>NC_048231.1:5710881-5913979 GCF_002007445.2 Ailuropoda melanoleuca | reverse complement strand
TCCTAGTTCTTATGTTCCATAGATGAGAGAAATCATATGATAATTGTCTTTCTCTGCTTGACTTATTTCACTTAGCATTATCTCCTCCAGTGCCGTCCATGTTGCAGCAAATGTTGAGAATTCGTTCTTTCTGATAGCTGAGTAATATTCCATTGTATATATGGACCACAGCTTCTTAATCCAGTCATCTGTTGAAGGGCATCTCGGCTCCTTCCATGATTTGGCTATTGTGGACAATGCAGCTATGAACATTGGGGTGCATATGGCCCTTCTCTTTACTACGTCTGTATCTTTGGGGTAAACACCCAGTAGTGCAATGGCTGGGTCATAGGGTAGTTCAATTTTTAACTTTTTAAGGGACCTCCACACTGTTTTCCAGAGTGGCTGTACCAACTTGCATTCCCACCAACAATGTAGGAGGGATCCCCTTTCTCCACATCCTCTCCAACAATTGTTGTTTCTTGCCTTGTCTATCTTTGCCATTCTAACTGGCGTAAGGTGGTATCTCAGTGTGGTTTTGATTTGAATTTCCCTGATGGCTAATGATTTTGAACATTTTTTCATGTGTCTGTTAGCCATTTGTATGTCTTCATTGGAAAAGTGTCTGTTCATATCTTCTGCCCATTTTATGATTTGTTTATTTGTTTCTCGTGTATTGAGTTTGAGAAGTTCTTTGTAGATCTTGGATACCAGTCCTTTATCTGTGGTGTCCTTTGCAAATATATTCTCCCATTCCGTGGGCTGTCTCTTAGTTTTTTTGACTGTTTCCTTGGCTGTGCAGAAGCTCTTTATCCTGATAAAGTCCCATAAGTTCATTTTATCTTTTATTTCTCTTGCCTTTGGCGATGTGTCGTGAAAAAGGTTGCTCTGGCCGATGTCATAGAAGTTGTTGCCTATGTTCTCCTCTAGAATTTTGATGGATTCCTGTCTCACATTGAGGTCTTTCATCCATTTGGAGTTTATTTTTGTGTATGGTGTGAGAGAGTGGTCAAGTTTCATTCTTTTGCATGTAGCTGTCCAATTTTCCCAACATCATTTATTGAAGAGACTGAATGACTGGGTTTCTTTTCTGACCACAGAGTAGAATGGTTCTGAGCTATTCTAGGTATGAGGGAACCGGAGCTTCCTCCTTTGTTTTTGTTGTCTTCCTTCTTTTTTTGGTCCCCTTTGCTTCTTTTGTTGTCTTAGTTTAGTGCTCATGCTCCAAAATATAATGCAGACCACAGTGTAAGCCACAGATGTAATTTAAAGTTTTCTAAATAAATAAATAAATAAATAAATAAAGTTTTCCAGTAGCCAGATTTTTAAGAAAGTAAGAAGAAACAGATGAAATTAATTTTAATGTTTTCCGTAACTCAGTATATCTAAAATATAATTTCAATATGTAACCAATATAAAAATGAGTTATTTTATATTCTGTTTTTCATACTAAGTCTTTGAACTCTTACATGTGTATTTTATATTTATAGCAATCTCAATTAGGACTAGTCATATTTCAGGTGCTAGTAGTCACATGTGTGCTGGTGGCTACCATATTGACAGCACAGTCTTTTTTTTTTTTCACCTTTATTGAAGTATGATTGACAAGTAAAAAATGTGTATATTTAAAGTTTACAGTATAATATTTTAATATATGTATACATTGTGAAATTACTGCAGTCAAGCTAATTAATGTATCCATCGTCTCACATTGTTACCATTTTGTGTATGTGTGCGTGTGTGTGTGTGTGTGTGATGAGAACACTTGAGATGTACTTTCTTAGTACATTTCAAGTATGTAATACATTTTTAAAAAAGATGTATTTATTTGAGAGAGAGATTGTGAACGGGGTAGGGGTGGTGGTGAGGGGCAGAGGGAGAGGGAGAGAGAAACTCAAGCGAACTGTGCACTGAGCATGGAGCCCAACGCAGGGTCTCAATCTTATGACCCTGAGATCATGTTCTGAATCAAAACCAAAAGTCCGATGTTCAACCAACTGCACCACCCAGGCACCCCTCTCATACATTATTTTTTAACTATAGTCACCATACTCTATATCAGGTCTTCAGAGCTTACTCATTTTACAGCTGAAAGTTGGTTATCTTCGACCAACATCTCCCTATTTCCTCCACCCCTCTGGACATCACAGTCTTAATTGGTCTGTTTCAATTCTGCAGTACTTTTTATTACTTACTAGTTACAGGACAATCAGACAAAGATGTTCATATACTGGCACATATAATTTAAGAAAAAAACTTTTGTAGTTGGTAACCTCAACCAGTCTTGTTTAAAATCAAAATATGTCATGTTTCAGTGTAGATTGGCCCAAACTTCATTGTGTTTGAGGCTGTGCATATGCCAGTTTTCCAGTGACATTTATTTTTTAAAAACAGGCATATAGCTGAGAGAAGTGTCATCCAAGGAAAAAGAAAAGAACTTTTACTTACATTAAATTGTAATCTATTCTGATAGAAATATCCTAAACCTAAGTGTCATCAGGACTCTTATTGATAATTGAAGTGGAGGATTTTGGTACTTGGTGACCAACATTGAGTGTGGCGCTGTATAAGTCCACAAAGAAGAAAATGGGCTCTCTCTTCATTAAACTTTACAAATTGAGGAGGACTAAATGGGATTTAAATTTAAACTTCAGTAAATGAAACTCTGAATTTTGAGACAAATACTTGTTTGTCTTGGGTGAGGGTATGTGAGAGACCATGACACTTTAAAAATAATCAACAGGTAATTGCCTGGCTGGCTCAGTTAATGGGACTTTTGCTCTTGGGGTTGGGTATAGAGATCACTTAAAAATAAAATCTTAAAAAAAAAAAAAAGATACCACTATTTCTTAAAAAAAAAAAAAAAACACCCAAAAAACAAAAGTGAATCAACAATGTTTTTTTTTTTTTTAAAGATTTTATTTATTTATTCATTTGACAGAGAGAGACAGCCAGTGAGAGAGGGAACACAAACAGGGGGAGTGGGAGAGGAAGAAGCAGGCTCATAGCGAGAGAGCCTGATGTGGGGCTCGATCCCATAACACCGGGATCACGCCCTGAGCCAAAGGCAGACGCTCAACCACTGTGCCACCCAGGCGCCCCAACAATGTTTTATACTCACTTTTTACTTTACAAATATCTTGCAGTGACCCTGTACTATTTTCGTAATCAGAAATAAACTCCCCCCAAAAGATTAAAGGAAAAAAACTAAAAGAAAAGAGCAGAAAACCAACAAGCCAAACTCACCAGTAGTATACAAAGGCCTGGATTCTAATCCTGGTCTGTCATTAACCATCCTTATGATTTTGGGCAAGTCTGGGTCCCCATTTCTTCATCTGTAGAACCAGAGATTATAGTTGATTAGGCTCTTTGGGTCTTTTGGTCTTACGGTAATACGGTTTCATGATAGCATTCCGCATAAAACTTTTGGAGAAGCTTTTAGAAGGAATATATAGCTTGCAGAAAGTCTAGGAGCTTCTCCTGAAATCACACGCTGATTATTTATTAGATGCCTGCTGAGTGTCAAGCAGTGTCCCCTAGCTCTAAATAATTTGGAAGAAATTGTCCTAAGAAAGGGTGGAGGTTGAAATGAGGATAGAAAAAAGGAATGAAGCAAAAAGATGAGAGTGAATAATAGTAACACAGTGAGTCTGTACATAGTACTACTGTATGATTTAAAAGGTGCTTTCCTGTTCAGTATCTCATTTAACACCACTTAATATTTGGAGATATGAGTGAGTATGTAAGAAAATAGTTGGGATGACGTGAAAGATAAATAAGATAGAGGAAGTTAACAAAACATTGAGAGTACTGTAGTAAAGCAGTATTTAAGAGAAAAGGATATTTGGACTAAATCTGAGAGATTAATTAAAATGTGATTGTGTTGAGGTGACTGTGAGTATGGCACCCTGAAATTAAGTGTTAGAAGCAGCAGGAAGGATTCTCTGACATAGTAAATTTATAGAGGGCATACAGTTGAATTTAGTGCTGGGTTTGAAGTCATTTTGAAAGCAGAGTGAGCAGTCTATAAAGTAGAAAAGATTATAAATTTGTGAAGACCCTCAAAACATAGATATTCTCCTAGGTTTATATAGTAGTCTCTGAAATGTTTTTCAGACACTATCAGATTGATTTCCAAATGCTCACGTCATTGGCCTGGACCCTGTTTCTCCATACTTACTCCTGTCCTTCCCTTCTGCTTTTGAACAATTTTCAAGCTCCTTTTCTTCTCCAAATGACTAAGCTGAAGAAGAAAAACATCTGTTGCCTCTGGAGAAAGACCAAACAGAGGAATTTAAAAGAGAGACAGGATAAATTGTTGTAATTGTTCAATTCTTTTAATTTTTAAATCTGATTTCCTAGTGGAATATACTTTTCTGTTGTTTTAAAATATCTTGATGGGGCGCCTGGGTGGCACAGCGGTTAAGCGTCTGCCTTTGGCTCAGGGCGTGATCCCGGCGTTATGGGATTGAGCCCCACATCAGGCTCCTCCACTGTGAGCCTGCTTCTTCCTCTCCCACTCCCCCTGCTTGTGTTCCCTCTCTCGCTGGCTGTCTCTATCTCTGTCAAATAAATAAATAAAATCTTAAAAAAAAAATAAAATATCTTGACAACTTGAGCTAATGTTTGTTTTCATTTTCAAGTAGTTTGTTTAGTTGGTGGCATTATGGAAACCCAGGCAACATGTTAAAATACTAAGAGACTGGTTTTGTATTCCTTTTCTGGACTAGTAACTTCCTCTGATTCTTTCTAAGGTAAAAACTGTGCTTGTTAAAGGGCCCGAGTACAGGTGGGCAGCTATATTTATTTATATTAAATTATTTGTTAGAGAAATGTCGGTTTGAGACAGCTCAGCTCTGTTCATGTTAGGTGCCAGTCTCTTAGGTGCTGCAGGAACACAAATATAATTAAATAAAATTCCAAGAGGGCAGATATTATGGGGTCAGGAAGTCTAGTTAAGTGTAGTGAGCAAGGTATAAGCAAGGGACCCTTGCAGCCCACAGGTGGGGAGAGCTATCAGGTTGAGAGGGTCACCGGGAAAGGCTTCATGGAAGAATTGCCATTTGAGAGGGAACTCTAAGAATGGAAGGGGAAGGGGTATTTGAGGTGGCCAGAACGGGGAGAGGAAAGGTGTGCATAGCTTTGTTTGTTTTGAGAGAGAAAGAGAGTGTGAGTGGATGTGCACACAGGGGAGGGGGAGGGGCAGAAGGAGAGGGGGCAAGAGAATCTCAAGCTGTGTGTAAAGCCTGATGTGGGGCTCAATCTCATGACCCCGAGATCATGCCCTGAGCTGAAATCAAGAGTTGGAGGCTTAACCAATCCAGCCACCAAGGTGCCCCATTGCATAGATCTTTTAGCTGAACTACAGGTACCAGTTTGGATGGGGCTTAGAGTATATATGGGATAGTGGGGAGGGAGGAGGCAAGAAAGCAGAAGTAGGTAGGAAAGAAAACGGACAGGGAGGGAAATGGTGGAGTACTCTGGATCTCATGCTTTTTTGCAGTTTTATATTCTGATATGACCCAAGTGATGGTGTTGGGAAGGACTCTATGATGAGAACCTGCAGTGTGCAATGTAGTATACATCTCAACATAAGAATAGTGGGTATGTACATAATAGATCTTTATGTATGAGTGTGGGTGTGTCTGTAACTTACTCTGGAAAAGAGTGTTTCTTTGGGGATTTGTAGAGAATGTGTCATTTGTGCAAATGTTTCCACTTAGGAGCATCATGGAAAAAAATAGCTTCGTGGCAGAAGAATCATTGTGCGCATGTGCGTGCACGTGTGTGTATGAAACAGGGAAATAGAGGGGAGGAGAGGAGAAAAGTGAAAAGCAGTGGGAAGAGCAGAGCTACAACTAAATGTAATTAGGGCTCATGGTTTAGAGGAAATGCCTTTGGGGGGGTGGTTCTCCATCACAAATGTTTGTCAGTATGTGTACACACCACCATTCAGACTGCAACAAATTAATTCCAAGTTACATTTTACTAAAAATGAAAATGCCTGTAGATTTTTGTCTCTTTTCCCTACCTTAAAAAAAGAAATACATGGAAGAGGGCATACATATTTCATTGTTCACCTTGTTGCCAGTATGTTTTTATTTGAATACCTAGCAGAACTAGCTCTCCTGTGAATCAGAGCGGTATCAGACCAGAAATCTACAAAAGGAATTGATGCTTCATTTGTATAGAACATTTACTTTTGTAAAAACAAAGCAGGTGAGAAAGCTGTTTAAAGACATGAACTGTTGAGTTATGATATAATAATTGCTTCAGGAGAAAGTTTTTCTTTTCCCTTTTCTTTAAATGCTGAAAAGTTATTTATTTTTAAAATAAGAAGCATTATTCCTTCATGTTGTATTGTCAAAAGTGCACCCTGTGAGGAGAGATGAGCAAACTTGCTTGGTTGGCTGTGAACAGCTTTTCTTTGCTGCCTCAGTCTTCTACAGATTTAAAAGGAATTATTAGTTTATATGTTTTCATTGCAAATTATTGAAATATGAGACTGTAAAAGTTGAACTTTGTGGGGCTCTGGTAGTGTTTTTAAACTTCTCTTGTATTTTTTACTACGCTGAGAAAACTGTGAAGGACTTAACAAATATACTTGGCCTAGGTTTAGAATCTTACCGTGTCTGGCCTTCCAGATCTTCTGAGTAGGTTCTGAATAACTTCTCTTTGGTTTGAATTATAACATTGTTGCTCGTGGCTCTGAAAACTATCTGTTATTGCTTCATTCTTGTCATTGTTTCACTCTTAAGAAGCTGCTTTTTGCTTTTGGGTAATTGTGGGCATTTGGTGCAGTACATGCTTGGGACATAGGAAAGATATTAATAGTAGTGTTGATGCAGGCTAGTTCTTTCTGGAAAGGGGAATGATTAGAAGTCCTCAGTGCCTGCCTGCCTGTCTTTCTCTTTCTGTTTTCTTTCTTCTTTCTTTCTTTCTTTCTTTCTTTCTTTCTTTCTTTCTTTCTTTCTTTTTCTCTCTCTCTCTCTTTCTTTTCCTTCCTTCCTTCCTTCCTTCCTTCCTTCCTTCCTTCCTTCCTTCCTTCCTTCCTCTTATTTAAAGATTTTATTTATTGGGGTGCCTGGGAGGCTCAGTTGTTAAGCATCTGCCTTTGGCTCAGGGCATGATCCCGGAGTCCTGGGATTGAGCCCCACATCAGGCTCCTCTGCTGGGAGCCTGCTTCTTCCTCTCCCACTCCCCATGCCTGTGTTCCCTCTCTCAATGGCTGTCTCTCTCTCTCTCTCTCTCTCTAAGAAATAAATAAAAATCTTTAAGAAAAAAAAAGATTTTATTTATTTATTTGTCAGAGAGAGAGAGAGAGAGAGAGAGAGAGAGAGAGAGATCCCAGACCCTGGGATCGTGACCTGAGCCGAAAGCAGACACTTAAGTGACTGAGCGACCCAGGCATCCCAGTGCTGTTCTTCATACTTCATGTCATCGTGTGTGTGTGTGTGTGTGTGTCTGAGAGAGAGAGAGAGAGAAATCTTATCCATTCTGATGCCTTTTGCCGTCTCTCTTCAGACTTTTTTTTTTTTTTTTGAGATTTATTTATTTATTTGACAGAGAGAGCACAAGCAAGGTAGTGGGAGAGGGAGAACCATGCTCCCCCGCTGAGCAGGGAGCCCGATGCGGGGCTTGATCCCAGGACCCTGGGATCATGACCTGAGCTGAAAGCAGACGCTTAACTGACTGAGCCATTCAGGCACCACCCCAACATCTCCCTCTCAGACTCTTCAGTCTATATTTTCAGGCTAGAATTTTCTCCAATCCATACCTGCATTTCTAGCTATTCCTTCATTGCTCTCACAAGCACTTCAAATTCAGCATGCCCCAAATCTCTCTACGATCTCTTCTTTTTGAGTTTCCCCATTTTAGTGAGTTGCACCATCATCTCCTTTGCAGCCCAAGCCCTGTCTGTTGGAGCTCTGAGTCTTTCTGCCTCCAGCCGCATGATAGCATTTTCAGTCTGTCTTGCCTTCTCTTTTCCCCATCACTGCTCTGGTCTTTTATTTCTTGCCTGTCAAGAAATAAAATATGTTTTATTTCCGAACTGCCTGTGTGAGCTTTGTGTTTCACAGCTCTGTGGTAGAAAGCTCCATTGGGTCCCCCCGCCCCCCCACAGAAAATGGAAACCCTCTGCTCTGACCCCTGTCTGCTTCTCTCCTGGCTGCCTCCTCCCCCTCACATATCTAGGTTCTAGCCTGTTCCCAGTGCCCTGGGCTCTTGCTCCTCTCCATGCCCACAGATACGCTATTCTCTGGACATGGAAAGCCCTTGGTTCTTTTATGCTTCTGTCCAGCTTCTCTTGTTCTCTCAGCCATTGGCTCAGACATCACTTCCTCCAAGAGGCAGAATTAAGTGCCTCCTCCTCCACATTCTCAGTAGCCTTGATCAAATCTCAGGTAGTACTTATCACCTTGAAGTCATAATCAGGTAAATGGCTATCTCCTGCTCCTTCCCCATTTCCCTTTCCTTGCTTTGCTTTTTCTTTTTCCTATTGCTACCTATCCCGTTTTAACATACTGTAATGTTATTTATAATATTAACCGTGCCCCCATGCTGGAGTGGAAACTCCACTAGGGCAGGGATTTTTGTCTCTACCATTCACCTCTGTGCCATCACTGCCTAGAACAGTGTCAGGCACATAGAAAATACTGAGAAATATTTGTTGAAGAAATGTGTACTTGCATGTCAGGGCCCAGCTCACAGCAAGCATTGGATAAATTAAACTGTTGATGAGTAATTTATTCTGTGAGACTTTCTAGGGGATGTATGCTTGCGCCTTCATCTGGTACTTAGAAGTAAATTTAATTAAATACGTTTTAGGATTTTCATGTGTTCAAATAAATTTGTCCTTTCGTGAAAGGTTATGGTTTACTCTATTAGTTTCAGATGTCCTAGTCAGCTAGATGTGTCTTGTGCCCACTTATATTACTCCCCTTTCTTAGATAGGCCAATGCTCAACAACTGAATAATTTAGAAAATATTTCACCGAAGTTCAAGCTTTCGGAATACCATTCATATAGGGTCCAAAGTCATACATGTCCTAAGGCAGCAGTTTTCAGACATCTTTGGTTGTATAGGCTTGAAAGAACTTTGTAAGATAATGAATTTTTGCACTGATTCAAGGAAGTTTATCTTGTATGTTTAGATAATTACACAGCATGTAACTTCAGGATATTGTAGATATTGACATTTAGAGAATGTCAGGAACTGGGTGATGGGTACATGGGGGTTCATTATACTGTTCTTTCAACTTTTTAGTGTATTTTAATATTTACATAACAAAAAGTAAAACAAGACAAAGCAAAAATTCTTTGTAGAAAGTGTTCCCATGTGTGTATTCTGGTTTGAGACCACTGTCCTTTGATGCTACTAATACCATTACTCTTGGTGTTATTAGCAAAATAAGGCATTCTCTTAGGTTGAACCAAGTGAATTTGCCAATATTTGACCATCTTTGACCTGTAAAAATGACATTCTCATATGATTTAACCTAACAATATTTGATTGGATGTATTTCGTTTTCCCTGCACATCAGTTTCATTTCACTAAGTGGAACAGAGCTTGATGGCTCAAGGAGAATTTTTTTCAGGCTGCTAATCCTTAAACACTATCTTTTTAAGGTAAGATTTGTCAAAAAGAATTTTTATTTGCTGCCAGTACAGTGTCAGGTGCTATTTAGACTGTGTTAAACACGCGGCCACTTCTTCCTTTATTGTACCAAAGGCTTAAGTTTTGGTTTGTTCAGTTCTTTATTCTTAAGTGTGGGCAAACAGACTGGTCAGTTAATTTAGTGAGGTGTTGCGTGACCAGAAGAGAATGTTCGGGCCAGACAGATGAAGCTGTCACCTGAATAGTACCTGACAAGTTGACTTTAGAGAGAAATCAATCTTCTAAAGAGCTCAGAGTGTGTCTCTGTGTTTCTGTCTTTGTTGTGAAGTGCGGGAATAACAGCCTGGAGACAGATACTGTTCTTAATGTTTTCTTTAGCAGAAGGAGATTGGGATCTAGAGAAGTGAAGTGATTTAATCTGCCATCATAGCAAGTCAGAGTACGGTCGGGTTCTCATGGATTCTGATTGCATGCCACATACCCTAGAGTAGTTGGTCTCAAAATGTGCTGCCCTGGCCACTTTGGATTTTGTCACCCAGAGTTTCCTGTTCTTCTAGTTACATGTGTTACTTTTATATATTTTTTTTAATTTAACAGAGGATATTAAGCATTTAATGTACTTTTTGCCAAGTTAGTCATCACGTGTCATAAATTACAAAAATACTCTGGCTTTTGTGTTAAATAGATCTAACCTCTGCGTTTTCTTTTTGGAGACACACTGAAGAGCTTTGTCCGGGGTGCAATGTGCTCTGGTACTTCAGCCTCAGTATGGAGAGTCTCATATATATCATGTGATTATTTTGTGGTAACTCACAAAAGAATTATGATGCTCAGAGATGACCTTGAATTGATAGTAATTTCTATGTTTTGAATGGGGGGAAAGCTGCCGTGGTTTATAACTACTAAGCTATGTGATTTTAGTTTCACCTGAGTTCGGTAGGATGACTTCCTTGGTGCAGTTCTGGATCTATGTTTCAAGCTGTGGGTTTCATATAGGTACCATACCAATAGATGCAGCTTAGGGCTGGGCAAAGGTTTTTTTTCCATGATTTTTGATATACATATTTTCTTTTTTTTTTTTTGAAGATTTTATTTCCTATTTATTAGTTAATATACTTCATTTCATGTTTATCAAAAAATGCAAGATCACCTAAAGGTAGAATTGTCCTGGATAATCTAATCTAGCATGGGATTTTTCTGATTTTGGTGCTATCTGTGGCAGTAAATAACTCATTTTACATCCTGACCCCAGTACACCACACACACATTAATGCAAGAGTGTACATGTCGGGCACCTGGATGGCACAACTGGTTAAGCATCTGACTCTTGAGTTCGGCTCAGGTCATGATCTCAGGGGCATGACATCAAGCCTCACATTGGGCTCCATGCTGAGTGCACAGTTGGTTTGACTCTCTCAGGGTGCCTGTGTGGCTCAGTAAGTTAAGCAGTCGACTCTTGATTTCAACCCAGGTCATGATCTTGGGGCCCTGGGATCCAGCCCCATGTCAGGCTCCATGCTCAGCAGGGAGTCTGCTTCAGTTCTCTCTCTTCCTCTGCCCCTCCCCCATCAAATAAATAAATAAATCTTTAAAAAAAAAGTCTCTCTCCCCCTCTCTCTCTGCCCCCAATGCATGTGTGCACGTTCTCTCTCAAACAAACAAACCTTAAAAAAAAAAAGTATACATGTAACCAGTATTAAAATTAAATGAAGAAAAAGAACTTACACTTACTATGTTAGATCCACTGTTTCTATTATGTTGTAGTCTATCCTACCTCATTTAAAAAAATATGGTGTTACAGCTCCTAAATGAGTTTGAAAAAACAATAAAATAGAACATATTGTTCATCTGCATATGGTGTAAGTGCCTTCTAAAAGGAATTTTGGAGAACTGTGTTGAATATCAATTCTTCTGCTGATTTCTTGTGTAATCTTTCTTTTGTTCTTCCCTGCCTCCTGTATTTCAGGGCTACTCTGTGCCAGGCCCTATACTCACTGCCTGAGGCAGATAGTCCTTGTTCCCTAGAAGGTTGTATTCATAATAGTAACAGTGATAACTGTCACCCACTGAGCCACCCACAAGGAGATTATGGTAACATTAATAACAATAGCTGCCACTTACTAAGTGCCCATTACTTGCTAAATGTTGAACATTCTGGGTTTTTGTTTTTGATTTTGTTCTTTTAAGTAGGCTCCATGGCCCACCACGGGGCTTGAACTCACCACCCTGAGATCAAGAGTCAGATGCTTAACTGACTGAGCCACCTAGGCGCCCCCGTACATTGTTTTATTTCTCACCACAGCTTGCTGGGAGAGTGGTGTAATTCTCCCATTGGTTGGGAAATGGAAGCCACATTTAGTCAGTGAGGGAACCAAGATTCTATTCCAAGTATGTCTGATTTCAGTATGCATTCACTTTCCACTGGACTGTTCTGCTTCCATGTTGAACTTGACCTCTGTGGGTTTCAGTTTTGTTAAAAAAAGAGAGATTGGGTGTCGGATATTAGGTTGCCAAGGACCAGAAGTTTTCCTTTGATGTGTAACAAGTTGTTTGAAAACAGTAGTCTCAGTGTACTCTCAGCACTACAGGGTAGGTATCCACATCTTAAAGAAAAATTCAGTTTGCCCTTCTTTGGTTTCCTATTAGTAGTTTCAACAGAGGGTGAAGTATAAATGAACCAAGTATTAAATGAAACTGAGCTGTGTCTTTTTTTGGTTGCTATTATTTTCACGTTTGAGGGAGGAAAACAGCCTAAAGTGAAGGATCCCATAGTTAAATCATATTGATTCGTTTGATGTTGTTTTGCTTAAGAGCAATACTAATTGGAATTCGTTGTTTCTCTTACATAGATTTTTAGGTTTTTAACTGTAATGTATATGTTTATGAAGTGCTTTTTCAGAAGGATCTAGTCGTGGATAGATTAGAGACTCATAACCTATGGCTGTCCTGCATTTATACTTTGGAAGGGCCTGCCTTAAAATGAGGATTTACATTTATTTGGCAGTTGATTTTTACAGAGAATGTGTTAACTTCTCTTTCTCTTTCTTCCCTTATTCTTCTTTCCCACCTTCTTTTCCTGTCACTCTATTTTTTTTTTTTTAAACATAAATGAATCAGTAAAATGATAGAAAAAGAAACACGAAGACTGTAAAACAAACCTTTGGGTAGACATCATTTAAGTTGCTCATTTCTGAAAGCTTTGGCTTTCTTTTTCTTTTGGAAGTATTGTCTATTGATGTATTTCCTGCTGTCTTCCCAGTTTCCTTTTGCTTTCCTCATTCTGTTTTCCGCTATTTTCATTTTACTGGATTGTTGTGAAGATTGAATAATACTGTCAGTATTACTAGTACTGGTACTTATGGAGTGTCTGTCATGTGTCAGTCATTGTTCTGAGCGGTTTACTTAAATTAGCCCATTCCACCAGCAAACGGTGAAGAAAGCCTGGTGCTGGGTTTCTCCCTAACTGCCACTGTGACTGTGGGCAGAATACTTAGGCTCGGTGTATCTTAGTTCCTTCACTTGTACAGTGTGGTGCTATGAGATAACTTCTGTAAACCACATGAAACATTGCCTGGCACACCGTAGAGGCTCAATATATGTTAGCGGCCATTATGTGTTTTGTTGCTGTTACCATTGAAGCAGATTGGCAGTTCCTGGAATGTATTGAGTGCTCAGTAGTAGTTATTCATATTATTCATATTATTCATAGTGGTAGTTATTCATATTATTTGATAATACTGCATTGCCTGTTTGCTTTTAGGTGGTGCATTGAGTTTGGCTGAGAAAGATGTGAAGTAGTGATATTCTTGTAGCTGTCTTAATTTCTAATGATGATGGTTTTCTTTTTTATGAAGTGATACTAGTGCTGATATTCCATGGCTCTGACCCAAATATGTAGTAGATATTGTGGACTTTCATAAAGGATACTCCGAGAATAGCCCATTGAATTGCATGAGGAGCGGGGAGAAGATTTGGTGCTTGTAAATAAGCATTCTATGTATTTATTTTTAAAACATTTTATTTAAAAAATTTTTTTTAAAGATTTTATTTGTTTATTTGATGGAGAGAGAAAGAGAGCACAAATGGGGAGTGGCAGGCAGGGGGAACAGGAGAAACAGGGTCCCTGCTGAGCAGGGAGCCTGATGCGGGGCTTGATCCCAGGACTCTGGGATCAGGACCTGAGCCAAAGGCAGACTCTTTTTTTTTTTTTTTAACAACTGATAATCAATTTATTAAAAAGGCTGATTTAAGCATCTGCAATGGTGACTTCAACCTCAACTCCTGGCTCAATACTGATGGAAGTAATCTGCTTAACAATCTCAGAAGGACTGTGAATCAATGAGTCGCTTGTGGATCCTCATCTGAAAACGATCCCAAGTCTTAGAACCTTCACCACAAGGAGTTTTTCTTGTAGTGATTCTCAGAGCCTTGGTAGGCATCCGAACCGGTCCTTTCACTTTGAGATTCTTTTCCTTTGCGCAAAGGCAGACTCTTAACCGACTGAGCCATCCAGGCGCCCCTAAAAGTTTTTATTTTTAATCTCTACACCAAATGTGGGGCTTGAACTCACAATTCTGAGATCAGGAGTCTTGTGTTTTACCAACTGAGCCAACAATGGCGCCCCTAAGTAAGCATTTTAAAAAGGAGCTGTATTGGAGTCATTTTTGGTGTATGTAATAAAGACAAAACTGTTTAATACTTTGCAGTCTAGATCCATTCACCTTGTACTTTACTTTTTAGCTCTTAGTGGAAAATGGTCAAGTATAGTAAAGTTCCTTTTTACTCATTTAGGTTAATGTCAAATACATGATCTTATTTATGAATGTCATGAGTAAGTAAATTATGGTTTGCTTTATGGCTGCTAATTGTTAATAGGTTTGACATCAGTGGAATTTCTGAGAAAGGATGGAAACACAGTGACCATTAGCAGTCATAACAGGTTCTGTGTACTCATTAAGGAAAATAAATACAGTAACATAATGAATGAACTCTCAAAATTGGTTTTCTAGTAATACATCAGTATAATAGGGCATCAGATGCCTTAGAACTGATAATCATAGCATGCTTAATATATTGAGTGAGTAGTTGAGTCTATTTTAGAAGTCCAAATATGATATGTGATATTTGAACCAATTCCAGCAGGGATTTGAAGCCCTTATTAAAGGCTTCATTAATATAAATATTAGTGGAAGGAGCAGTGGGCTTCTTGTAGTCTATGAAACATAGATTTGAATGTGGTCCCTGTTACTTACTGTATGTGTGATTTTGAGGAACTTGTGTATCAGTTGCAAAATGAGTATCAAACCTAGCCAGCCTCGCTCATAGGTTTGTTTGAAATAATACCTTGGAGAATGCCTTGAAAAACTTTCGAGTACTCTACAAATGTAAATTAGAATCAGTTCTACTTTCAAATGTAAGGGTATTGTTCGCGGAGTGTTCTGGCTCCAGCTCCTGTTATGGTTTTAATTTTTTGTTTAGGTTCATCAGTGGTAAGTACAAGCTTTAAGAATCCTAATCCTCAGTGTTTTTGACCACTAACTAAAATGAATAATTTATGTATTTGTGTCTAGCTTTGTAGGCATATGCATATGATAGCAGTGCTGTTCTTGACACTATGGTCAAGCATTTGTCAGAGTTTCCACTGTAAACATCCTTTTGGATGTTTTTTCATTTTAGCTTGGTTTTCCTGTGGGATAAAATTATAGGGCCTGAATGGTTTTGGATGGAAACTTTTTTCTTTTTTTAATAGGGAATGAATGCATGCTATTCAAAACTGTGTGTGTTTTCTTGTATTTTATAACATTTTATCATAAAAGTTTAAAAATACTTATATGTGTTTTTCTTTCTTTAATGATTAAAAAAATAGATATTTTGACTCCATACTTATAAAGTTTTTCTTTGCTGTTGTGGTAGTTTTTTCTCTGAAAACTGTCATCAATGTATTTATCCAAGGTCAAAGAATGTAAATCATTTTTATAAGCTATTAGAAGATACAAAGAGCAATGATATCTTGACTGAACACCTGGATACCTATTCCAAGTAAAGAATTAACTGCCTATAATTTATAAACTTAATCTTTAGAACTTCATCAGTAAATGTATTCATTGGTATTTGTTACAAATTTTAGTAAAGTGTTTTTAGACACAGGCCAAGGCTTAGAATACCCCCTTATATCCACTGACTGCCTTCTAATGGATGACTGGTCTCTTGTGCTGTGGTCTCAGATGACTGGATTGAGTGGCTACTTGACCCAAGACCATCTAATCAGTAGGCAGGCCTTTGGTCTAGGCAGTAATCTAGCCCAGAGGTTCTGCTCACCAGAGATGAGGGTGACTTGGTACACCAATCAGAACCTTTAAATATGAACTTGGCATGGAGCAGTTGAAGGCAGGAATAGAAGCTGAAGACACAAGAAAAAGAGGTGTGTTAATGGTGGGGCCATAACTTAAGATTCCATAAATCCTTGCTGTTACGTGGTTCTGCCTTTATCAATGCTTTAGTGAAGTTACCCTTATCAGGGTCACCTCCAAATCTGATGGATTCATGTCTGTCAGTAGCATTTGATACTTGTCTACATTCTCTTTGCGGAAACATATTCTTCGGCTTCTGTGACACCACTCAGGTTTTCTTTCTTTCTTTCTTTCTTTCTTTCTTTCTTTCTTTCTTTCCTTTCTTTCTTTCTTTCTCTCTCTCTCTCTTTCTTTCTTTCTTTCTTTCTTTCTTTCTTTCTTTCTTTCTCTTTCTTTCTTTTTCTCTCTCTTTCTTTCTTTCTTTCTTTCTTTCTTTCTTTCTTTCTTTCTTTCTTTCTTTCTCTTTCTTTCTTTTTCTCTTCCTTCCTTCCTTTCTTTCTTTCTTTCTTTCTTTCTTTCTTTTCTTTCTTTTTTTCTTTCTTTCTTTCAAGATTTTATTTATTTATGTGACAGAGAGACAGCCAGCGAGAGAGGGAGCACAGCAGGGGAGAGGGAGAGGAAGAAGCAGGCTCCCAGCCGAGGAGCCCAATGTGGGACTCGATCCCGGAACGCAGGGATCACGCCCTGAGCCGAAGGCAGGCGCTTAACGACTGCGCTACCCAGGCGCCCCTCAGGTTTTCTTTCTACCTCTGTTTCTTCTCATTTTCTTTGCTGGGTCTTCCTCCTCTACTCAACTTATATGTGTTGGATTTTTTCAGGGCTCTTTGAGCTCCACTTTCTCTTGTTGGCTCATTTCTGTCTCTAGTTCAAACTTTGGTCTTGTATATGCAGTTGCTGACTGGACATCTCCAGGTATATGTTTTCCAAACTTCTCCAACGTTAACACATTCTCAGTGGAATACTTGATTTCCCCACCAAACTATTTCTTCTTTCTTTCACTTAATAACTCTTGTATTTACCCAGCTGTTAAAACCAGACAAAGATAACCAGATAATTATCTTTGATTCTTTTGTGTTTCTTGCCTTCTATTCACTTTCACATTTCTCCCCCAGAATAGTTACTATCAGTAGGTACTGATGTATCTGCCTCCGGTATTCATCTCTAATTTGTCCACTTTGTCATTATCATGACTCTAACAGTAGTCTCCTTACTGGTTTCCCTACTTCTTCTCTTCCGTCTTTTCCATTCATTGAACTCATACTGAGCAGAGTGATCTTTTTAAAAATACGAATCATATGCTGTCTCTCCTTCAAGCTTTAACATTGCAGTGGTTTTTCACTACATCTGGAATTAAATCCAAACTCCTTACCTTTGCCTTTTGATATTCTCTTCACTTAGACTTTTTTTTCCACCCAATTTTCCTGACATTGCTAATTAAACTTTAAGATTAAAATCAAATGCGTGTGGGTAAAAACTCTTGAGTTTCTAAAAACTAGAATGGACTTGATTCCCCCCTTATCTTATCCCCTTTTCCTTTATTCTTTCTCTTAATTTGATAAAATCACACCAGATTCAAATCACAACTAGCCTTGTCTCAGTCCTCCAGGTTTTTGATTTGATTTGGTATCTCTTAGACCCCTTTGAGAACTGTTTGGGTTGTTTCATTAGCATCAGGGGAATTTCTTTGAGACTACCAGAGAAGTTTTTCCGTTTATTTATCTGTCATACACTGTTACCATTGGAAGACGCTTGGAACTTTACTTCTTGTTTTTGGTGACACTTCATCTTCTCGGTTCTCTGTTCCATCCCACACTGAGCTTTCTGGCTCATTGTCAGGTTTTCTTTATTTTGTCTCTAGCTGCCCTATGGTTCCATTTTTAACCTCTGTTCACCGTTCTCCATTTGCTCTGTTATTGAGCTCATCTGTTACCCTGACTTTCACCTTTATGGGAGAACTCTAAAACCTCTATTCTCTAGGGTAGCCTGTTTCCAAAACTCTCNTTGAGCTCATCTGTTACCCTGACTTTCACCTTTATGGGAGAACTCTAAAACCTCTATTCTCTAGGGTAGCCTCATGTTTCCAAAACTCTCCTTTTTTTTTTTTTAAGATTTTATTTTATTTTTATCTGACAGAGATAGAGACAGCCAGTGAGAGAGGGAACACAAGCAGGGGGAGTGGGAGAGGAAGAAGCAGGCTCACAGCAGAGGAGCCTGATGTGGGGCTCGATCCCATAACCGGGATCACGCCCTGAGCCGAAGGCAGACGCTCAACCGCTGTGCCACCCAGGCGCCCCCTCCAAAACTCTCTTGAATCTTTCTTCCCTTGGATGGCCGGGAGTTACTCCATTGTCCCCAACACTAACCTGCATGAACTTCCTTGATAAACTCACTTCTCATCTCGTGATTCCATTTTTACCAGTGGCATTATCATTCTCTAAACCTGGAAACATTAATAATTTTTGACTGTTTTTCCTTTTCATTACATCTGATATGACAAAAAAAAATCCTTTTGTTTTCATCTTTTAAATGTCTCTCAGACTGCCTTTTCTTCTGTTCTTCCACTGACATCGGCTTAGGATAGGCCCTTTTAACTCCTCATGCTTAGTTTCGGTGATAGTGTTTTGGCTAATGTGACTGCCTCCCTCTGAACCCCTAAAGCACATATTTATTGTGTTTGCTGTAGCCCAACATGTCTCTGTGGTCAGTACATGACACCCAGATTACCCTGCATTTTTTCAAGTCCTTCACAGCCGGGTTTGTTCCCATTCTTCACTCTCATCTCCAGTTCCTCCCAGGCCACTGTCTCCTCTGCCTCGTCCTGTGTATCTTCTCACATTTCACCATGCAGTGTGCTCACTCTTAACCTCCAAGCTCTTCCTGCCTAAGATGTCTTCTTACCGATCCTGTGTTTCTCTGTTGCCCTATTCACGCTTCCCTTCGTTCCCATTGCCATCTGGGAGCAGTTCAGCCTACCACATGTCTTCTTGACCTTAAGCTGTGCCAGTGATAACACTGGGTTGAACACTCGATTTGACTCATGCTATCTAAACGTAGCCGGGATCAACAAATGTCAGGTGTTGCAAAACACTTAAACAGCTAAACCTCTGTGTCATTACATTTCCTTAAATTAAATCCGAACAGAAAAAATGTTCAAGTCTTTAAAGTAAGGCAGCTTAGGTACAAAGAAAAATGTTGGAAGGCCACAGAAGACTTGAAATCATCTTTTGAGAGACTTACCACCCCAAAAAGGGTCCCTTTAAATATTAACAGAAATAACAAGCCAGCTAGAGAATCCGTATAACCCATGCAGGTTGCATTTACTTGGTACAAAGTGGAGGTAGATGACTGAACTCATGTCTGCTTCAGTTTGTGTTGAAGAATCTATTAGGAAGATTAACCCTTC
Organism: Ailuropoda melanoleuca; assembly: GCF_002007445.2. NCBI lineage: Eukaryota > Metazoa > Chordata > Mammalia > Carnivora > Ursidae > Ailuropoda > Ailuropoda melanoleuca. The sequence continues at coordinate 5,894,629 of NC_048231.1, read as the reverse complement.
CAGGGGTCCTGCCTAGTGTATGTTGTAGGCATTAAATGAAAAAATAACAGTGGTCTAGTGGTAAGGAAACTGATGTTACTCTTTAGTGGAAGTGATATATATAGTGTACAGGTTCCAGATTGCCTGGGTCTGAGGCTCAGCAAGGCTCCTTTCCAGCTATGTGAAAGTTGCTAAATACCTCCGGGCCTCAGTTTACCGTATGTAAAATAAGGATGATAATATCCACTTAATGGCATTGTGGAGAGGGTTAAATGAGTTAATACACATAAACTGCTTAGAACAGTGACTGCCTCAGAGTATGTGCTTACTAAGTTTTTACTATTATTATGTATACATGATATGATTGGGAAAAGATGACTCATTCCAGATTTTCAGAAAGAACTATTTATTGTGAAACAGGAAACGGCTCTTCAGAATGTGTATCTTTTTTTTTTTTTAATACCTGATCTGTCCTGGGTGACCCTTGTTTAATTGGGCTTATTCATTCGTTAACAAATATCTTTTAACATTGTTTATAGTGTTGCAGATCCTTCGAAGGGCAGGTTGTAAGAGATCATGATGTTTTCAGTAGTTTCTGAAAAAGACTCCAGTGAGGGTTGTGTGAATAAGGGTCTCGTGGTCCATCTGGATCTCTGAACAATCTGTCGATAAAGCATCTCATTTCTTCAGAAGGTTGAAACATACACATTTTTGTATGTGTTTTCCATTTCCACAGAGAGCCTGGTGAATATTTTTCTAGATTTATGTAATATGAGCATTTCTGAGATGTAGATGAATGTCATTCAAAACAATTTCTGTTGAGCTTGCTGCACTTGGCCCTTTTCAAAGAGACATTGTTATTTGCATGCAATACTTGGGAACTTTCAAGTCTTTGGATTTAAGGGAATAGCAAAAAGTGGCCCAGAAGCTACTGCTTGGTCAGCTTTGTGGTATCAGCATGCAGTAATGGTACAAGCAAGCAGTGCAAATTGTTAAAACTTCAGAATAAGATATTTTTTCTTTTTATCAAGATTTTGTTTTTCTGTGATCTGTTGATAAAGGTTGCCTTCTGATTCTGTGAAAGTAGAGTAGTTGTGGCTTGAGGGGCTCTCAGTAGTTTGCCCATTTGTGTCTGAAATTCACATTGTTAAATTTGGCCACTGGATGAAGCTGTTTTGTTATTGTTCCTATGAAGTCTTAGCAATAATGTACATATGTTTCTTTGCAGGGGTAAACTCATTGTCCCTAATTTAGCAGCATAGTTTCAGAGGACAAAGGCAGATTTTTGTAGGTGTGGAAAGGTCATGAGCACAGGGTGTGATTATGGTGAAAATACTGTGTGCCGTGACAGGTGGGGGTGGGGGTTTGGAGGTGGGCTGTAAAAAGGGAGTTAGAGGATGAGGGGGATGTCCATATTCCTGTTGCCACCTACATCTGTCCAAATTAATGTCAAATAATTATTCTATTGGTATTAAATTTATCATACTTTCTGGTTCTCTGTAATGAAGCCGTTTCTACAACTGAATGTCATACAGCCTCAGTTTTCTTATCTGTAAAATGAGAATATTAATGCCTACTTTGCAGGATTTTTATAAGGCTTCAGTGGGAGAACACATGGGAAGACCCTAGCTGGAATATTGTAGGCCCTCGCCAAGTGCTTTTTCCTTTCCTTTCAACTTGGTGCATGAAATTTACTTAATAGCATTTTCTTGTTCTTATTTATATATGTTAATCTAACTGCCCACCAGACTAAATTTTTTTGTGGATAAATACCATTTTTTTAATTCTCTGCATTATAGTATCTTGTACCTTTCCCTTCATAGTGCAACCTGTTTTACATTTGTTTATATGACCATTTAATTAACTATTTCTTCACTTTTGGTCTGTAAGCTTCATGAAGGCTAGGACCTTACTTGATTTTGCTGAGAAATGTAAATTTAAGGCCTAGACTAGTGCCTGGCATGCAAGAAGTGTTCTCTAAATATTTGTGGAATAAATGAATGGATGATTGATTAGTAAGTTAAACATAGTAGGTTCTAAGCAAATACTTGTTCTGGGAAGGTCGAAACTACGTATCATATTTCTTCCAGACATAACCTAAAGCCTTGTAGGGGGCTATAAAAAGATTTGCAGAATTTTAGCTAATGCCTTAGATCTTTAAATAACAGGGTGTGTGGAAAAGAGAAAAGGTTTACAAAATACTTTGAAGTGGTTCAGTACTTAATGTTATTTTAGTGGGAGGTCAATAATGTTTGTTACGAATATGTTATTATGAAGAGCTCTTTAGGTGTAAATTACTGTTATTGCTTTTAGCTAATATTTATAAGTATTAACATCTGTGAATACTAATATTAACTTAAAAATATAGATGGGAAGGGCAAAGCTGTCAAACACTGCTTGTTTTCTTTCCTTTGCCAACTTTGCATAAACCTGATCATACCTGATGGGAGCTTTGAGGCCCTGTGAGAACTGGGCATGTCCTGGTCTTGGCAGAGGGCTTCTCCAGATTGTTGAATTCTTCATAAATTCTTGCTTTTCTGTCCCAAAGGCTCTGTTAGTGCGTCATTCATTCATCCAAATGCCAGCTCCCTTCCTCCTCCAGGATTTGGGCACTTTGCTGATGCCTGGCCTGCTAGCTGAATCAATTCACACATCAGACTGAGTCAGCTTCTTTACCTTTCCTCTAATCAAATTATGATTTTACTTTGAAGTAATCTCACTGAGTATTAGTAGGTTGAGCTCAATACTGTTGCACAACTGGATACACATGGAAGAAGGGAAGAAGCCTTGTGCGTTTCAGCAATTTGTGTTATTCGTTTGAGAAGTGTTTTTTTTTTAAAAGCTGACATTTATTGAACTTTTTTCATGTACCAGGCACTATGTGAAGCTTTTTATGTATTCTCTCATGAGGTTCTCAAGCTATCACTGTGACAGAGCTGCTATTCTTAGACTCATTTTGCAAAGGACACAAAGGCCCAGCAGTACTTTTTAACAGTAATTAGCAGCTGAAGTTTATTGAGCACTTACTGAAGTTTATTGAGCACTTACTGTGTTCTAGGAATGCTTACATTGTTCTGTGCGTTTTTATTTTTATTCACTCACATGACCTCTAAGTCAGCCGTATGAGGCAGGTATTATGCCCTCATCTGTATATGAGGAAACTGAGGCACAGACACACTCACCTCTGGCTTCCCAGCTGTGAAGTGGCAAAGCCAGGCTTGGAATCCAGGCAGTCTGATTTTTGTAGCCCATGGTCTTAACTGCCACACCACACACCCCAAATTGTCTAGCTGGTGCGTGGTAGAGAGTGATTAGAGCCTAGGCTCCCTGACTTCAAAGTGTGGGTGTGTGTGGCCCAAAGAACAACCTCAACCATCTGGAAGAATGCAGAATGAGTTTACATTTTTTTTTCCAGTTCCCAGTTGTGCCAAAAGAAATTGACTTAATTTGTAGTTGTTTCTAGGATGTTCGTCCAGAATAACAACTGGCAGACTTTGAGATAATGGACTTAGTTGCCCAACTTAGTTTTCATTTTATTACTTCTTAATAATGCCAGATCCTATTTCTTATATTTGGCCTGGCTCCTTAAGTGGCAGATACAGTTATGGAATATGTTTTCTGAAAGGGAAAGTCATTATAGTATAACTGAAGAGAAAATGTTTGTACTACCTGATGGCATGTTTAGCCAAGCTCTAGGGTACCACCTTGGGCGTAGAATGCTGAATTATATCAAGATTCAGAAAAAAGGCATGCGCTTAGAATTGCACCATCAGCATGTGTATCTTTAGGTTTCCGTGACTTTTTCTACCCTTGCTGACAACCGTTTGTGGCCTGGAAGTCATTAGCAAAGAAGGGACTTAAGTTGTAAATATCCTGGCTTATACTGGTATCCTATCTTACCATTCAGTGTTTTATTTATTTTTTTATTTATTAAGATTTTATTTATTTATTTGACACAAAGAGAGAGAGAAACAGAGTATGCCCTCCCCAGCGCAGCAGGGGGATTGGCTGGCAGAGGGAAAGGGAGAAGCCAGGCTCCCCACTGAGCAGAGAGCCCTGTGCCAGGCTCCATCCCAGACCCTGGGATTATGACCTGAGCTAAAAAGGCAGATGCTTAACCGACTGAGCCACCCAGGCGCCACCCCCCCATTCAGTTTTTTTAAAATGCTTCTGTGCTCTGAAAGTGTTAAGCTTTCAGACATAATCTTTGTGTTTTATAAAATCTTTGTGTTGCTGTTCTTGAAGCTTTAATTTTGGAGTCATGCACTCACAATTATGCATACCTGTATATAGACATCCATAAATACATACTTGTAAGTTTCTCTGTATTGTTCTACGCTTGACAGCACTATTTTCATATAGCCTAAAAAATAAGGTTTTAAAATGGATTTCATTTTTCTTAGTATGATGTTTCAAATGTGAATTTTGGATTTCCTCAATGATTATATTATATATGGACTTTATATTTATGTTTAATTTATATTAAGTAATATGCCTTGTTTGAAGCATATGTGAATTCCACAATAAGTGGGACATACTACATGCCGTCACTGGATTTTATTGTCCAGATGATGACTTTAATTATAAATGTGCACTCTTTATTACCCTTGGGGTTTAAGGCCATTCTACCACTGTATTCACTCAGTCCTGTCCCTCTCAGGAGCTTAAGGTCTCATATTTAAAACTCCCAACTGAGGTTCAGAAATAGCATCTCTAAGCTGGCATTGCAGCATTGGATTGACTCTTTTTTATACTTTAAATCTTTTTTTAAAAGAAGTTTAAAGATACCTTTGGTGTCAGCTGTAAGTTGTGAAATAACAGTGGGCTTAATTGATATTAATGTGATATCTATGTATGTATGTCTGTATCTAATTTGTTTTTAAACCTTATATCATACTGTTAAAATAGCTGCAGGTTCGTCCCATCCTGAACTGATTCACATCGATGTTGATCCTCAAAACAAATGGAAAACAAGCCATTTTTTATCCCTTGTAGAAGTAATCTCTGGGGGAGGGGAAACCCTCAATTAACTGAAATACTTGAAAGTAATGTGATCTTTCATTGGTTTTTTTTTTTTTTTGATGGAAGATCAAATGAAGGGGAAGTGCTTGCTAAAAGTTTGTAATTCCATTAATTTATTTCTCTACCTTATAACTGCAACGTAAGTAAAAATAGTCTTTTTAAAGGTTTTTGTTTCTCATACGTTTGAACCCAGCTAAAAATTGGGCTTCAACAATGTTGACCCTCAAACACATCTTGAAACTTTGTCTTATGAATTCCTTTTTATCAGATTATGATTTTATGGTTTGCTCTGTGTTTTATTTTTATTCTTTATTTTTTTAAAAGATTTTATTTTTTTATTTGACAGAGAGAAAGACAGCCAGTGAGAGAGGGAACACAAGCAGGGGGAGTGGGAGAGGAAGAAGCAGGCTCCCTGCGGAGGAGCCTGATGCGGGGTGCGATCCCAGAATGCCGGGATCACACCCTGAGACAAGGCAGATACTTAATGACTGAGCCACCCAGGCGCCCCTGCTCTGTGTTTTAAAAGCCAAGTGCAGAAGAGAAGAGAAATTATGGTATTTGAGGATTTTAAATACTGTAGATGGCCTCAGTTTAATTGAAGTTTGATATTATTAGAATAAAATTTCAACAAAAATTTAATATTTCTAGGAATGCTTCAGAATTTAATTTTGGTTGAATGTCCAACTGTTGATTTCAGCTTGGGTCCTTATCCCAGGGTCGTGGGATCAAGCCCTGCCTCTGGCTCCGTGCTGAGTGTGGAGCCTGCTTGAGATTCTCTTTCTCCCTGTCCCTCTGCCCCACCCCACCTTCTATAAATAAATAGATAGATAGATAGATAGATAGATAGATAGATAGATAGATAGTTTTAAAATAACTTTGAAGCTATGCCAAAGTCAAGCCCCAGGTTGGGGAGCCTGCCTCTCCCTCTGCCTGCCACTCCTCCTGCTTGTGCATGCTTTCTCTGACAAATAATAAAATCTTAAAAAGAAAAGAAAAGAAAATAGTTTTAATGGGAACTGTAAAATAAGGAATTGAATCCATGCTGTATGTTATAGATAGTTGATAGATGTTTGTCATATGAATGATAACTTTGTGAAAAGCACTTTCCATCTTACAAACGGCTTTTTCACTGAATCCTCACTCAACCCTGTGAAGTACATTTTCTCAGTTTTATAGATGAGGAGACTAATGCCCAGAGAAGTAGGTGTCTTGTCTAGTGTCTCCTAGTAAACAATAAAGGTGTGATTTCAGTTCAGAACCAGAGTCAAGGCCAAAGTCACAGTGTTTCACAAGGCCCAGGATGATCTCCTACAGCTCCTCACACCTTACTCTTCTGATCCACCTCCCCCACTGTCCATTCAGACTCCAGCCACGTTTTCTTCTTTGCTGATGCTCAGATTCACCAGCATACTCCCTGCTGCTAGGACCTTTGTACTTAACTATCCCTGTGCTTGGGCCACTTTCCCCCCAGACGCCTCTTGGCTAACCACCTCACTTCCTGCAAGTGTTTGCTCAGATGCTGTCTTCTAGGTAGAGTACTCTGTTGAAAACCTTACCCTCCAACCAGCATACTGTTGCTCTGCATACTGTTTTCCCCTTATGTGTACACCATGTAATGTATTTATTTATTATTTTTAGTTGCAGTTACTTGTCTTCTTATGCTAGAATGTAAAGCTCTGTGAAGGAAAGGATTTTGTCTCTTCTGTGTTGTGGTATCCCAGTAGTGCTGGGCTCTCAGTGGGAGTTCAGTGAATATTTGGCGAATGAATGACTGATGGACGGACTGAATGAGTGTAAAGCCTATGCCATTTGCACTAAACCTTCCGACTTTTCACTTATTCATGGCACACTTGGTAAAATCATCAGGTTATTTTGACTGTGGAGGGCAGTCCAAATTATAGTACTTCATTAATGTTGTACTTGCATCTTCATTTTGACTGTTTGTTGTATTTTTCTCTCATCCTTGAAGATAAACCATTTTGTTTATTTAAGAAATCTAAACTAGGTTTTTTCAATGAAGTTTTAGAAAATAAGGCATTATTTTATTAGATATTAGTAGGGGGAGGTGATACTTCAAGAAACTAAGAAGCTGCATTTTTTAGTTAGGTTTTTGTCAAGTAAGGTGGCCTTTTCTTTTTACATTAATAAATACTGTTATCATTAAAACCATCCGTGTCTGTCTGTCTTGTCTTCCCTCCCTTCCCCTCCCTTCCTTCTTTCCTTCCTTCCATCTTTTTTGAAATATAACTGACATATAGTTGTGTAAGAAGTACAACATGTTGCTAAGACCTCCATCTGGTCACATAATTACCATTTCTTTTTTGTGGTGAGAACATTTAAGGTCTACTCTCTAAGTAACTTTCAATTCTGTATTATTAACTATAATCACCATGCTGTACATTAGATCCCTGAAACTTATTCATTTTATATCTGGAAGTTTGTACTGGATGTTTGACCAACATCTCTCCATTTCTCCCACCCCTGAGAACCCTGATAGCCATCATTCTAGTCTCTGTTTCTATGGGTTTGGCTTTTTTAGATTTCACATATAAGTGAAATTATATAATAGCTGTCTTTTACTGTCTGACTTATTTTGGTTAGCCCATTTTTAATTTGCATTTTATGACTTGGTATTATTCAATATTAGGAAATGATTAATTTACTTTAATATTAATGTTAAACCTTTCCCTCTGTTCTTCAGTGTAATTTTATTTCCAGAGGAATAAAGTTCTAATTTAGAATTAGAAACTTGGAGAAAGAAGATTCAATATGTAGAATTTAAAAAAATTTTTTTTAGTATGTTATGTTAGTCACCATAAGTACATCCTTAGTTTTTGATGTAGTGTTCCCATGATTCATTGTTTCTATATAACACCAAGTGCTCCATGCAATACGTGCCCTTAATACTCATCACCGGCCTATCCCAGTCCCCCAACTCCCTCCCCTCTGAAGCCCTCAGTTTGTTTCCCAGAGTCCATAGTCTCTCGTGGTTCGTTCCCCCTTCTGTTTACCGCCCCCTTCATTCTTCTCTTCCTTCTCCTACCGATCTCCCTGCTGTTTCTTATGTTCCATAAATGAGTGAAACCATATGATAATTGTCTTTCTCTGCTTGACTTATTTCACTTAGCATAATCTCCTCCAGTCCCGTCCCTGTTGCTGCAAATGTTGGGTAATCGTTCTTTCTGATGGCTGAGGAATATTCCATTGTATATACGGACCACATCTTCTTTATCCATTTGTCTGTTGAAGGGCATCTCGGCTCCTTCCACGATTTCGCTATTGTGGACAATGCTGCTATGAACATTGGGGTGCATATGGCCCTTCTTTTCACTACGTCTGTATCTTTGGGGTAAATACCCAGTAGTGCAATTGCTGAATCATAGGGTAGCTCTATTTTTAACTTTTTAAGGGATCTCCATACTGTTTTTCAAAGTGGCTGTACCTGCATTCCCATCAACAGTGTAAAAGAGTTTCCCTTTCTCCACATCCTCTCCAACATTTGTTGTTTTTTGCCTTGTCAATGTTTGCCATTCTAACTGGCGTAAGGTGGTATCTCAATATGTAGAATTTATCCACTGAACCTGTATCTGTTGTGTACTTACCATATTCTAGAAACTTCTCTTTGGGGCTGGGTATTAAAAGATGAACAAAACATGTGTTTGATTTATTGGTTTAAAAAGTCCCAATATAGTGTAGCAAGTACTTCAACGGAGGTATGTGTAAAGTTTGTGCAAATTTTTATGTTATTTAGTTTCTAAGGACTACATGGCTGCTGTAAAGTGAAAAGCTCCTATACCGTTGTAGGATTATCTTCTCAGCTTTTATGGTCATCTAAACACAATTGAAATTGGAATGCCATTACAGCTAGAACTCAGTCATCTATGCTACTAGACAAATGTTGGAACAAAGGAGTGATATGGTCCCAAATTCTCAGATACAGGCCTGTGGAAAAGTTGTTCCTGGTGCTGGGCAAAGCGATCACTAGGAAGGAAGGAAGGTCAAGGGCAGAAGAGCACACGATGGTTTGTGTGTGTGTGTGTGTGGGCGGGCGTGTGCGCACGCCACCTTTCTTCTTTGGGAAGGATTGTCTTTTATTCTGGGATTGCCTTTTCTCCTCTTTTATTATTCATAAGGGTCCCTTTTTTTTAAAAAAAATGAAATTATAGTGAAAATAAGTGGTGTCTACTTACTATTTTAATGACTTTATCTGGGAAAAAAAAAGTCAACGTGGTCTTTTTGTAATTTCCCTGATAGGTAAAAGCCTCAAAACAGGGAATCACTGACAAAGATACTTTAGAACACTGTGTAATTCTTGCAGCCCACTGTTCGGGGGGATAGCCCAGCGTGCTTCAGGAATTTCTTGTGTTCAAAGGCTTTGGTTCCATCCCTGGAAGTAAGCCCTTAGGTGATGGATTAATAAGAGAGAGATTGACTCTGTCAGCCAGACGCTTTGGTGGCTTCTGTCCTGTGGGTGAGTTTGGTGACAGGAAAGTGATCTACACCTATAATTAGGAATTGATCTATTTTAGAATGTTTATTTCTTGCCCTGACAAGTTTCAGTGACTGCCATGGCATTAGAAGATAAAGCATGAGGGATAGCTAATATGAAGGGTTGGAAACAGAAGTATTTATTAGAAGTTTTGTGTGTGTGTGCGCGCACGCAGTGTGTACATGTGTGCATGTGTGTGTGTTTTTCTCTATTCTGTTTGGAACTTAGTGTCAGAATAATGGGAAAGTCTTGAATCCTGTAATTTTGCTGCTGCAGCCACTAGTTTGCAGCATTGGTGATCTTTGAGTTTTGCTTATAAAGTGGAAAGCATGGATTTGTCAGCTTTTGAGAAAGGAAAACTGGAGAGATCCATGAAAGAGTGATAACAAATAGGTGTTGATTGTCCAAGCTGGGTAGAATAATTAATGTATTGTTATTTAATAAGACTTTAAGTTACCTGTCTACCATTGTTCACTAGTTTAGGGCTGATTTTATGCTGTTTAAGTTTTAAAATATGTAAATGCTTGTAGAAAAGTCAGTCACATTTTCCTTTGCTTTTAGATTATTTCTTAACCAAACTTCTAACCGTGCCGGTTTACCCATAGCTCCAGTGGCGGTGCTGGTTGTTGGTTGCTGTGATTTAGCGCCATCATTGTCACCATCATCATCATCGTTGGGATTGGCGCTGGCTCTGGTATAAGACCACCTGGGTTCCCATACCAGCTGCAGCTCTTAGTAGTGGGTGATGTTGGGCAAGTGACTTAGCTGTTCTGTGCCCCAGTCCTTTCTTCTGAAAAACTGGGCTATTAATAGTGGCCACTCATAAGGTATTCTGTGGATTAAAGGGGGATGATGTACGTAAGGAGCTCAGTCCAGTGCGTTGCAGTAGTCCGTGTTCGTTATCGTTGTCATTCTTTTACCTTGAAATACCAGCACTGGCCTTTTCTGCCTTTCAGTTGATTGTTTAAACTTGTTTAATACTCACATCTTGGTCTCATATTTTTGGATGCTGTTTTATCTGTGTAGCCATTCTATGAGACATGTTTTGAACCTGTGATAAAAAGTGTACGCTAATAATCAGCAAAATATTTTCCAATCTTCCTAATAGATCGGAAAGAGTTCTAAAAGCAGCCAGCTGTCTGTTCACTTCTTTCCAGCCCTGGCAAAGAAGGATGCTTTCACTGTTGTAGATGTTCCCAGGAACCTTCCTTTGCACGGAAATGGAAAGTTTTCACAGTTTTAAACTAAAAGAATTTCAAAGGTGAGGAAGATGAAAGAAGGATTTTATAGTTACTACTTTAAAAACAGTAGTTTTCAAGTGTGGCTTCACATTGAAATCACTTGAGATGCTTTTAAAAAATACGTAGTTGTGGAAACCCTGTTACCACCACCATTGTTGTCAACAGCAACACACGTTTTTTAGCCCACTGCTTTGAATACTGTAATAAAGTAATTAGAATGGTCAAATCTTTCATACTTACTTTAGCTAACCTGTTAGTTTTGGGGTAGTTTCTTATTTATTTACATAAAGTAATTTGTGAAATCAACATGTTATATTTAGGTCTAGTTCATAGGACATGAAGCCTAATATTATTACTTGATTCATTAGAAAGATTTATAGTTTTGTCTCCCTGTTTTGATGAAATATTGCTGGTTGTATTTGTAACGTTGGGGGTGTTGAAAACAATTCCTAATTTAAGCATAGTTCACTAATAAAAATAGGATTCCATTCAGTTTTCCTGAAATATGTGCTACAAAAAGAATGCCTCTTACATCTGTGTTTAAAAGTAAACTCAGTGGCAAGGATTTGGACAAACCACATGGTCAGGCACTTAGGCATTTTACCTCTTGTACCAGCATGCCATGCCTCAGTTCTTCAAGGCTAAGTCAACTTCATATTTTAGTGCTAAGCTTTCATTACTACTATGAAACTAGTTTTCTGTAAATATAGGTTCATATGCTTTATGCAAGTAAGAGTCTCATTGACTTCATTGAATTGTAGAGGGTTGTGTGTGAGGGACTGATCACATTTATGGATGGGGATTTATACACCTTAGGGAAAGTTCTGAGAAATGAGATGGGGGGGAGATCAAAGACCATGTTTATATTCCCATCTGTGCTGGTACCTTCATTTTTTGTGAGAGTTGGAGAAATGCACGTGAAAGGGCCAAGTAATAGCTTAGGACATTTTCAGGTGAAAAACATTGTTAATTTAGTAGGATTTTATTTCATATCTTTTGAATTGAAATAATTAGTTATAAATATTGTTCATTAGGAGCCCAAATGTTACTGCTTAGCTTCCAGCGCAAGCATCATTTTATAGAAATGTTTATTCACTCTATTTCCATATTCATTTTAATAGCCTATGTGTGAATAAGTTACCAACCACATCATTTTTTTTTCTAAATCAATTTGCATTTTTTCCTGTGATGACATAGCTAATAAATGTTATAGTGATGTGGGCCTTCTTTATTTATTTGGTTAGCCTATTTGCAAGTGTGAATTTAATATTCTGATTTTCAACGACTTAAGTTGAATGGAGTCTTAGAACACCAGACCCAAAGGACACCTAGCTTATGTTTTATTTCTTCTACGTTTGCTACTTTTTGCTTTGCAAAGTCCTGAGTCAGGCCCCGAGGGAAGATGGGACAATATTGAATCTATGATCCTGTGCCCCAAACAGATGGGATGGAATGATGGAAGTTGTTGACTAGGGAGGAATGAGCTGCTTTTGCCAATTATAGACAAACATCTAATAAACAACCAGCCCTTGAAATCCTAGTAAGGATGAGGAGAGGTGTATGTGTGTGCATGTGTGCATTATGTGGGGGGGGGGGTTGGGCTGTGGCTAAAATGTATATAGCTCCTATTGACTCTTCTTTGGACACAAAGAGAATCTTTGTCTCTCTCCCTCTCTCTTTTGAGGAAGAGAGAGGGGTTGAGCGAGAGGGAGAGAGAGAATCTTACCTAGTGTGGAGCCTGATGTGGGGCTTGATCTCACAACCCTGAGATCATGACCTGAGCTGAATGAAATCAAAAGTCCGATGTTTAACCAACTGAGCCTCCAGGTGCCCTGAGAACCTTTGTCTCTTGCCCTGAGAATCTTTGTCGCTTAATTAGAACTTTCATCCTCCCTCTGTTGAATTCTATGCCCATGTTCCCATCCCTTCTTGTACTTGTAAATTTTTAAATTATTTGAGTATGAACACCTTGGAAGTGGGAGTAGTCATTTTCCCCAGCTTATTGATGAGAACTGATAAGAGGATGCTGGGAGATGGTAATAGAAAAGGCATATGGGAGGGACGCCTGGGTGGCTCAGTCAGTTAAGGGGCCGCCTTCAGCTGGTCATGGTCTCAAGGATCATGGGATCAAGCTTGCATCGGGCTCCCTGCTCAGCGGGGAATCTGCTTCTCCCTCTGCCCCTCCCCCCACTTGTGCACACTTGCTCTCTCAAATAAATAAATCATATCTTTCCAAAAAAAAAAAAAAGGCATATGGGAGAAAATACCTAATGCTAAAAAGGAAAAAGATGGAAAGTACAGTGAGAAATGTAACTGCCAAGTGGATTGACCACTTAGCTGGTTACTACGTTATTTTCTTAGGTGAGAAACATATTCTGGAAATCAACTTAATTTTAAGAGTTGTTCCAGAGCAGCAGAATCTGACCTTATGAATCTTACCAAGCTATGGTAGATAGTTGGATCAGCTCTCTCCCGTTTAAACAAATACTAACATTGGATGGATGGTTTGCTGTGCTAATGACCTTCATGGTATTGCATAACCACTTATTGATTCCTCATTATTTATGGTTATGATTCTATGGAATTCTTCTCCTGGGGGCAGGGATGGCCTGTGTAGACCAGAGGTTTCCATTGGAAGAGAGACAACACAAGCATCACTGCCTGGTCTGCTTTGAGATTCTAAGATGACCTTTAATTTTTCTAATTTGCATGTATTTCTAAATGTCTGTAATCCCCCCCGCCTTCCATCTAAGTTACTTTAGAAGTGTTTAGATTTTCAGGTGGCTTGGATTTGGGAGGTGGGTCATTTTGAATTGTTAAAATCTAGTGTTAGTGCTTCATATTCAAAATGTATTGCCTATCTCATTTCTTCTTTTCATCACTTATGGTATTTTCTTTAAGGCCTGGTACCTGATACTTTTTATAAATGTTTCTTTTAAAAGATTTTTATTATCTGCTTCTGGGACTGGTTCCATAGACATTAAACTTACATCATTGAAACATTCTGGACTACTCCAAGTGTTTCTTCTCTCATCCTGGCCTGTTGTACATTTTCACATTACCCCTTTACATATCTCACTAGGATTAGGGAGATGAAGGCAAGGAGTTTGGGAACAGCATAGCTATTTGAGGCAATCCGGGGCCAGATATTACAGGAAGAGCCCTTTGCTCAGACTGATTTATATCCTTGTTCAGTGATAATGAAAAAACTTTTTTGAAATTGTTGACGTAATGGAATTGGCTCTTTGAGGAGCACTTCCCACTCTTTTTCTTTCAGTCAGTTTTGATTACTAATCTTCAGTTCTTTAATTTAAGGAGAGGAGATCATCTTAGAAGAGTTTAGTCTATCATAAAGGGTAAAGAATAGCTTATTGCTGTATGTGTTAATCTTGGGAATGGACTAGAGGGGAGATAGAGAAGGCATTCAGCCTGATTCTTTATGAATGGGGCATGGTGGAGATTCATTAGTTGATTTCTTTCTGTGTTCATCCTCTTCTTATCTCTGCACACACCCAGTTTTATGAAATATGATATTCCTCTTGCCTTATATTGAGTTTGACTGTTGCATAGTGGTGAAGAGTCCTGGCTCTGGAGCCAGTCTGCCTGGGTTTGAATCTTGCCTCCACTGCTTGTTAGATGTATGATTCTGGGCAAGTCATTGAATTTCTTTGTGTCTTGATTTTTTCATCTGTTAAATTGGAAATAGTACTTGCTGCATAGAATTGCTGATGGGATTAAATGAGATATAATATGTGAAAATGCTTAGAATGGTGCATAATAAATGTACCCAATTGTGCTTAGTAAATGTAAGCTATTACCATTATTCCATTAGGCAGATGGATAGCCTGCTTCACATCTGCCTATGACATTACATCAATTTTGATAAAGAATAAATTTCAGCTGCCTAACATTAAAAAAAAAAGGACTAAATGTTAATTGCCTGAATTTTTAAAATAGCCAAATATATGAGTCTTGAGGATTATTGCAGTGACCACAAAGATTAATCATTGTTGTCACTACTTAAATGATGGTTTGCTTTCTGGAGGAAAAGCTGTCATTTATAGATGCTTTCATAATTTATATGTGCTGTGTTATGCAGTTCTTCATGTGGGTGGTCTGGTTTTTAAGCTTTACTAAAGTTACTGTAACAAAAATAGGATTAATTACAATTTCTTTTAATGATTTTAACCTTAGTGTTACATTAATAAGATTGTTTTTCCCCGTACAGCATCAAAACTTTCATTCGGCTTTGAGGTATGGGTCTGATTTAGAACTTAAAAGACTTCAATAATTAACCATAATGGTGGTTAAGGATATATAGCTATGTTCATAAGCAGCCTCCTTTAGTATTTTTTTTTTTATTTATTTTGAACACCTGAAGCAGGTAGCAATTAAAGAGAAAGCATGGTCTGACTAAATTGAGTTCTTATAGTCTAAAGATAGATTTTATTTATTTATTTATTTATTTATTTATTTATTTATTTATTTATTTATTTGACAGCGATAGAGACAGCCAGCGAGAGAGGGAACACAAGCGGGGGAGTGGGAGAGGAAGAAGCAGGCTCATAGCAGAGGAGCCTGATGTGGGGCTCGATCCCATAACGCCGGGATCACGCCCTGAGCTGAAGGCAGACGCTTAACTGCTGTGCCACCTAGGCGCCCCTATAGATTTTTTTTTAAGTGATTAAGTGTAGGGGCATAGATATGTAAGACATCTCACAGCTTAACTCAAATCCCAAAGTCTTTTACTCTAAGATACATTAGGTTTTTGGGGTGGTGGTAGAAGGGAAACATACTGTTTAAGAATAATTTGTAAATTTACATCTCGTTTTTAGCAGTGATGTTCTGTATACCTTTAAAAATATTTACTATTTCTTGTTCCCTTGTATCTGGTAAAGAAATCCTATGTTTTTGGGTGTCCTGTCCACTCTCTTCTAGGCTTACCTTAAAGTTGATGTCAGTAGGCAGTGTTTTGGGGGAATTATCTGTGAGGTCCTGGGTACTTGGGCTAGCGCTTGGGTTGTGGGATGTGAGCAGGGGAAGAGGGCTGTGGAGAGGAGTCATGTGGACCCTTTGAATAGGAGCCTGGCTCTCACTCCCTTCTGCTGCGGCTGCTGGTGGTTGTAAGGTGGGTGCTGTTAATGGTCGCGCTTACCTCCAGAGCCTGGGCGGCCCACACTTGATGGCTGCTGTAAAGTGTTCACCGGGAGGCTGGCAGCTGAGGGTGGTAGCTAGTGCTGGCCAGACATTGTTAGAGTCCTTCTTGAGTGGTACACCCGGGATGTGGACATGTGGTTAGAGACCTGGGCACGGTGCCCAGCTCAGTAACTCATTCATTGTGGGACCTCAGTGACTACCTCTAATTTTCTTTTTGGAAAAATGGAGAATAATAATATAATGCCTCTAAGAGTGTTTTGAGGATTAATGAGTTAATCACCTTGGATGAAGGCAGAAGCCTACTCTGGTCATAATTCCATTGCCTTTGCAGAGAAGTTCCAGTTTGGGGAATAAAGTAGTGAAGATAAAACAGGAATGGAATGGGCTCTCCACAGCTTATTGTGTTTCAAGTCCAGCTGTAGATCAGGTTTTCATTCTAACTGGGGAATTTTAACCTAAATTTTTTATCTAGTTTTTAGGAATGACACCAAACCAAAATGTCTGATGTGCTGTTCGTGGGAAAAGAACAGATGTTTATTCTGAGCACATATTAATGAAGATGCTAGTGGTTTTCTCCCACTGTAAGGGAGTAAGATGGGTCAAAAGGGAGAGCACAGATTTAAGTCGAGTTTGTTCTTATTGTCCTATTACTGGTGTGTTCTTTTTGAGAGAATTGATATTACTTCATTTTGTTGGTTTTTCAAGTTTCTTTGACAAAGAAACTTCATAGATGTCAAGCCAAAACAAAACAAAAAATATAAACACACACACAACAGTTGCTTTAAATACCAAGGATGTCAGCATGAAATTAAAATGAATTTACTGACATTTCTGCTTTGAATTTTTTTTTTAGTAAAACTAATTTAAACCAACAGTGAACACTTCTGGCTTTACCTTATAATGGGAAGTTTGACCTTTTTCAGTGTTTTTGGCTCGGGGTTTTGACATGGGGGTGTTTTTGGTTAAAATTTGCTTCAACTTTCTAATGGCTCTTGGGATTTTGGTCAATCTTTGGTTGTGGAATAGCAAATGCTGTCCCTTGTGTTGGTACCATGTAGTTTTCAAAGACAAGGTCTTTGGAGTAGTGGCTGTGGTATCCCCTCCCGCCCATGTGTCATTGTTAAAAAGAACACTGTTGTCATGTGAATTCTTATTTTTTTGAGCTTGCTTTTGAAGTAACTTTCACAGAGAATTCCTGTTACCTAGAAATTGATGACAGACTTACACCATTTCCTTTTTTTTTCTTAGACGTTCCATCCTCAGAGCAGCCTGAACTGTTCCTAAAGAAACTTCAGCAGTGCTGTGTCATTTTTGACTTCATGGACACGCTATCTGATCTTAAAATGAAAGAATACAAGCGCTCCACTCTTAATGAACTGGTGGACTACATTACAATAAGCAGAGGCTGTTTGACAGAGCAGACTTACCCTGAAGTAGTTAGAATGGTGAGTTTCTTTTTTTCGCCGCGGACACTTTTCAGCACCTTCCATAGCGACTCACAGGTGTATTTATTGCAGAGTCAGGTCACTGGAGGTCACCTCCACAAATGTGAGCCAGCCTTCTGAGAGCTAAGCTAAAGTAGTCGGAACAATACTAGAATTTGAAGAGTGTGATTTCAGGAGAATGAGATCCAGAACTTTTCACCTACAACAGTACTGGAGGAATCAATGACTTCGAAATACGAAGCCAAGATGGCCAGGTATTCTTGGATTTCTGGCATTGAGAAAAGAAAAGCCACAGGAGAATCAACACGAGTTTTAGATCTGAGTTTGAAAAGTATTCAAGCCTGTTGGATGTCTTGATTTTTTTTTTTCTCCTCCCTGTTCATTGTGGTAAATTAGAAATGGCTTTAACCGTAATAAAATTGTGATTTGTAGAATCTAGTTAAAGCCTGTGCTGGCTTTATAAACTAGTCATTGTCTTTATAATCTTGAAATCAGGGCTGATGTCTTTCATTATTTTTGAACAGTGTCTTGCACTTTGTGTGTCATTAGGAGTCATGAGGAGAAACATGATTAGCATAGTGGAAGTAACTGTGTTCTTACTGGTCAACAATTATATTAGTTTTAAACAAAGCTGAGCCAAAATATGGTTTTCTGATAGATTTCTATGGGAAGATTGCCTTCTTTGGCATCCCAGAAGATCTTGGCTCTAGAGAGTACGTGCTCTTGGGGGAGGTGGAGCTCTTCTACTAACTGGTGAAATCATGCTGCAGAGATCCAGAAGGGCCAGTGCACCACTGGCAAGCCCTTTGGAGAATCGGGCCCATGCTCTCTGTAGTGCCGAAAATCTGTCTAGATTTTCAGTTCAACTTTTATCATTTGTATTCAAATAAAAGAGACATCTGTGATGGAGTAGACGAGGTTAAAAGTGAATAGTTCAGATTTGGGAAGGGATACGAATTACCATAACTTGAGAAAGAATGACTGATGTATGAAGATCATTTCAAAACAATGTCCAGTGTATTCCTCAGATCTGTATCTGAGTGTATATTGCATTTGTTGTTAATTTACAAGAATATCTTAGTAGAATGTTTTGCAGATTAACTTTAACATTGTAGCTCTTGAGCAGTGGTTCTCAACCAGGGGTGATTTTGCTTCCCTATGCACTTTGGTGATGTCTAGAGAGACGTTTTTGGCAGTCACAACCAGGGGTGGAAGGGGCGTGCTACCAGCTTCCGGTGGAGAGAGGCCGGAATGCAGCTAAGCGTCTTACGCTGCACAGGACAGCCCACCGACAAAGAATTTTCTGGCCCTAAATGTCAATAGTACTGAGGTTGAGAAGCCCTGCTCTAGAGTTTGCATGCTGTCTAAACTTCTTAACCTGGTATTTAGGGTTTTCTCTAGTCAATCTAATTTCTGCAGAGCAAGGCCCGTTGGTTTGAATCTACCCGGGTCCTCAGCCAACAGAGGTATCCACTGTTTGTAACTTCTTCTTCTGTATCATTCCATGGATAGTCCACGAATGTGTAAGCATATACGAGCATATACGTATAAATACACAAGTGGTGGCAAGTATACAAACGTATCTGTACCTTCTTTTTTTGCTTATCAATATATAATACATATCAGTACACATAAAGGTATCTTACTCAGTTTTACAGCTACATAATTTTTCACCGTTGGAGGCACCATAATTTATTTAACCCCTATCCTATAAATATCCTTATAATATATACATGTCAGTTTGCCCTTGTGTGAGAACATCTGTATATTTACTGATTTGTTTTTTTTGTTTGTTTGTTTTTTTTTGTTTTAATAGCCTTTCTTTTCCCCCTGTTTCTGGACCTTCATGTGTGTCCCGGCCCCCGCCTCTAGTTCTGATTCTCCCCTTCCTTTCCAGACTTGGCTTAAAGTGCTGCCACTGCTGCCCGAAAAGCCCCAAGTTGTCTCCTTCCTTCAGTTCCTCCACTTCTTGGCAATCTACCCTTTTGGAATTTGTTCATTTGCTGCTTTTAAGTTTTTCACATGTGTTAATCCAAGGTTTCTAATTAGACTACAGGCACTTCTAGGCAGGAACTGTATCCTGCTCATCTCGTGGCCTCCAGAATACCTCCTGGCACAGGCCTACCTGGAATTTTTTGAATGAGTGAATGAATTCTCCCTTAAATGTGAGCATTCCAGGCTCTCGAATTACGATTAAGATATTGAATGTCATTGGATTATATTCAGTTTTTAAATTCAGTATTTGGCATAATCAACATTTTTTTTATTCTTATGAAACCAGCTTGGTTCTAAACCAGCTTTGGTCTTTTAAAGGAGAATATTTTCCCTTCTCTGCTACCCTCTCCCAGTCCGCTACCAAAAAAAAATGTTTTTAAGTCTCCTATCAGTTGTGTGTGGATGTGTGTTTTAAAATATACTTGAGCCCTACCTTAGGAGGTGTTAAGTCTCTAGCACACATGCTATTCTAGGGCATTAGGAACTTTACTTTCCAGATGGTAGTTTAGGGTTCTCATAGGTGTAATTTATTTTTCATATCTCATGATTTGTGAAATTGTAGCTATTATTTTTATATGGTTCTTAAGCAACCTGGGGCATTTACAGAGCAGGAGCTAGTGGGGGAGAGTAGAAAGAGAAAGGACTTTGCAACCACACAAACCTGGGTTCAGGTGCCAGTTCTGGCCAAGCTTTAACTTGCTCCATCACTTTGGACAGAGCCCTCCATCTTTGGGGCCCTTGGTTTTTGTGTGGTGCTGAGAGGTACATAGGATCAGGGGAAGGGTGGCCACAGTCCTTCCTACCCTACTCCATAAATAACTCTGCCTAAATAAAATTGTTATGCTTTGCTTGTACATCAAGGTTCTCACCACCTCAGATACACATACACTAGCAAGCGGGCGCTTACTGCTCTGTAAGAAGGGATGGAACCAAGGCCCACTTGGTGTCCTCTCCTCCCTTCCATTTTGTCACCTCTTAGGCTCCTTGTATATTTGTCTTTTTTTTTTTTTTAAAGATTTTATTGATTTATTTGACATAGAGACAGCCAGCGAGAGAGGGAACATAGGCAGGGGGAGTGGGAGAGGAAGAAGCAGGCTCCCAGCGGAGGAGCCTGATGCGGAGCTCGATCCCAGAACGCTGGGATCATGCCCTGAGCCGAAGGCAGACGCTTAACGACTGCGCTACCCAGGTGCCCCAGACTCCTTGTATATTTGGTGCTGCCACTGCCCACTTTCCTCATCTGTATCACCCTGCCCTTTTGGGCTTTTTGGGAGGGTTGGCACTAACGATGTGTATAGAGCTCTTAAAATAGCCCCTAACACATGGCAAGCGTTCAGTCAATAATAATATTATTCTATTTTGATAATTCTGTTATTATGTACTTGATTTTACAATCATTGGTGGAACCCAGAGTTCCTGTTTGTGGACTTAAGATGCTGTCATCTGGGTGTGTTGTAGTCCATTGCCTCCGTGGTCCTCAAATTCTGCAATTCCAAGATGATCCTGTCTGTGGAACGAATGTCACTGTCCCCACCTGGTCTACCTTGTTACTGTAAAATGCAACTGCTTCACTAGGATTAGTGAAGGAAATGGTGTGGTGCTTTTAGTGAAATATCATTGAAATGATAGCTAGGTTTTTTAAACCAGGATGAGTCATGACTTATGATGACATGGTCTGGTGTCAGCACTGTTAGGAGAAGCCTTTGATTTAACCTGATGGGACCTATCGGTTGAGAGTTCTAATTCTGTTAGGGCAAGAAAAGAGTGACAGATAAAAAAGTAATCCTTGAGTTGTAGAAGCCATTTTTAGCATTTAAATGAAGTCTGGATGCTTCCTTCAGGCTGTTAGAATTAGGCAAGCAAAACAGCTCTTTATGTGTAAATAAAACAAAACAATGTGGCCCCTAACTTACCTGCAGAAGAGTAGTGTGGGGTAGTGGAGACAGCCCCAGACAGAAAATGTGGAAGTCACCGTCCTCGTTGCTCATCTTCCACTTGACTGCCGGTGAGATCTTGGGCAAGTAATTTCTCTCAAGCCCCAGTTTCTCCTGTTGTAAATGGAGAGGGTTGATGACGATCGCCCCCACCTTCCAGCTCTGAAGACTATCAGCTCTTCTGGTCACTATAGTCTAAGAAAGTTAGAATGGTTTCTGCATCTAAAATAGTTGCTTAGGTATGTATTTCTCATGAGGGCATGTCTGATGGAAAAACCAGAATCACGGCTTGTAGTTCTTTCAGGCCTTGGCGCATTCTGCTTCGTATCCTCTCAAGTGTCAGGCTTCTGTCCTTGAGGCAGTATTTTTACCACATTATGCTAATGTTTTCTTTTTGGTTCTGTTGCCATGCATCCATTTGAAAGACTTTTTAGAATTTCTGGCTCTCCCAGTAATCTTGTGCGCCCCCCCCCCCCCCGACGAAACTCGAATTCTCTGTATTTTATACTCTTTATATCTGCACATCTTCCTTTTCAAAAATGTCTTTGGGTATAGTTCAAGTATCAGATGAAATCTCATTGGTGAAGACATTATTTAATGAACTCCAGATAAAGTTTACTGAATGATTTAGAACGGCACTTTTACATTTTGATGATAAAAAGAGGCAGGGCCCTGTTTTGTCAACAAACTCAAAATCAGGTAGAAGGGATACTTGTGAACAAATAATAAGAAAAATGTTAATGCACATGCATTAACAGAAGTATGTACAAGGCAAGAAGGGAGTAAAGAGAGGGGCGATTAGTCAGGGGTAAGTAGAGATGGTCAAGGAAGACTTTTAAAAAGTGAGTAAAGCCTCTGTAGGGTGTTAAAAGGTGAATGTGTGTTTCTAAGTGGCTGAAATAGTGTTGAAATGAAAAAGAGAATTACATGATGCAAGGGAATTTCCAAACCCCGTAATATATTAAAGAAACACAGTAGTGCTGTGTTGTTACAGCAGTGTGTGTGTGTGTGTGTGTGTGTGTGTGTTTGTGTTGGGGAGTGGGAGGAGGTGAATGGTGGCAGTGGAAGCTGTAGATGTGGGCCAGGTCCTGAAAGAACCTCACAGACAGTGGATAACCATTGAGAAGTTTGGAGCAGTTGAGTGACATGGTGAGGTTTATATTGCGATGGCAGTGGGCCAGAGATCGGAGGTGGCTGAAATTGAAGGTAGAGAGGAGTCGATTGGGGAACCGTTGTTGTAGAGAAGTTGTGGAGGGCCTAAAGCAAGCACAGGTGTGGAAGTAGAGAAGGAGAGGAAAGGATGGCATTTGAGACTCATTTAACAGATAAAATTGAAGCCACTTGGCATTTGTGTGGGTGTTTGGAGTGTGAGAGAGAGGGGAAGGGGTCTAGGATAGCTTTGCAATTTAGGGGGTTTGTTGTGCTGTTGTTTGAGAAAGGTATAGCAGGAGGACGAGCAGGGTGTAGACGGAAGCCGAGGAGTTGACTTGTGATGGGTGAACTTGGAGGTTATGGGAGACCTAGATGTGGAAAGCTGGAGATGAAGATTGGTAGTCATCAGTGTGGTAGGAGGGCAGGAGAGACGAAGAACAATGCTGGAATTCCAGGTGGTACGGGGGAATCCTTGTGCTCTCACGCAGTGGCGCAGGTGGGACCTAGTGAGTTGAGGAGAGCATGAAGTAGAAGGAAGTTGAGATGATAACTGTGGATAGTGATTGCTTGTATGGTGGTAGAATCTTCATTAGAATAAAATCCTATCATTTCTCTCCTGCATAAAGTATACCTTGTTGCATTGGCTGTTTGATGTTATTATTCTCATATTTTGTCTTTAAGACTTGGCTTTTATTGGTTTCAATGTCTGTCCCACTCCTAATCTGTGGTTAAATTTCTGCATACCTCAATTTGTAGAATATGTGATTTTTCCAAAGGTAGTATAGTTTCAAGAAATATTTTGGACAGTTTTTTCTTCTTTTCTCTTGAAGTCTTTCCTTGAGTTCTAATTATTGTTTCTTGGCCACCATTATCTTTGTTTTTCCTACTCTCAAATTATATCCTGTCATTTGGTTATCCTAAGTGTTTTATCTTTTATATATCCTTTGACTTAACCAGAAGTCACAGCTCTGGCTCGCCTCTTAATAGAAAACTATAGTTTTGTAGAAAATTATGGAGTTGCAATTAAAGGTCTCAGAGTCTGCCTACACAGACTTTTAGGAGTGCCTTGTTAACTTCACTGTATACTTTATTGGCTGAAGGACAGAGAGTTTTTTTTTCATAAAATAACAACTATCTAAAAGTAGCCTTGGGAATGATAACTACCAGGGGGAATATGAAATTTCCATTTTTCTTCTGGTATTTGATAAGGAATGTAACCATACATTCTAGCCAGAATTTGCCTTGGAGGTGACTCTTCAGACACAAGGGAAATAAGATCTGACCCATGTGGTGGTGGGGGTGGGGGTGATGTGGTGGAGATCGGCTGTTTACACTTTTGAAAGTATAAGTAATGGAAGAGAATTGAATGATATCTGGGAAAGGCATCTAGGAACTGAAAGTATTGGCAAATTTTGAGGATAGGGTAAGTCTAAAAGATAGGACTTGAGAACTAAATTAGAAAGTAAAGAATTCTTGGGGCGCCTGGGTGGCACAGCGGTTAAGCGTCTGCCTTCGGCTCAGGGCGTGATCCTGGTGTTATGGGATCGAGCCCCACATCAGGCTCCTCTGCTATGAGCCTGCTTCTTCCTCTCCCACTCCCCCTGCTTGTGTTCCCTCTCTTGCTGGCTGTCTCTATCTCTGTCAAATAAATGAATAAAATCTTAAAAAAAAAAAAAAGAAAGTAAAGAATTCTTGGTACTTAGAAAAGAATTTAAGATTATGGTAATGAAGATGATCAAAAGACATTTTTAGAATGAGATCAGGAAGAATTGCCTGCTCAAGGTTAGCAGATTGTTACCATTTGTAATTTATCAGAGGGTAGAGAAACCAGCAGGCACTTTGTCCTTTCTTTAATGTCCTTTCCTTAAACAATAGTACTGCATTTCTTTGGTTAATGCTCACTTACTAATATTCATTTAGCATCTTAGGGTGTCTATAGATTGGTTTTATAGGATTAGTGGATCTTCTGATGTTGACTGCAGAATTTTGAGTGTTTTATTTTTGTGGTAGAAGATCCATAGCTTTTGATGGAATATTCAAAGACATACCTGATCCAGAATGGTTTAAGCTTGATTTTACCATATATGCAGCTCTGTTAAATGCTGCTCTCTTGGAAAATATAAGATAAGATTGGAAAGGAGCAGGGTCTTCCCATTTATGGCAGTAACTAAAGATGAAATGAAGTTGTTAGAATGATTTCACCAATCTGGGCCTGTGGTTTTCTCTGTTGGAAGGTTTCTTCTGATAGTGAATTCAATTTCTTAAGTATGTGCCTGACTCTATAGATTTTCTGTTTCATCTTGTGTCAGTTTTGGTAGGTTGTTATAATAGTTTCTCAGTTTACCGTTTGTAGTCAAATACTTAATTCTTAGAGCTTCTTCGAAAAGGTGGGTACTGATAGGTCACCAGCACCTGTACAACTTCCACGGTTAACAGCATAATTATCTGCAGCAGCTACAACATAGGAGTTAATTCAGTCTTAATAACACCTCTGTGAGGTAGATGGTAGTAATATATATGTTATTTTATAGATGATTTAAAAGAAGTAGAGAGAGGTTAAGAAACTTGCCCAAAGCTACTCACCAGGGTAACTAACTGGCAGAGCTGATTTGATCCAGGCTGTCTGGCTCCAGAGCCAATACTCTTAACTGCTATGCCTATTGCTTTCCTAGAATCATTCTTTACAATACGAAGGAGGACTAAAACCCAAAGATTGAACTCCTTCCTCTGTACTGTGTTCTTCTCATTGAATTCTTCTAAATAAACAGGTAGTAAGGGTTTTGGGCTTCAGGATTAAATGTTCATTTTTGGTTAAGAAACAGCTTCCCTTTCACTCTCTCCCCTCACCACTTCACTACTCTGCCTTTGTGTTATTCTTAAAGTAAGAGTGCTTCTTAACCTTGTTGGAGCGCAGGAGGAGGGCCAGGTAGTTCAAAACTCTCCTCTTTTCCACCCAAAGTATAGTTCTTGAGATGGTCCTATTTTCTGAGTTCATGTGCCCCCCCCCCCCCCCCGGCCATATCTTCTCTAGAAGCAGGCAAGCTTTACCAGCGGCCAAGGCATCCTTATGTTACTTGTTTAGCTTGAATTTGGAGCAAGGGAGTTAGGTGATTTGAACATCCCTCCATCTCCATGATGGCCCCTAATCCTTGGAAGCACTTATATGTGTACAGCCTACTTTTTGTTGTCTTTCCTGGGTGAGTGCTGTAGACGGACAGACTTGGGCGCAGTTCCTACCACTTACTTAACTGGGATCTTAGACGAATCTTCACCTTTTTAAGCTTGTTTCCCTACTGTGACTTTATAAGGTTGTTGTGATGTCATTATTGCTGTCATTAGTCATGGTACTACCTCTGCCACCCGTGCTAGACTTACCTTTTTCTTTAGATGGCTTAATCAGGTTTTCTGGTTATAATGAAGTCTTGATAGCCTGAAAGGTTTTTTGGGTGTTTGTTTGGTTTTTTTTTTTTTTGGTCTCTTTAAGGTGACTTCCCACATTTTTGCTCTGTTTACTTAAAATTTTAATTCTCTATGCGAAATTTCATTTTCAACTCTTTTTTTATTTTCTTGGAGGACCCTATAAATCTGCATGTGCCCGTGTGTGTATAATTATACATACGTGTGTATATATACCACCCTTAAGTTACCTAAATAAAAATTTTCCTGATATACTTGCATATTCATGTGTATATTAATAATTTACCATTTCTGTCCTGCACACATTCTCTCTTAAGGAATCTGACAGGGATTTTAATGTGTTTAGTTTTAATTTAAATGTGCTAAGGAGTGGGTTTTTACTCAGGAAGCAACTGAGCTACTCATGATTGCTATTTGCTTCATTTACAAGCTGTAGTCCTTCTGGCTTAACTGCTTTACAGATTGTTCAGAGTTTTCAATATACTTAAAATTGTTTGACAGCTGTGACTTGTCTAGCGCTGATGTATCCAATACTATCCTCTCACTCTGAGAATGCTCCCCCTCTTTTTTTCCCTCTCCCCTGAAGCTGGCAGCAGAATTTTGCAGGATGAGTTACAGTATTGCATTCAAGCTTTGGTTTCTCTTTTCTCCTGCCTTTTAATTTAACCTCGAAACTGAAAATATGGTTAGAAGTATAAGGAATACTTCTGGAAAAATCTACTAAGGAAAAAGTATGATAAAATGATTGGGTAATATTGCCTGTGGTTTCTATATATACGTGGGTCTTGGCTAACTCTAGCAACTTGCTGTTAGTTTATGTAGTTCATTCAGCCATCTCTCTACCGAGGACAGAAATGAGAGGGGGATTTATTACTTGATTCTCTAAGGAGAAGGCTGGTTGTACCACTGTGATGTGTACGAGCAGGAAAAGCCAGAGAAAATGAGTGTCCTCAATGTGGAATGATCAGAGACGATAATGCCTGAGGCCAGAATTTGGCAAGAAAACAACGAGCAGGTCATTTCCAGGAGGTAGTTGGCTTCTGACCAATATTAAAAGCCAAACTTGATCTGTAGATGAAAACAAGAAGTATGCTATCCAGTGACTTCTGCGGAGGAAGTTGCCTCTGGAAAGTGAGGATGAGATAAGGGACTTCTAGAGTTAAAATGCAGTTACAGTGATGAATAGGGAAAGGTGTTTGTTGGCTGAGCAGTGAAGGGAAAACGAGAAAAACCAGAGCCCAAGGCAGCTGCAGGTCCTGGGCAAGGAGAAGCAGTGCCAGGAGGGCAAGGGGTGACACATAGTGGAGAGGTTGTTCCGGAATAAAACTAGGATTGGTTATAACTATTTAGGAAGTTAGAGAGCAAGTTTATCTTTTAATAAAATGGATGAACAAGCTATGTTGGAGAATTGATGTTTGACTCTTCAGAAATGTAGGTAGTGAACAGGGAGTGGGGGCTGGGCAGATAGTGTTAGCTACTAAATGAGCTCCTTTGAAGTGCTGTGGAATTTCCCTTCCTGAAGAAGTTAAGGCCTCTATGAGAGTAGGGTAGAACCCTCTGGAATGATGCAGGCCTCTCTCTTCCTTTTGTGGGACTTTTGGCCTTCTCTAGAGAAGTAGAAGAATGTGTTGAGGTTAGACAATAGAGAAGGTGCTGGAAAATTGAGTGTGTATTTCTGCTGCCCGCAGGTACAAACTGGGGAATCTGTTGTGCCCTGTTCTGGAAAGTAAGAATAGTCATTTGAGGGGTAAATAATCAGAAGGCAGTGATCTTTAAATCCACATTTAAAATGGAAGCTAACAGGGGTAGTGGGCAGTTCCTGACCCTAGAGCCCTTTCTTGGTTTCTTTCTGAGGCACTAATATCTGCACTCCAGCCTCCTCTCTAAGATGAGGCCAACATGTGTCCGTGAGGTCCTTGAGGGAGGGCTGTCTGTCTTGCCCTTCCTTGCAGTGGCCTGACTCAATTTGTTATGAAGCTGTATGGGTAAAGAGTGATGTTAATCTGTGATCATATTTAGTTCAGGTGCATTTTTGTTTTCATAACTCACCAGCTAGCCCAAGGTTTGTTTTACAAATGAAGGGTCACGGAGACAGAGACCCATACAGAATAAGGGACAGTGACAGTTTGGGCAGTTTCCTGTTTATTTTTCATGATTTCAAATAAGGACACATACTCAGTTGCTGGAAATGAACATCAGAAACCTCAAGTGCTTGTGGGTTTTTAAAAATTCAATATTTAATAAGAGGTTTCATTTTTCTTTTAGCGTTAGCTGATTTTGAACCATAGTGTTCAAAGCAGATGTTAGAATATATATGTCCTCAAAAAAGCCCTATGTTGTTACTGTTTTATCAACTTGTGCACTTTGGTTCTTACAGAAATCACTTAATTTAGCAGGTTTAGTACCTCTCTAGGATTGAAGACCCAAAGTCCCTGCACAATGAAATGTGGCAAAAACCTGGTATTGCATGGCTAGCCTCCGTGTGGGGTGTGCGTGCTTGGACTGCGAACACCAGCCAGTACGAGGGCCTGCTCAGTATTTATACACAGTAAGCACTATGACTATTGCAGTGTTTACACCTCTATTTTTGGATTCTAAGATTTAATATCAACAATCTTCACTTTTGGATTCACTGCTACATTTCCAATTTTGGAGACAGCATAATATAGTTGTCTGTGTGTGTGAAATACCATTTCCCTGTGATAATTTTGTGTGGGGCTAGCAGACTCTAGAGAGAATTAATTTAATGTTACCATCAGCACTGTGGCAGGTAAAAAGTTGCTTCTTGTTTTGAACAAAGTTAAGTCTTGCAATAGAAGCCTGTGGGAGTGGAGGGTTCGTGGTAGGAATTTGTGAGTGGTAAGGGGAGAGGTGGGGACGGGTCTATATTACAGAGGCCTTGGCAAGCTAAGTAAAGGAGGTTAGACTTAATCTTATAGACAGCAACAGGGAGCTGCTGAGGTTTTTGAAGGGAGATGAAATGTAAGTGATATTCTTACTTTCCTTTCGCCAGCCCCACCTCGAATGTCCGTACCCTTCTGTCAGCTTCTTTAAGGAGGTTTAAGGCTGGCAGGTTTAACCCAGGATGGCTGATGGCAGAGGGCTGTTGTCCTACTCTAGTCCTTGGTGGCAAAGAAAGAGGAAATGGAATATATAAGAATATATAAAGGAACTCCCCATCTCTTAACATTTTTCTTCTGTGCTCATCAAAGAAGATTTAAAACCAGAAGACAGAAAATTATCTATGGTTTCATTATTTAAATGTAATCATTGTTCACGTTTTAGCCAATTTCCGTCTAGCCTGTTTTTAAAATGAGGCTTTCCCTTAAATTAAAAAAAAATTCAGATATACTTAACATGCAACACAGATTTTAAGAACAGGTCTTAGGCAGTGAATGTTCAATGAATTAAATAATTCTCTGTACTTGTATAGCCATAACTGCAGATTTAGAAGATTGTCATCACTCAGGAAAATCTCCTAGTACTCCTTTCCTTTTTCTTCTTGTTAAACTTTTTCCCCCAGTCTTACTATATATATATATAAATTGTATCATACTGAGCTTACTACATATGTATTATTATTTTTATTACTTGGCATATATAATTATATGATTTTAATTAAACAGATTTTTCTTTAGCATTGTGATGTAAACATGCTTTCATATAATTAAGTAAATTTTAAAAACGTCATTCTAATGGCTACCTAATATTCCATTATGGGGATATATGATTGTCTACTTAACTGTTTTGGGACATTTAAACTGTTTCCAAATTTCCACTATTAAAAATAATACCACCAGGGGCGCCTGGGTGGCACAGCGGTTAAGCGTCTGCCTTCGGCTCAGGGCGTGATCCCGGCGTTATGGGATCGAGCCCCACATCAGGCTCCTCCGCTATGAGCCTGCTTCTTCCTCTCCCACTCCCCCTGCTTGTGTTCCCTCTCTTGCTGGCTGTCTCTATCTCTGTCAAATAAATAAAAATAAAAAAAATCTAAAAAGAAAATAATACCACCAGTAGCACCAAAGAGCCATTGTGAAGGATAAATAAAATGACTTAAAGCAGATACAGGAGAGGAAGAGTTAAAGAAAATTCTAAAGGCTTAGAATGAGGAAGGTGAGAAGAGAATTCTAGAGGGAAGTGGAGGTCAATGAGGATGAGATTGGTTTTGACTAGATTGAATTTGAGATACAGGGAGATGTCAGAACTGCTCTGTATATAACTGGAAAAAGTGAAATTAAGGACATCCTAGTGCCCTGGAAACAGAAGTCCTAGTAGAAGAGGGGACAGAGCAGTGATGATATTGAGAGAAGAGCATTGTGCTGTGGATTCAGTTTTGTGCTACCTTGAGTTCTAATGCTGACTTTTTTGGGGTAAGAATTTGTGTTGTTCATTGGGTGAAATGATGACTTTCAGGCGTTTGTCTGACTTCTGTATTCATGATCTCAAGATTCAGAATGTGCTTTGCTTTCTCTTTTGCTTCATGCTAAGACCTATTAATGTGGTTGGTGTTAATTCTGAGAAAGAAAACTGTGGTGATGGTATCACTTTGCCTTGGCTAAGGTTAGAGCAGCTGCCATTTGGTTTTCTTGCGGTTCTACTGGATTCTTTCCCACTAAAAGGGATTGACATGTTCGCATAAGAAAATTAAATTACTTGAATTAGTAGAAGTTACTGGAGAATGGAAGCTGTAATTTAATAGGAAATAATTGCTAACTTTTGAGTAAATAGGGGGAATTGAATACATGTATATATTTACTTCCTTTACCTCCTGAAATCAAACAAAAATTACTGAAAAGAAATAAAACCCAGAAGAACAAAGCAAAATGGAGAGGAGATCCAGAATTCAGTGTTTTGGAAACTAGAAAGCCAATGAACTGGTGGTCACTATGTTGGCAGATGAGAAAAAGCCGAGCTGTAAGCAGCCACAGGGCAAGTCCGGAAGTAGCCAACTCACACCACATTAACTGCAGGAAGGTTCAGAAAGATGCCTTTCAAACAAGGAAGGGCGCACAGAGGCAAAAAGAGGAGACTTGGTGGAAAGTCTGTGTAAGAAGTAGCTAGAAACTCCTGATCCCACCTTACTCCCCCAAAACCAGGCAGCAAAAGACTGAAGGTTGACTCTCTGCAGAGGCTACACTGGCGGGAATCTGGTTCGGGGGCATTAGGCACTGCTGAGAGCAGTGGGTACCTTTCTGAAAGTGGAGCACGTTGAATGGGAATATCCTCAGCTCTCTTGCCACTTGGCTCTCAGATCCCTTGTGCCTCTAGTCGCAAGATAGATGATTCTTTGGAGAATCAGACAAACCTAAAGGCACCAATTAAAGGAGAGTTCTTAGGGGGATGGTGGGAAGGAAATAGGCCAGCCAGTCTCACCCCAGACAAGCCCACTACTCAGTAACTCTGTGCCACCGTCTCATCCAGAGCTCCCATTTTAAATATGCGTGCATATGCGACTGTGATAAGGGCACAGATTTGAATTCTCTCTCCTGACACTATCCTGACATTAATACTGTTAATTAGTTTTGTATGATTTTGAACTTTATATAGAATGTACATGGAGGGCACTCAACTCAGATGTCTCCCTCTTTCCCTTGCATATTCACCCCCCTGCCCCCAATCTCTTTTCCTGCCCTTGTGGCATCTCTCTTTCATCTGATGGCCATGCCAGCAAAGAGAGTAGAACAAAAGAAAGAGTACTTCCTTTCACACATTTTTCTCCTTACAGCTAAATGTTGAAGTATTCCTCAAAACTACCTTGTATTTACTTTGATCTGTATTCAAATTCTATTGCCTCTCTGTTCTTGAGCTCTCACAGACAGATTCCTTTCTTCCATACAGTTGTCAGTGCTCTAATCCTTCTAGAAACTGAACATCTAAAGGGATCAAATTATTTTCAGAAACAATCAGTGTATGTTAAATACAGTTACTCCAATTGATGATAACTATTACCAGCTAAACCAACGGCAGCAGCAGCACCAATAACAATGAAAACAGATTTTTTTAGTCTGTATAAATCTGAATGGTGTGCATACCTAGTAGATTTGGAAAGAAATACTTGCTAAAGGAAATATAAATAAAAATGACATCTCTATGAGTTAGGAAAATAGTACATGCCCAAGATTTATATTACTTTAATCTTGTCTTTTAAATTTGGTTTCATATTTGAAAATTCTGTTGGGCAATATAAGTTTTTAAACTTCTTTTTTTTGTTTGATTTTTCCCTTTCTCCAACTGACTGTTAAGCTGCTTTTATCATTTTAAGATGTTCTCTCTGCCTCATTTCAGAAATCAGGTTTCACAGAATAGTTGCGAAGTCCTAGAAAGCCCTGGTAATACAGGTTAACAGTATGACCATGAATGTGTAACTATAATATGGTTGAAATCATTGACTTTAGAAATCTTTTAAATCCTCTTCTAGATTTCCGGATGTTGTAAAACAAATCTAACAGCTGTCACAAGTGCATATTTCTTAGTCACATGTGAACAGTGTACACTGTCTTTGGTTCTGGTTCACTGACTGTTTCCTTAGAAGTGTAGAGCTTTGTCCACAAAGGTGGCTTTATGGTAAAAATGTGGACACCCCTGGTGAAGTGGCTCGACCACACCCATGCATCACAGTGTTTTAGCCCCTCTTGTGTTGCTGAGATCTCTTCTTGTGGCAAACAAGAGCATTGAGAGGATTATTTTAGCTCAGGGAATTACGTTTAACTCAAGTGAACACGTTTTTAATAATAACGTCTGGAAATTCTTGCCTGAAATTTTTAATTATATTGATAACATTACATAGTAGTGACAGTTACATATTTAATATGTTACAGAATAAAGGTAGACTGCAGTGGGTGGCTCATAATATAGGACGGTGTCATACTGATTTAATTAAATTTCCCCTCTTTAGATTTAGTGCTAAAGGCATGTCTTTATGTTAGAATAAGGGATTTTAATGGTTTCACAAGTTCAGATAACTTTTAAACAGCTCTGTTCATTCACATCAATGGTGAGGTTTAAAAAGAGACTTTATTTCTAGTCTGAAGTTAAAACTACAGTAAACTTACTATGGTAATTAAAAGACATGGTTTGGCTTTAGAAACAAATTACTGATGGAAGAACTTGCCAGTGAATTAAATTAAGTGCTAATTGAGAGTTTTAAAATTTTGCCATTTGTTTCCTAATCAAAGTCCCAGCTTAAAAGATACATATCTGCTCTGATTCTAAGTTTCTTGAGCATAATTACAAATGCTTTGGGATTTTTCTCCTTGGTTTTATATATCCATAATGATTAATAATTACTTTAAAAGGGGCTGAGAGTCAGGTTTGAAAGGTCCTTTATCACTGGGACTATTAAGAATTCTTAAATTTGGTGTTACCAGAGGTAACTTGACATTATATGTATGTTTATTATTTATTACTTTTATGTTCTAAACATAAATAGTATAGTGAGGTATCTAGGCAAATTCTGTTCGAATTTTAGTTCTTATTCTTAGAGTTTGAATATTTAATATAAATCCTTATATGTTTGGGAATAGTTTTCTCTGTTCAGATGTCTGATTTAGAGATTTAAAATGACTTTGCTTACTTTAATATGTTTTATCATATTTATTTAAATGCATTTTTTTTTGGGCTAACACAAAATACTGTTGAGAATGATGCATGATGACGTAGTTTCAACATTGCAATTACTGGGTCCTCCCTCTGGTTCTAAATGCTTGATTAAATAATTTTGTTTCTTTTCAGTACATGATGGATTATAGAATGAATGGATGAGTGGATGAACTCAATGAAAAACTGAGGGATATCATTGAAATTGTTTCTTGCTTGAGATCTTAATACAAATAGTGCTAGAGGAATAATGGCACTTTTTAATTTGCTTGGATGTTCTCTACTTAACATCATTCATATTGTCCCTTTTTTGTTAGAAAATTTACTTTGTAGATGTAATCTCAAAATTCATTTTACAGCTATGATGTCATTGTTTTTATATTTATAGTCAATATATTTGCAGTATTGCATAGTTGTATGAAATTATAGTGTCACAGATAACAGAGAGAGAAATGTTCTTGAGGTCAGCTAGTTCATGCTTTTATCCAAGAGAAGATAATACCTACTCATCTAGAAAGTAGTATTGTAAAACAGAGATGATTTAAGTTGCTTATACTGTAGTTAAAAGAGGTTTCCTGAGAAGATAATATGCCCGATTTTAGCCAAGCCTTAAATATTAATAGTGCTGACAAATATATAACTAAAAGGAATTGAAAGTATTCATTAGTTGTTGTTGTTATTTTTTAATAACTCTTTATATTGTTCTTACCTTCTGTTTTATTCATTGTTAATCTGGGCAGATATTTAGTTAGTAGGTACTAAGCGCTAGCCACATTCTATTCTTTAATAATGTGCTAGTCATTTTCCTTAAGCAACAGTAAAATATCAACCAAAATCATAGTGTAAAATTAGTAGTTTCTATGGAGATAAAGGGATTGGGGAAAGGGAGGGGTTTTCTCCTTGCAGTAACTTAAATAACTATTTAAAAATATTAATAGCCGTGGAGTGTCTCAGTGACTCAGTCGGTTAAGTGTCTGACTTCAGCTCAGATCATGATCTCAGGGCCCTGGGATCGAGCCTCAGGTTGGGCTTCCCACTGAGCGGGGAGTTTGCTTACCCGGAGCTCTGTCTCTCTCTGCCCGGCCCCCTGCTTGTGCACTCGCGTGCGCGCGCTCTCTCTCTTTCTCTCTCTCTCTCTCTCTCTCTCTAAGTAAATAAACAAAATCTTTTAAAAATATAGTAATAGTTGGATTTTGATTGTAAGTCAGAAAATAGTTAAATTATTTGTTTAATCAAAACCTGATTAAAGTATACCTAAACACTTCTTCCTCTTTACTTATGGGGCTGTGTACTTGGGATCCTGATAAATTGTCTCTTTCACATTTGGCCAAGACTTTGAATTTTATTTTTTGCACCGTAGTTCACAGTAATCAGCGGTAAACCCAAGAGCTGAAAAATAGCCGCCAGTTCCTCCAAGCAGGTAGCTGTTGGTTCTCAGCCTCACCTGCGACAGCGCTACCGTCTGTGTCACAGCGGAGTTGCAACCAGAAGGGGTTCTTAGTACTAGTGTTAGAATTGTCAGTTTTAGCAAATAAAAATACAGGGCACCTAGTTAAATTTGAATTTCAAATAAATAATGAATAATTTTTTTTTAGTCTTGACTATGTCCCATGCAAGTTGTAGGACATACTTGAACTAAAAATTATTTGTTTATGTGAAATTTAGATTTAAATGGTGCCCTGTATTTTATCAGGCAACCCTTGTTATTTCTGCTTTTTGTATATGAAGGTACTAGGCATTCAGAAATTAGTAAGAAGCTCTTGAGGGGCTCAGAGTCTTTTGGGGGAGGTGGAGCAGAAGGGATGTGGGGAGTAGGAACACCAGAGAGGAAGCTTGGCAGCAATCAAGATGTTTGAAGATGGAGGTCTGGACGAGACAGTGGGGATGAAGAGATTGTTATATTTTTCTGTTAATGCTGAGCAAGGTCATTGTAGCTTTGAATGCTTGCAGGTAGGAAAACAGTGTCCATGGGTGTCATTGAGGGCCACTGGCAGGCCAGTAATGGAGGGGGGTGGTGGTGGGAAAGGAGACATGAGAGAACGCGAGAGGGTTAAACAACTGATAAAAAGAAATGTGGTGGGGGAATCAGAGGAGAAGGAAAAAGAGAGACAAAAAAGTCAGGTCCATGCATGGTCTCCATGGATGGCAGGAGGTGGTGTGCCAGAGAGGGGACCCTGAGAACCCTCCGTGCATATCATGGTGCCGTGTTACCTTGAGAAACTCACAAGCTCTTGGGACTTTTGTTATTTGTAAGAGGAGGGAGCTAGATGAGAGAGTCTTTAATGTGATCTGATTCTAGAAGCAACCCAGTGGAATCCCTATTCCTAAATTTTTTATCTTTGAGGAGGGGTTATTTAGATTTTAACGCGTGTTCCTCCTAATTCCTCAGCCTTGCTTTCTGTCCTTATAGCCACTTTCTGGAGGCCAGCCCAGGGCCTTCAAACCTTTAGTTTGATTCCAACATTCAGTATTTATTATAATGCCTTTGCAATGAAAATGAATGAGACTTATTTCTTGAACTTCTTTTTCTTTGCATTGATACCAGTGTAGATGAAAATAAAACAGTTGAAAAATAAATCCTTGTAATTTACTTAAAAAATTTCTTTTGTTCATTTTGGATAATCCATTCCTGAATGAATAAAATAGACGGTTTAGGACTAGAGCCTCATATATTTAAATATATTATAGAGACAGTTTTTGTGACTTTAGAAATACCTCGGTGCATTTTAATCTAGCCACATAGACTCTGTAGAACTGCGCCGTGGTGAGGATTGATGCTGGTGGCTACTTGGAGTCATGATATGTTTGCATAAGCCTACAACTGCTATTACCAATTTAATAATGTTACCTATTTAATAAGCCCTTTAAAACTTGGACTGTGGGGTGCCTGGGTGGCTTAGTTGGGTAAGTGTCTGCCTTCAGCTCACGTCATAATCCCAGGGTCCTGGGATTAAGCCCTTTGTTGGGCTCCCTGCTCAGTGGGGAGCCTGCTTCTCCCTCTCTGCCCCTCCCCCCTGCTCGTGCGCGTGTGCTCTCTCTCTCTCTCTCTCACACACACACACACACACACACACACAAATAAATAAAGGCTTAAAAAAATAAAACCTGGACTATAAATCAGAAGTGGTTGCCAGTGATAAAGAAAAATTTAATGGAAGCAAATCTACCGTTTTGGATAGTGGTTTTTAGGACATTTTTAGATCTTGGAAATCTTTTGAAAATCTGACCAAAGCAACTGGATCTTTTCCCAAATTGGACTCACCATACAAAATTGTTGCAGAAAAGTCAGGGGATTTGGAGGACTGCCTCCCCCCACTCCCCCATCCATGGATATAGCCCAGTTTTTAATTCATGATTTAACTGTATAGTTAAACTGGTCCATTCATTGAATCTTACAACCATGCATTCATGAGCTAGGCTCGAGGCATTGTAGGAAGCTCTGATTTTTAACTCTCTTCTGACAGTAATAATCTTATTCAAACAAATTCAAAAGCCCATTTTCATATTGAAATTAAAGGCATAACTTATATACTGTATGTCTCTAACTTAAGCTTTTTATAGATTTAGGACTTACTTTGTATGCCCTAAGAGATAACAGTAACTACCTAGTTTATCATCCATATTGCTCTTGCTTTACTACAGCTTTTAAAAATTTCCCTTTAGCTCTCCATTTCTATCCCTTATAGGTAGAGTCATATTATTTTCTCTTGTCTTTCCCCCTAAATCTTTATTCATAAACATTTCTTTGTGCTTCCATATAGCCATCGTCTTTTTTTTTTTTTTTAAGATTTTATTTATTTATTTGAGTGAGAGCTAGCAGGGAGGAGGGGGAGAGAACAAGACTCCCTGCTGAGCAGGGAGCCCAATGTGGGACTCGATCCCAGGACCCTGGAATCATGATCTGAGCCGAAGGCAGACACTTAACCGATTGAGCCACCCACGCACCCTGGCCATGATCTTCAGTGCTGCACAATATTCTAGTAAGTTGATGTATGTCTTAAATGTTGAACATAGTGGTTATTTCCAATTTTACACTTTTTGTAGAATGTTGCAAATGACTGCTTTAAGTAGTTTTTTCAGACTTGTCTTGGATTAGTTTTTTTTTAGACTAGATTCTTAAGGATGGGAGCAATGATTCATTCATTCGTGTCATTTTTATTAAGCACCTACTATGTCCCTGGCTGGTTCAGAAGCTTGGCCATTTCCATGACACTTGATATGCTTTGACAGTCTTTCCAAATTTGCTAGAGAACTACTGAACCAGTTGAGTCAGCTCTTCATTGTCTAGCCCAATAGATCTGTGCTTCCTTATTACTCATCTGGTGACTATTTGAAAGTAAGCTAAATAAAGCATTATAAGGAAGGCACATCTGAAGAAATGGCAGTGTGTGGCTGAGTGAGAAGTGCATGCCTTTAGAACTACTTGCTGTGTGGATAATTTACACAACTTGACATTGTTTTGAAGTGATAATTGAGAGATGAAGCTTTGACCACATCAGAGTTAACATGAACAGAGTTAAAATAGATTAATTTAAATCACTCAGAAAACTTTAACTTGAAATTTTAAAAAGCAAAACCAAAATACACAGTTTTGTAAATGTGTCCAAATTTTTATTTTGTGAACATTTGTTGGGTGCCTTGTATGCGCTAGGAAAACAGATGTGAATGTGACATTGCATATTCTTGATTAGTGGGCGAGACAGGCAGATATGTACACAAATAATTGCTGTGGCGCATGGTGGGCACTGAAAGAGGGTTTATACGACCAGGAGGATCAGAGAGAGCAGAAGTTTCCATGTCCTTCTGTCCAGATTTTTTTACTATACAGGAGCACCCCCCCCTTTTTTTTAACTTCCATGGTTTACTTTTACATCTTGGGAGAGGAAAGAAAGTTGTTACAGAGCACGGTAAATACACATGATTTAGTTGGAATGAAAACTCAGTTTTTGAAATATATGTCTAGTTTCAAAAGCAAATAACTAAAACACTTTTGCCTTTTTGATTACAGTGTGGCTTCCTGGTTGAAGAGAAGTCATGGGTTAATGGTTTCCTGAAAAGTCACTAGTTTCTTTGTAAACGGAATTTCTAATAATCATCAGAAGGGACAAAAATAACATAATGGACGGGTGCATGCTGTCATCAGCCATGGCAAAAGCATTCTAATATAATGATTTCCCCCCCAGTCATCTAAGCTAAAGTAGAGCAAAAGAAGTGGTCTACCTACTTTCTTAGAACACTGTGGTTGAGCCTGACAGCCTGCGTTCAGTTTTAACTGCTGGTTACTAAGTGTAACTTCAGATCTTAACACCTGTGCTTCCATTTCCTCAATGGTAAATTGGAGATCGTGATAGTATCCACTTCATAGGGCTGTAGAATCCAATAGATACTGCTCTGTGTGCATCTTAGTCAACCTCAGAGTAGTATTTACTGCTGTTGACCTCTTTGTCCTCCTTAATATACTCTTCCCTCTTAGCTCCTGAGACCCCAATTTCTAGTTCTTTTCTTCTCCTACCTTCAACTCCTTTTCATTTGTGTTTGGTGGTTTTTTTTCTGTCTGATTTCTAAATGTTGGATGCCTGTGGGTCCTGTCCTTTCTTCCTATTTACTCCTTTCCTAGGTGATCCATTAGTCTCATGGCTTTAAAATCATCAATATGCCAAGGAGTCCTTATATGTCTCTAGTCCTGACCTGTCCAGCTCTGAGGTCCAGATTCATATGTCTGATTCCCTCCTGGATATTGCTGCTTTAACACATTCCTGACTGGATCTCTGGACCTCCCCCCCTCCAAACAAGTAAATAAAGTTTTCCCTTTCCCAGCCATCTCCATCTTGGGTAAATGGCCTTGTATCTCTGACTCATCCTTGATTCTTTCCTTTTCTTTACCCCATGTATCCAGGCCAGCAGCAGGTATTACTTCCAGAGTAGATTTTGAATAAGTCTACTTCTGTCTCCTCTGCCACCATCCCAGTCCAAGCCATCACCTTTGCTTGCCACCTCCATAGGCTTCTAACTTGTTCTCTCCCTGTCTGTTCAGTACAGAGAGCTACCAGGATGATTTTTTTTTAAGCAAAAATAAAATCCCGTCACATTTCTATTTAAGATCAACTAATGGCTTCCTATGACACTTAAAATCAAATCAAATCCCTCCTTTTCATAGCTTACACATCTGGGCTCGGTTTCTGTAGTGAGAAAGTTAGGGTTCTTGTGAATCTAACTAAAATATAAGCTCCTGAAGGGCACAGACTTTCTTCTGCTTTGTGCATTGTTACTTTCCCAATGCTGGAATAGTGTGTGAATATAATGAGCATTTAATAAATATTTGTTAAGTGAATAAACACATACAGAGTGTATGGGACCCCAGAAGCCTTTCTTCTTTCTTCCTCTTTTAGAGCAGCATATTATACTTTGTTATTTTCTGCATTATGTAGAAAGTCCAGCAAAGGCTTCTGGTGCAGTCTCCTTTCTTTTCCCCTCTTGCCTTCTACGCATTTACCCCCTGCTCCCTACCCCCCCCCGGTTTTATTCTTCGTATCTGAGGACATATTTGGGTCATTGGGAGAGGATAGATGACTAAGTAGGACGAGAAGCAGAATAGAAATTGAAAAGGAACCCTGAGAATAGTAGCAACCACATTTAAAAAAAAATAAGCATTTTCTGCAGAAATCTTGGAATATATGCAAAAATAGTAGAATAGAATAATGAATCCTCATCTCTTAATCGCCCAGTTTCAACAGTTATCA
Source organism: Ailuropoda melanoleuca (assembly GCF_002007445.2). NCBI lineage: Eukaryota > Metazoa > Chordata > Mammalia > Carnivora > Ursidae > Ailuropoda > Ailuropoda melanoleuca. The sequence goes on along the minus strand of NC_048231.1, from coordinate 5,854,462 downwards.
ACTCCTGGACATTCTTTGCACAACCAGCATTTAATCTGGAAATTGCCTATGGTAAAGGACTGCCTCATTAGTTCATAGAGATTTGTATCACAGATACATCTTATCCTGGGCATCGCTACTGTTTTTTTAAAGTTTATTTATTTTTAAATAATCTCTACACCCAGTGTGGGGCTTGAACTCATGACCCCAAGATCAAGAGTTGTATGCTTTTCCGACTGAGCCAGCCAGGCACCCCGGTATTTTATAAACCAACGAGAATAGATTAGATGTGGTTTCAAGGGTGTTAGGTTCAGAAATATCTTTTCTGATTTGCTTTTCGTAAATGTCTGAAATTTTACCATTAGTTCAACTGTACATTTGCAAATTGTAAGTAAACCTGAGAAGGGAAATACATAAAGCCCATTAGCAGTTATTTATATCTTAGTGTAAACTGGTTAATTAGAAGCACGCTTGACCGGTAAGTAACAAAGAGCGGGCTTGGATGGGAGGTCTAAAATCAAAGGGACCTGGGGTGAGGATGGCCGTATAAGGACAAGCAGTGCTGTTCAAGAGGGCAGGAGGTGCAGCTCCGTCACTTTCTAGCTTTGTCTAGAGGTGGTCCTGGCCTCAAAGCCTGTAGAAGGAGGTCCCCGTTCCAGTTTGGTGGTGTTCTGTCATCTGTCATTTGGGTTCCCTTCGGCTGGCTGCAAACCTTGTGTAAGGCTGCCCAGGAGGTACTTCCAGCTAACTCTGCTGCTTGTTTATTTTTAGGTATCTTGCAATATATTCAGAACTCTCCCTCCTAGTGACAGCAATGAATTTGATCCAGAAGAAGATGAACCTACCCTTGAGGCATCGTGGCCACACTTACAGGTACTTTGAACTACCATTTGTTATAAAAGCAAGCTCCATTAACTCATTAGCTGATTAACATGGGAATTTCTTAAAGGCCTTGATTCACCCAGAAATCAAATTAGAGAAACATTAACGGAAAGCTAGAGAATGCTCTCTGTGTTTCTCTTGGTGATGAGGATGCCGAAAGAATAAAATAATAAGTTGCGGTGTAATGCTTTAGTGTGTTTCCTCCCAGGTTGTGGGGCCAGCCAGCAGTTCTTGCACTTTTATTAGAGCTTCTGTGTGAGCCTGCCTGCTGGAGCCTCCAACACGAACTGGACTATTTTCACATTCGTATTAGTTAGATGTGATTAGGTCACAGAGTTTATATCTCATTTTCATCAGCAGGTACCCTGGGGACCTTGAATGCCTGTCTTCATGATAGCCACAAATGTGTTTCTGTAGCCTGCAAAGGCAAAAACAAATTGCAATGGTTATTTCATAGTGTTGTAGGGATGAGCGACAGCTGATAGAGAGCTTGTGTGTAAAGGCCAGTTTTGTTCTCTTGCACGGAGAAGGCCATGTTTTCCAGTCACACGCATGTGTCAGGACAAATCACAGCCATCCCTGCAGCTCCTTTGCCGACACTAGGCCCATCTGTACTGTATGTATTTGCCCATTCCGGTCATTTTCCGTCTTCCCTTCGTGGCTGCTTGTGCTGCAGGCCAACATTTCGCAAAGGACTAGAACAAGGAAATGGGAATGTAATGCTCTCCCAAGCTATCTTTCCATTGAGTTAGAATGTCCTCAGAGGCCGGATGACAACCAGCCAAGAGGGAAGGGATGGTAGAGAGGGACTAAAATCTTGTATAGTTTCAGCCAGAGGCAGAAGCCATTGTAATCTTTGAAGTGTGCTCATGGCTACTAGTTGGCTTTCGAAAGAGCAGAAAACTGTGCCACAGCAAGATGAGGCCTAGAGATTAGTCTAAAAGTTTCTATTTTCCCCATTTCAGAATTTTTGACATCAGTTTGCAGCTTTCCCTGTCCTGCTTTGGCATTTCCAGGTTGCCACAGATATACATGTGTGCTGTTTCCCCTAGTTATGGAGAGAGCTTTCTGGGCCTCTGTTTCCTCAGCTCTTCCCCAGGCGTGTTATACATATGTATTCCTGCTGCCAATGCCAAGATTGAGTAAATTAGTTAAAGTGCTGTGGCTGATTTCCTATTTTAGCTGCTTGATTTTTTTTTTTTTAAAGGTGTCAGACATACTATCTGCAATCTAAGAAATTTAGAAAATTATTTGTGCTTTTCATGGTGTATCCCAGATTGTGACAAAAATTAAAATGAAAAAAATCATTCCTTTGAATAGGTGGACTTCTTATCATGTCTGATTCCTCATGTTTGGCACCAGTTCATAAAGTGCAGTGTAGTCTGGAAGAAATATAAAATACAAAACAAACAGGAAAATCTCCTCAGGAAGTCCCACATCTCACAGTGGAAAAGACAGGAAGAGAGCTGTCTTCAAAGCTTCAACTTGTCTTCTCCACATCCCAGAGACAGCAGACTACTCTTGCCATTTGCAAGAGCATTTTGAATGCTTTAAATCATGATCACCGGAGATACAAATTTCCCCTAAAGCACAGTAAAGTTGAACTGAATATTTCAGTTAATCCTTCCTAAGCTTAATGACTCTATAAAATACAGTCCAAATTAATTTCTAAAGCTATGAAACTAAATTCTGTCACCAAAAATCTCTAGCTTACACTGTGTCATTACTACAGGAGCATTAACTGTTAGTCCCCCCGAAACTCTAAACCAAAGCGACAATGAGGAGTGATGATGAGACCTATATACCCTTACGATGTAAAGTCACAAACTGTATTCCAGAACGGGCTGGCTTCATCTGTGTTGACACCCTGTTCAAGCCTATAATCCTCTGATCCCTGCTTTAGCTTAGGGGGAAATATGACTTAGACTGATCAGGTAAAGGAAACCTACTTTTAAAATTCACAAATTAACCTTCATTTGTAATAAAGGTCAAGTCAGTAGGCACACTGTTGCCTTCAGCTATTCCTTTCTGGAGGTCTTTGTACTCAAGATTCCTGTGTTTCTCTTATGTATTCTGACTATACAAATTAGTCACCTTTCCATTTTCACTGATAGGTGGTTTTAGTACTGACAAGAGCACTCATTGAGCATTCAAGAAATCTCCTTTTCTGTTCATGACAGGTCATTCATGTTACAGTGAGTTATTACTGAATTTAACATTTTACTTTTTAATTGATCCAACAATGTTTTCGTGACCCAAACATAGCACTTTCTTAGACCTTTTCATTTTTTATTAACTCCAGCATTAGCAGTGTGCTGCTTCTTCTGGATCACATTTTTATAAGAAAGCACAGTGTTTATTACCAAATATCTGATAATAGTACAAAACAACAAAATTGCATTGAGATATGGTTATTGGGTGATGGGCTAGGCAATGAGCCTAGCCAGTTGACTGTTTCTGCACACCTCTTGTCTGATTTAAATTTGTGGCCCATACAAAACTCCTAACAAATCATGGATCTTTGGAGATAATTAAAAATAGAAAAAAGTTTGGGGGGCCTGGGTAGCTCAGTCAGTAAGCGTCTGAGTCTTGATTTCAGTTCAGGTCATGATCTCAGGGTTGTGAGCTTGAGCCCTGAGCACCACGTCTGGAGCTCCATGCTCAGCGGGAAGTCTGCTGGAGATTCTCTCTCTCCCTCTCCCTTTGCTCGCTAGCTGTCTCTCTCAAATAAATAAACCTTTAAGAAAAATAGAAAAAAAGTTTAAATCCACAAGTTTTTAGTTTAAATATATCAAAGGTTCTGTATGTGTGTTATTTGATCTTTTCTATTATCTGTTTTGGTATCTTTTAAATTGGTGTTCCATAGTTACCATGGTTATTCTTCGTGTATTTTCTCTGTTTGGATCTGTAGTTCCAGTAGAATATGATTTTGCAGGACTTCCATTTACAATCAGGGGAATGTTTTTAGTGCTTTACATTTCAGACTGAAAAACAGAAATGCTAAAGTCTTTTTAACTCACGTTCCTTGGCGAGTTCACTTATGTGATCTTGAAAAGTAAATTATTCTCAGTCCCCAGTCTTTCTTTCCCTTTAAGGATTCAAGGGAGAGTTTTGATTCTGAGCTAAAAATCTGTCGTGTAAGTGTAGAGAACATTTATGCTTATTAATAAATGTGTCTAAAGTGTTTCCACCAAACTGTTTTAAACCATAACTGCTTTTAAGGGACCACAGGGGAGAGAGTACTTTGCCAGTCCTGCTAGAAAGCCCTGCCAGTCCACAAGTCAGGCCTGCAAGATGAGAATCTCTCCACTTTGTGGGAACTAAACCTCTTTTTATGGGTTGTTTGAATAGGGCTGACATTCTATTTGTAAAAGAAAGAGTTGAAAAATTAGTATATTGAAAAAAAGAATAATTCTTCTAGAGGGTATTGGGGGGGCTCAGCCATATTATCATGCCTAGAAGTACAGCTTGACAATGTTCAGATCATTGGGCAAGAAGTTTTTCTGAATTCAGAGTTTCAAAGAGAAAAATTTTTTTTTACCTTAAAGTAAAATCCTAATGTGAATACCCAATTTAAATGTGAAGTTAGAGTCTGAAGTCATAAGGTCACTGTATGATGCATTTAGGTTAGTGGTAACAGCAGACTCTCGGGGGACCCTGAGACCTGATTTTCAGACCTGCAAAGTCAAAGCTAGTTTGATGATTATACTATGCTATCTGCTGTTTTCACTGTGTTGACGTTGGAAACGGATAGTTGTAAAAGCGTTGGTGGTTGAAATTGCTGCTGCCTTAGCACCAGTCAAGACGTTTGTGGCAAATTGGCTTTGTGATCCTATTCATCACTGCCATGTGCTGACAATTAAGAAAACAAAAGCCAGGGGTGCCTGGGTGGCTCAGTCGTTAAGCGGCTGCCTCGTGATCCCAGGGTTCTAGGATTGAGCCCCGGGTCGGGCTCCCTGCTCTGCTGGGAGCCTGCTTCTTCCTCTCCCACTCCCCCTGCTTGTGTTCCCTCTCTTTGCTGGCAGTCTCTCTCTGTGTCAAATGAATAAATAAAATCTTTAAAAAAAATAGCCAATTTCAATTAAAAATGTTCTTGGAAAAGCAGCAAAAATTATGAAATTAAATTAAATATTATTAAATCTTGACCTTTGAGTACACATTTAAAAACATTCTTCGTGACAAAGAGGGAAGCCGAAGGATGCACAAAGCCCAGTGACTCATACTGAAATACACTGATGGTCTTGTGCTAAAGCATTTATTTGACTGTTTGAGCTACAAGCTAAACTAGCTGGTTTTCATGAAATGTTATTTTTACTGGTAGGACTGTCTGGCACACTGTAGTTCCATCTTGGGTATTTGGTGGATGTTTTCTTGAAAATAGACAAAACAGCTGTTACCACTGATAAAATTAGAGCATTCAAGCAAAATTTAGAATTAGAATTTTGGAAAACTTTTATCCTTCTGCTGTCACCTTGAACTTTATAGCTTGTCAAAACTTAGACTTTTTGATTAAATTGGAGATATTAAGGAATATGACTTTTGATACTGTATAATAAAACTTGTTGGCATTTGAAAAATCTGCTTAACTCAGTGAAGCAGTATTTTCCAGTTGGCCGATGAATGTTGTTAGGAAACCGTGGATGGGTAAAAAGCCATTCAAAGTGCAAGACAGATGATTGGAACTTAGTGTAACAGTATGAAAAATTCATTGATTTTGGCTTCAGATTGCAACTCCTATTTAAGAAACTCAAGTTTTGGTGTAGTATCAAAGAAGAGTTTCCACAATTTATGTGAAAAGACTATGAAAATACTCATCCTTTTTCATGCTACTGGATCTGCATGAGGCTTGATTTCTTTATATACTTCAACCAAAACAGTGTATTCGCAACAGATTGAATACGGAAGCATATAATAATCTGTTTTCTAATATTCAATTAAAGAGATTTTTCAAAAATAAAAAAATAATGCTTCTGAGTAATTTTTTGGAAAATAATTTCCAACCTTAGGTTAATGTGTAATATATTTTATTACTTTAGAATGAAATAACAAATAGGTATTTTAAATTTTCTCAGTTTGTATTTCTGACTTTACGTATGTAAGTATATGCATTTTCATATATATATATCATCTAAGCAAAAGGTTCGGAGTCTTCAACTGTTTTTTAATGTAAAGGAGCAAGATTGAAAAGTTTGAGAATGCTGTTTTAGGCAATAGTGATAATGGTGATACGTGTTAGTCACTATGCATAGCACTTTATATATATTATCACATTTCATCTTAGGGGTTATCATCCCCATTATTCAGTTGAAGAAACAAACTTTTAGAGAAATGAACTTGCCTAGGGTTGCACAGTTGGTAAAGGACAGAGCTAGACTTCCAACACAGTGCCTGTCTGTCTCTTGTTAAAAGTTCCATTTTTTATATACTGTAGTTGTATACTCTGCCAGGATCTAATGTATACTTTAACATAGATTTATTTTGCAAAGAGCATGAACAATGATCTGCTGCTGCTTATTGGAACAGTTATTTGAGATTGACTCTACAAATGAGGATATTTTTATTTCTTGCAGATGAGAGTATTCTGCTAAACTATCATATATTGCTTAGAGGAGTGTAAATTGCCATAAATTTTCTGAAAGGAAATTTAGCAATGAGTGTTGAAAATCCTGAAATGTTTAGATATGTTTTGCTCTAACATTTCCACTTGTAGAAATATTTCCTCGTGAAATAACTGAGCAAATGCACCCTGATGTATATTACATAATATACATTATGGCATAATTTGATAGAGAAGTAATTCAGAAACTACTTAGATGTCCAAGCATAGGAGATTGGTTAAATTGATTATGAATAATGGAATTATTCATTGTAAATTATGTATGGTGGACTACTTGTAGCTGCTAAGAGTGATGGCTTAGATATTATTGCATAAATTGTATACAATATATCATTTAGATGGTAAAAGTAGTTTGAAAGCTATATAAAAATTATTTATAGTTCATTGATATGTTGTAGAAATATAGAGAAAAATCAAGAGGTTTATACGTTAAATTGTTAACAGTGGTTATCGCTAAATGGTGAGGCTATGGGGGATTTTTATTTGCTTTGTTTGGCTGTATTTTTGGATTTTTAATTTAAAAAGTTAAAAAACATAATAGCAACTGTGAGCCACAAGAAGCGCTAGCATAGCTTGTAGTTGATATTAAAACTCAATTTTCTAAGCCCTATCAGTTTTAGTGTTACAGGCTTTTTATGGTTTTTGATACTATGCTCAGTGAATTATAATTTGAAACTAACTATAATCTGTTTGTTGCAGCTTGTATATGAATTTTTCATACGATTTTTGGAAAGCCAAGAATTCCAACCCAGCATTGCCAAAAAATACATAGATCAGAAATTTGTATTACAGGTAAGCAGAATTTTATGGTTGCATGTATTTGTTATTTAGTTGATAACACTTTACCTTATTTTCTCTTAATTGTTTAAAAATCTTTCAGTGACAGTTATATCACCTTTTAAACCAAACTATATACATAAATTAGTTTCCATTATTGCCCAGTAAAAGTAATAGGTACCTCTTTACTTTATTGTTTAGTTTATTGCCGGAAATTAATTTCATTTTAAACAACAAGGAATGCTAATGCCTAAATCCCTGCAGTTTTCTTTCTTAATATTTAATTATAAAAGCATTTCATTTATAGGACCTCTAGTTTGTGGGAATCTTTGCTTTAGCTTGAAAACTCCTATTTGCATAAGGCTTCTTAAGGAACTATTGCACAGATCCGTTGAAACTGAATAAGCATGGTCTACAGCATAAATAACCTTCAACAAATCATCAGAGTCAGTTACTGCTGAGCTTTCACAGCTAGGAAACAGCACTGCTTAACACTTCAAAATTCCTCTAAAGTGATTAACTCTCAACCTATTTGTTTGGAGCTTCTCAGGGTGTATATTCTTCTTGATTTGCCATTTTACATTTTATGACTATAGACCACATCTTCCTTTTTACCTGGGACTTGGGAATGTTCATGACATTGAATTTTTGGGTAACATCTTCTTGCTCCTGTTGTTGACACGCATCTGTAAAAATGCGTACTGGATAATGATGTACTGTACGGTGACTAACATAATAAAAAATTTTTTAAAAAATGGGTACTGAAGCAAACTGGTGTATGGACTATTGTAGCTCCTTTCTAAGTGATTAATGAGCACCTCACGTCAAAAAGAATAAATATCTCCTAGTGAGCCAGTAAGCAGAACTTCAAATTTAAAACATTATTTTGGCAGGAAGTTGATCTTCTGTGCTTTATTACATGGATAAAGGTTGATAGCCTTTGTGATGACCTCATTTCCCCTCCTTAATTCAATTAATACATTTAGAATTTTGGATATATTAGGTTGAGAGGCTTTGGAAGAGTGAGGTTTTGGAAAAGAGGCTTTGGAAAAAAAGAGGTAGGTAAATAGATGGATACATGGAGCATTGGGTAAACAGGTCCACTGATCCAGATTCTTATACCAAGGAGGCAAAACGCATTTCAGACAAAAAAGCAACATGTAACAGGTCTGTGTTTTGTACTGGAAAGTCCTCACATTTATATAGCACTGTATAATTGTCAGAGCATCTTTACATGCATTATTTAATTTAATTCATACCATAATCTAAAACAGACACAGCTAAATTTCAGGCCTATCCTGTAGATGAATAAACTGAGGTCTAGAAACTTTATCAAGTTTTCCCGAGCACATTTCCTATTCTGGTTTTCTGTCCATTATGTCATGAAGCCTCCCTGTGATTTCCCTCACTATAACTTGGAATGACTTCAAGGCAGGAATAACCCTCACTTCTCAACACTAATGAAATATTAAGGTTCCCTTATATTTATGGTAAATTAAAATACCCAAGAAGATCAGATAGTGAAGCCTGTGTTTAGTTGACATGGAAACAGTATGAACTAGGATCTTACGATGCAGCCGGTGCCTTTTTTTTTTTTTTTTAACATGAAAAGCACGCAAGACCCAGCTCACTGTGTTCTTCTTGGTAGATGGGTACTGATGATAATAAAGTTCATAAGATTAAAACATCAGAGAAACCCAGACTTGAAAGGGATGTTTTGGGGTTATCTGTTCCAGTTCTTTACCCAGTGAGTTAGTTTCCTTTGAGACCCGAGAAGGGGTGACTCCAATTTACCCTTTTTTAATGAGGAAGGACATATACCTGAGCAGATTGTTAGAAAGTTCTTTATGTTGAACCTCCCTATTCCTTGTGCCCTTTGGCCTTATTTCCCCAGACTAGTCCTTTAGTATTCACTAGCTCGGACATAACATTTCAGGTCTTAGAACACAGTGCTTGTGTTTACCTCTTGGCTCTTTTTCCTAGGAACGGGAGTAGCCGCTCAAATGCTTGTAAGTTCATTTATAACAAGTTGATGACCAGATGTCAGACAATAGGAGGTAGACAGGTTTCTGTTAAAGGGAGCTTTGGCTGCCCCTCTTCTTTCAGTTATTGTTAGACTTTTTTTTTTTTTCTCCCTCGAGAAACAAATCCAGATTTTTATGTGAAGTGTTCTGATGAACTAAACCCATCTGCCTTCTGGATCTAGCTTAGCAGCTGTCAGTGTGCATTCTCTGTTCTAGACCGCATCCTTACTTCTGTCAACCCTGTCTCATTTGTCTGTCTTGGAAGTCTTCAACACGTATCCACTTGTCTTTAAAAATGATATCTGTGTCTGAACATAGTGCCGTGAGCCTGGTCGGTCCAGCACAGCCTAGAATTGGGTTCTCCATTCCCTTGTGTGGGTCTCTTAAAGGGGGAGTCTCATTAGCTATTCTGGCTGCTCCATGGCACTGTTAACTTAGGTCAAGCTTGTGGTCTTTAACTGGTTTCTAATTCAGCTTTATGCATGATGGTGTAAAGCCATGTTTTCCCTTGTTTTTGTTCATTGTACAGTTTGCCTTTTAATCTAAGTGTAGGATTTGACATATATTCCTGCAGAGTATCATTTCTTCCCAGCCTTTTGAAGTCTTTCTGGCTCTGAGTCTGTCACCCACTGTATTCATTGTGCCTTCCATCTTTATCACATCTGTGACTTTCTTAACTGTGCTAGTAGCTATTGGCTTCGTCTTAGGTCATTGATTAAAATTGTTAGAAGAGCCAGCACTGGTGACAGAGGCCTTTGGCATGTCTTTAGCAACTTTCCTCTATTTTAACACAGGTTCATTAATCAGCAGTCTTTGGATTCCATCCTTGAACCTGTTAGAAATTTACTCTAGAATAGTATCATCCTTCTTACATTTTGAAATTTTGTTCAGGGTGCCTGGGTGGCTCAGTTAGTTGAGTGTCTTGACTCTTGGTTTCGGCTCAGGTCGTGATCTCAGGGTTGTGAGCTCAGGCCCCGCATCGGGCTCCGTGCTCAGTGCAGAGTCTGCTTGGGATTCTCTTCCTCTCCCTCTGCTTCCCGCCCCTAAAATAAATAAATAAATCTTTAAAAAAATGCTTAAAAACTTTGTTGTTGTTGTCATAAAGGAGGCTGTAGAGACTCTGTCAGATGCTGTGGTAGAAGCCAGGACTTTGTCTTTACAGCAACCCCCATCTGTGGGCCTTGAGCCTTTATCATAAAAAGGAATGCTCGAATGCAGTTCTTCTGCCTTGGGACATTAGTGAGCTTCTAGGGACTACTGGTCTTTATTGGTAATGTTGCCCGTAGTACTTACAGCCCATGTGATTGATCATCTATCATCTGTCTCTGAATTTTGCCAGAGACAAGAAATCAAGTATACATAGTGAGTCCATCTACTTATACTTAATGTTTTCAGCCCTTGCCTCATTTTTATAACCTTTGCCTCCTTTACCTTCCCTCTGCTGGATCTGTTGATGAACTCAGCCTTTACACCAGGGCTCTCAGCAGTTCCTAAATCAGTCAGGAAAGGGACAGGCAGGGTATTGGCAAAATCAGTAACGCCACTGGGTGGTACTTGGATGTAATCATATGACTAACCAGAGTATTACCTGTCATGTTGGGGATAAACCCTGGGTGCCGATTAGCTGCCATTTTCCAGAATTCACTGTTCATTCATGTTGGTAACCTATAAAGTTGGTCTCCTGCCCCTTTTCCTATCCTCTAGTCTACTGATGATTTACTTGGGATCCCAGTCCTTTCTAGGAGTGGGCTCTCAATCCCCTACGTAATTTTCTTAAGCTCCCTTCCTGGGAGATTTGATTCCAACTTGGGACCTGCTTGGCCTTTTGGAGCTTAAGGCATTGTTGCTACGATTCTGTCCTGCCTTTCCCCACCCTCCTTTTCCCTCTGCCACCAGGCCTTACCTGTCTCTGAGCTGGTAGCTCCTTCATTTGTGTACCTTGTAGTCAGCTCATTCATTATTTATACCCCCACTTTCCCCCTGCTTGTTTCTCTCCCCACAGCCTTCCATGGTGCCACCTAGTCCTGGTGTGCTTTGTGCCCAAGCTTTGTTTTCTTCTGACACAGGAACCCTCACACCTTCCCCTCTTGCAAATCGGGATGACATTGACCACATTCTTTTTCTTTGAGCAGATTTTTTATTCTCTGTGGATTCTCAAAAGGAATTTTGGTGATGTCAACTTAAAACTTTTTAGTTAGACATAATTTATTCTAGCCACGAGATTTAAACCTTATTTTCTATAGCAGCTAGCTGTATTCTTCACAGTCTATTCTGACTCTCATTTTTCCTGTCAGTAAAGACAAAAGCAAAATAAGAATTGAGCTATTTCAACATGATGTAGTGGAAAGAAAGTTAACAAGCTGTGGATTTGCATCCTGACTCCTCTGTGTACTCTAAGTAGTATATATTATAGGAGCTAAGAATATGTGCTGTGCGGTAAGAAGGAGCTGCGTTCAAATCCTGGCTTTTCCACTTTCCACCTACTTGGCAGCGGGATTTGCAGCCAGTTAATATACTCGCTGTCTGAGCTTGAGTCTCCTCATTTGCAACATGAGGTAACAGGAAAATAGGATGTACCCCCAAACTGACAGTCGTTAAATCTGCTTAATTGAGTTAGCACTATGGATACAAAGACAGACTCCCTCCCTTCATTTGTAAACATGTATTTGAAAACGTGGGTAGATTTTTGACTCACTCTTCTGAGCCTCAGTGTTTCCTTCTGTAAAATGGCTATAATGGTGACTTCTCTGTCATACAAGTTCCAAGTAGGCTTGTTATGGTGATAAAATGATATGACTTATAAAAACGTCTGCTGGTATCATGCATGGATTATAATAGTTGCTCATTAAGTATTAATTCCTTTTTTATACACTCCTCATACTATATTATCTACCCATATTAGTAGGGTATCTTATTTTTCTTGATTCCAGTATTAATTTTAAAATGTCCACCTTTTGGAATGAAATGTAAAAGTTTATGTGAGACTTAAAAGAAATTTTTACATAGACGTCTTGAAGAAATAACATATTCCTAGATGGGAAATTTGCCATCATAAGGTTATCCATAGAATTTCAAGTTAATTTATACATTTGGTGCAATTCTAATTAAATTTTCAGTAGTTTTGGGGCACCTGGGTGGCTCAGTCAGTTAAGCATATGCCTTCAGCTCAGTTGTGATCCCAGGGTCTTGGGATCGAACCCTGTGTCAGGCTCCCTCCTTAACAGGAGAGTCTGCTTCTCCCTCTCCCCCACCCCCAATTCATGCTCTGTCTCTCTCTCAAATAAATAAATAAAACCTTTTTTAAAGGTAGTTTTTTTATTTGAAAACTTCAAAAGCTCGTGAAGTAAAAGACATTTTTGAAAAAGAAAATAATAAATCCCTTGCCTATTAGATATTAAAACATATAAATATACGGTATTAAAACTATAAAGGTACATGAATGAAAACAGTGTGCCATATGGGTGCCTGGATGGCTCAGTAGGTTAAGTGTCCAACTCTTGATTTTGGCTCAGGTCATGATCTCAGGGTCGTGAGATCGAGCCCTGTGTTGGGTTCTGCACTCAGCGCAGAGTCTGCTTGGGATTCTCTCTCTGCCTCTCCCTCTGCCCCTCCCCCCATCCGTACTCTCTAAATATATAAATAAATAAATAAATAAATAAAATCTTAAAAAAAAAAAAACAACAGCAACAGTGTGGCATGGGTACAGGAGGGAGACTGGAACATAGCAGAGGCTTGGGTAGAAAACATCCTTCTTAGTATGCCAAAAACTCACAGAAAATGTACCTATACATAGATAAATAGAGATGTGTGTTGTACATACATGTATATTAACTTGGCATAATCCTCTGAAGACAAAAATTGATAGTTATCTATCAACTTAAATTCTGTCAACTTAAATTTTATCCACTGAGCAATTCCTTGAGAAGTAGATAAGTACACAAAGATATATGTACAAGGCTATTGAACGCATCATTGTTAATAATTATTAGAGAATTGGAAACAACTTAGAAGTTCCTCAGTAGGGGGTTAGTTGAATAAACCGTGGGCATTCATATAATGGGGTATTCAGATTGAAAGAGAGTGAGATAGAGCTATGCATCATCTATTTTTAAGTGAAGCATGCACATTCTGGAACAGTATGATTTTTTTGAATCTGAGTTTTATTTTAGGGAAAAGGAGTGTTTGTGTATGCACTAAAAATTTTGGAAGGCAATACACCAAATTGTTAATTGTGTGGTAGAATGTGATTATGTGTGACGATCATCACTTTCTGGTTTTTGTATTTCTCTATTTTTTACATTTAAAAATAATGAACATGTATGTTATAATCAGTAAGAGTAGTAAAAATATTTAGATTACAAGTACATTCTCATTTTGTTGCCTGGCATTTTTCATAAACCTCAGCTGATTTTGTGCGTGAGCCTTCCTGGGACTGTTTTCGTAAGACTGCACCATTCACTTATACTTCACATTTGTTGTGTTTCCTTCCCTTCGTCACTTGTATGTGTCCTTCTAGAATCTGAAGTTCATGGGGCGCCTGGGTGGCTCAGTCGTTAAGCGTCTGCCTTCGGCTCAGGGCGTGATCCTGGGTCCTGGGATCGAGCCCTGCATCGGGCTCCCTGATCCACTTGGAGCCTGCTTCCTCCTCTCCCATTCCCCCTGCTCGTGTTCCCAATCTCGCTGGCTGTCTCTCTCTCTCTGTCAAATAAATAAATAAAATCTTTAAAAAAAAAAAAACACAACAAAATCTGAAGTTCTGTGGAAAGCTGCCAGTGTCGCCTCAAGAGCCCTTTTCAGTACTACTCATTTTCGTCCTCATCAGGAGCAGTATAGATTGGTGGTTAAGTGTTTATACACTGGTTTGAATTCAGACTCTGGCATTTTTTTAGGGCATGACCCTGGGCAGGTTATATGACTGCGTTGCCTCAGTTTCCTCATCTGGAAAGTAGATGCAAAATATCCACAATATAATTGTAATTTTGCCGAAAGGTTGTTGTGGCGATTAATAAGCGAACACGTACGTGAGCACTTGGAACAATTCCTGACAAGAGTCAGTGGTCAGCAAATGTTATGTTGCTGCTGTCCCTACTCTTTCGATTAGGACCAGTTCTTGTTTTTGAGAATCTGCTTTCGTCATATTTTCTAGAATAGCCTCAGTCCATGAAGTCATATGGTGTTGGTCTGTCAGCATCTTAACCAGCATGTTATGAATTTTTTGAAATCTGGCTTTTACCATTCTGAAAATCAAAGGAACCCTTTGGACTTCTACGTATATGGCTCCTCTCTGGCTGCTGAGATTTTTTCAGATGTTAAATTCAGATGTCCTTGCATTCATTTCACCACTGGTTTCTTCCGGTGTTAGAAGTGAATGCTTATTAGTGCCAGGAGCATATACTTTTAATAGGTGAGAGGCAGGGATAGCACGTTCAAATCTTTACAGAGGCCAGACGAGTAGTCTAGGTGTGACAGGTAGTGATGGAAACAGTGGTAAACTAGAGAGGTCAAGAGAACCTGAAAATCCAGATTTTTGTATGGGCCAGACAAAACTCTCTGTGACTTGTACCTTTGAAGAGTTTGCTGTTTTTTAGTTTAAGAATGGTATCACTGACTGACTTGCTTAAATTTCATTGTAATTTTTGTGAAATCTAGATTTACAGAACCTTTAGCATTTCGTATGTCCTTAATCTAAGTCTACATGAGAAAGCGGTCAGAGATTTATCAAAGATAGTCAGTTGATGACATAGTGCAGTCATGTCTGTGGTAACGTTGATTTTAGACATAGTAACTGCCTTCTACAGCCATAAGTGTGCAGGCTGGCTTAGGCTTATGGAACGTGTGTCTTCTCAATAGAGATAATTTTCATCTGGGTTAGGACAGTTGGGAAAATGGTTTCTTTATGATCTCTGGCCCCCGCCCCTGCCTTTCCCCTGCCACCCCCACCCAAAGATGGGTTGCCGAACCTTGAATTATTTCCTTGGGTGTATTATTGTGGCAAGAGTTTAGTAGCATATTTCTAAAGACTGCTTTCAACCACTCTGCAAATCTGAAAAGCAGTCAGTGGTTGCTAAGAGACATACTATTCAAGCATCCCCATAAACATATGTACTGCTGGAGATTGCGATTTAGCAATTTGTAGTTCACATTTGCAGTTATATTTAGCTGAAAGGTGCCATGATTATCATGCAAATTACGCAAATCATTTACCGTGTTCTTAAAAGGACCTTTCATTATTGTGTTTTAAAAACTAAAGACAAATTGGGCATGACACAAACCAACTGGTTAAAAAATTTTAAGTCCTAAACTGAAATAAATTTCGTGAGGCCTTGAATCTCAGCTCTAATGCAAAGAGCTATTTTCCAAACAAGTTCCTTGAATATGTCAAAACGTTTACATTTCTGTCTCAGAGTCCATAGCAAATAAAACTTGAGAGAACTTATTCGATCAGGAATTTTATCAGATAGCCATTACTAGTGAAGAAAGCACCTCTCCACCTCATCCCATCCAGCCTACCCTGTAACTCAGCAACCTTGGAGAACGGCTGGAGCGCTGAGGCTCCTGCATCCAGGCCGGCTCTGTGGGTGTGTGGCTTGGGCCGTGACGCGGGGCCGCGTGGAGAAGGGCCCTGCTCTTGCTTTCATGGTCTGCTGTTGCTGTCTTGAAATTGTTCCTGGTTTGTGAACAAGGAGCACTGGATTTTCATTTTGCATGGGGCCCCACAAATTATGTAGCTAGTCCCCGCCTGCATCCCACTAAATGCATCCTTATGTAGAATTACCACTCTTTCTTGAAATGCTGACCAAACTGATTGTCTTAAAGTCTTAAATTGCCAGCTTTTGTTCAATCAGTCAAAATGAAAGCTTAAGGGAGAAAAGAATGGACTTCTCTAGTTTGTGGAAAGAATGCCTGAAATTAGGAAGAAAATAAAAGCATGCAGCTTGGCAGATTTGTTCATATTTGGAGGACTTACACCTTTGAAATATTTATACTGAATTTCCAGAGGAGTCTTGAAGTCAGAGTTGCTGGAAGCTTATAATGTGTAACCTTTTGATCCTTGATCCCCACCATGCTTTCTCAGTGGTGCCGTAGATCAGCTCATTTGATGTGTTGGTCCCCTTGAGTTCTGATTCAGTGGAGTCAGGCTGCTGTTGGCTCTTGCTACTTGGGTTCCGGGCTGTTTTCTCCATGTGCAGAGGTGTTTGGAAGGTGTCATTTTTCAGGTGGTAGAATAGCTAAAGTTAAAAACAAAGCCAGAAATGTGGAGACCTGATTTTAGTTTGGATGAAAACAGCATGTATGTGGACACACATAGAATACCGGTTTCATTGGATGTTCTTCAGAATCTTTTTTACATGGAATGGGGCGTGGTAGTTGCTTCTTTATCATAGCAGAGGGCAGTTGGGCTTTTTGTTTCAAGCCTCTTGCTCTTAATTGGGGTGCCTGGGGTGGTGCAGTTGGTTAAGTGTCCGACTCTTGGTTTCAGCTCAGGTCGTGATCTCAGCGTGGTAAGATTGAGCCCTGCATCAGGCTCTGTGATCAGGTATGGACTCTGCTTGAGATTCTCTCTCCCCCTCTCTCTGCCCCTCCTGCTTGTGCTTTCTCTCTCTCTCTCTCTGTCCCTCAAATAAATAAATAAATCTTTAACAAATTTTTTTAATTGATAAAGTAATGTCTGTTTAAAAAAATTTAAATATATTTATACGGTTTATAGAGTCAAATAGCAGTCTCTTGCCTCACTCCCTCCCCAGCCGAGTCTCACTCCCTAGGGGTAACCACATTCAAGTCTTTTAGCTGTTTGCTTGTATGTGTCTCCATATCTCTAAATAGCATTCTTATACTTCAGTTTCTTGATTTTTAAAATCTTTTCCTACTGTAAATCATCATATGTCTCCGTCTCTATCTCCTGCCTCTATTATCTTAACAACGTAGTTAGTTATGTCACAAAATCTAATGAAGTCAAGTTGTAGAGTTGCATTTGTAGGACTGTGTGCATGTTCATAGCTGAGGCACGTATTATGCTATAATTGCATTTTTTTCTCTTGTAGAGCTTTTTTTTAAAACCCCTGGGATGAATAATTGCCTTATTTTTCACATGCTTGCTTTCCTATGTATGGGTTACTAGTTCACCCCTCAGTTCTTCTCCAAGAGCACCATACAACTCTTCTCAGTCTGGCCCACGCATCAGCCAGTCTGAGCCCTCCTTCCTGGAGCTGGAACCCCATCATCCTGCTCTCGCTGGCAGTGATGGCTTCCCCTAGGCTGTATCCACAGTGGCTGTCCTGGGACTTCCCTTTGCCACTCTTCTGCACTGGGTCTTTGCTGGCTTATCTCCCTTTCTTTCATTTTGGCAGAATACATCCTCCAGATGCTTTCCAAGAAAGTATGAATGAGATATACATTTTTCAAGACCTGGTTCTCTGAACATGTCTTTATTCTACCCACATACTTGATTGACATTTTGGCCGGGTATAGATTTGTATGTTAGAACCCATATTCCCTCAGAAGTTTTAGGGAATTCTGGGTTGTCTTCTATTTCCAGTGTTGGAATTGAGGAACCAACTGAACTCCTTATCCTTTATAGTGACCTATTTTCTCTCTAAGCTTTTGAGATCTACTCTTTGTCCCCAGTGTCCAGATAATTCAAAGTGGTGTGCTTTGGTGCAGGTCTTTGTTTATTAATTGTGCAGAGAACATAATGGCCCTTATATATATTGAAACTCATGTCCTTTTTTTTTTTTAAATTGCATTGAATTCTTGCCCCGATAATTTCATTTTCTTTGTTTTTGTGTTCCTGTACCTCTTCTCTGTGCCTTTTTGGAATGTGTTGGACCTTCTGGATTGATCCTCTAGTTATCTTCTTCGATACACTGTCCTCTTCTTTTGGTTATACTTTCAGCATACATTTGCTCATTTTAATGTTCCAGTTCTTCTGAAATTTTTATTTCTGTTACATCTTGAATTTCCAAAAGTTTTTTTATTTTCTGAATATTCATCTGTAACAGCTCTGCTTTGTTTCAGGGATCCAGTAGATATGTTTATTTCTGAGGACAAGTTGTTTTCTTCAGTTTGTTTGTTTACTTTTTACTTGCATTGTGGCTGTTTCCTCTGAGTTATGATTGTTTGTTTTGGTTTCTATCTTTTATGTTAGGATGTCTGGTGATCCTTGGCTTCATAGTTACATGTTAGTCATCAAAGAGGCTTCTTAGGGCCATCTGAGAGCCTTCTAAGAACTTCTGTGTGTGTGCGCGCGCGTGCGCACACAAATGGGAAACAGTACATTGAGCAGAGACCTTGCTCTTTCATTAAGAAACGCTCCAATATTAGTGTATTAATAGGTGTTTCCTCTTGAGGCTGTCAAGAGGCTGAGGCTGAGGTCCCTCAAAAGGGGACCTTCCTATCCCCTGCCTCATCCAGAATTTGGGGGGCTTAGTCCGGGAAGGGTGCTAGCAAAGGTCTCATTCTTTAGCATGCAGAGTTTTATTTAATCCTTTTATTTTCAATAAAATTTTCACTTTACTGTGTACAATGTCTTGAAGACTAGAGACTTGTGTGTTTATGCTCTCCAGACTTTGATTGGAAATCTTCAGTCCACTGCTTGGGACATGGATTTGGGAGGTCTTGTTACTCTTCCCACAAACTTTGAACCAGCCCTCCTGTTTTTAGCACCCCACACCCTTGCCATCAAATATATCTGGCGTCTTCAATTCTTAAGCCTTTTAAGGGTTCTCTGGTGTGAACTGGCTTGCTTCTTGTTTGGCTTCCGTCCCTGCTGGCAGAATGGAAAAACACTTAGCAGAGTGGAGAAAGAGGAAACCTAAGATAGTTACCCCTTGCCATCCACTTTCCATCTTTGAAAAATGTGCAGATTTGTCTCATCTGCTCTCTACTCCTCTCTGCCCTGTGTGTTTCTGCCTTTTTTTATTCCTTTATTCCCATCTCAGGGAGGGCTCAGGAGGAGAAAGTTTCTGTCTCTCATGTCTGATTGGGAGACCCTAACTGCCTTTTTCATTCTGCCCTTCTCATTTCACTGTAGATTTTTTATGAGGTTCAAAGGAGGGTTCTTTGGCTAAATCACTCCATGGTTCATCCCTGTTTGTTAGCTTCAGGAAGCCTGGTTTTGTAAACTAGGAGTCAGCATGTTGACAGGTCTGTCTTTGCTCTGTAATCACCTTGGAAGCTCTCCAGGTTCTTTTCTCTGACAACAAGGTGCTGCTATATCATAGAGAATATAGTCCACTAGGCATTTACGGATGCTGGGTTATATTTCTCATTGCTTCTTTGTGGGGAGTATATATATGACTAAACACATATTTTGTTTTGGAGATCAGAGCTCATCCTACGCCCCCTTTTTTGGGCCTGTGCATTAATATGCTTTTTTCTTTTGTCTTTTACACCATAAAATCATCAAAAATGTGTTCTATAGAGCAGCAGCAAAGTAATTTATATGCTGTAATTTTTCTTTCTCATAGGATGTTTTATATATATTTTAACATATATTATTTATATATATATATATATATATATATATTTGTGGCTCTGTAAATTACTTAAATTAGATGCCTGGTTGGGGCGCCTGGGTGGCACAGCGGTTAAGCGTCTGCCTTCGGCTCAGGGCGTGATCCCGGCGTTATGGGATCGAGCCCCACGTAAGGCTCCTCTGCTATGAGCCTGCTTCTTCCTCTCCCACTCCCCCTGCTTGTGTTCCCTCTCTCGCTGGCTGTCTCTATCTCTGTCAAATAAATAAATAAAATCTTAAAAAAAAAAAAAAGTTAGATGCCTAGTAATGCATGTTTTTTTGAGGGCCTAATAACATTAACATAACTAATTTAACATTAGTTAAATAATTTTTGCTTAATTATTAAATTTTCGTTAAACTCTTAAGATTAACAGTACCTACATAAGCATGGTTGATTCAGGTTTTGCTAACAGTACTCCCCCTCAAACTTTTTTTTTTTTTTTAAAGATTTTATTTATTTATTTGACAGCGATAGAAACAGCCAGCGAGAGAGGGAACACAAGCAGGGGGAGTGGGAGAGGAAGAAGCAGGCTCATAGCAGAGGAGCCTGATGTGGGTCGATCCCATAACACCGGGATCACGCCCTGAGCCGAAGGCAGACGCTTAACCGCTGTGCCACCCAGGCGCCCCCCCCAAACTTTTTTTTAATTTATGTTGGTTGCAAATTACTCATTAAATCGTTTTACAGCATTTAAAAATAGAAATCAAATTAAAAAAGAGAATTTAAAAGGTTTATTATTTCCATTAACAAGGACTAGGATGAATACATTAGAGATCTTATGTCATTTTGTGTGTGTGGTTGATAAGAGATACTTACCCCTGGGGCCTTTTTTTACTTATAAGGGCCACAGACCTTTCTTAGACTGTTTCCTGTGGAAACGTATAGTTGACTTTCTCATTGCTTTCCCGATGGGCTCCAAGTTTGTTGAGTAGTGTGTGTGCGCGCAGCAACAAGGACAGTTCCTGGCATATGCAGAAATTGATTGGTCGATTGCGTGGCTAAATGGGCAGAGAGATGGCAGTTCTTTTAACATCATCTTCTGTTCTGATAGGCTGCTGGTGAAGGTATGTGCTGTTGAACCTGCCATGAACACTCTCCTTTCACTTCAACCTTCTAATTTCTTCATAGGTCAGCTTGGATGTCACTTCCTCCAGAAGCCTTCCCTATCACTCTGCTTCTCCCAACCAGAATAGATTTGTCTGCTATGTATTTAGCATCCTAAACCACTTATGCTGTTCATTTACCTGTACCCCTCATTTAGACTACGCTCCGTGAAAGCTGATTGTGTCTGTCTTGCTCGTCATCGTACCCTTGACACCTTGCCCAGTGGCTGGCTCTTAATAGGCATACATATTTATTTGAGGTATTCATTTTTTGGTTGGGTGGGTGGATGGATGACATTGTGTAGCCAAAAATCGCATCTGTCTCGCTGCCCAATTTTGAAGATTCTCCTTCAGTTGGTACTTCCTGCCATTATTTGAAGGGCCATTCTTTGTCTCTGATTTTGTCTTCTGTTCAAAGAAAAGCAGCAAGCAAAAGAAGATAATTTATTTGATTACTGCCCACTGAGTTACTTTTCTGCTCTCGGCCGCATGTCTTCATCACCTGATTCATGCTTGTGTATGTCTTGATAGCTTTTTTCATAGTTAGGTAGTCTGTGTTCATTTGTATACTGTCTATATGTTCTTGAAATGTTTTACTATGAAGTCAGCTTCAGTATAAACAATGAGTCTTGCTTTGTTGTGATGATAATGAATGTATGAGGCACACAGTAAAATTCAACCAGTCTCCAAGTTCGTTCTTCCGCTAGAGAAGAACCTGCCCTCTGTCATTTAAAAAAAATAAAGCCTTATTGAGATATAATTCATATACCATAAAATTCACCCTTTTAAAGTTTATAATTCAGTGTTTTTTAGTGTATTCACCAACTTATGCAACCATCACTGCTATGTAATCGCAGAATACTTTTTATCAGCCCCCAAACACCATATTCCTTAGCAGACATTCTGCATTCTGCTGTCTGTATGGATTGGTGTATTCCAGATGTTTCACAGAAATGGAATCATACCGTAATTGGCCCTTTGTGTCTGGCGTCTCTCAGCAAGATGTTTGAGGGGCTCATCCGTGTGGTAGCATGTATCCGTATTTGTTCCTTTTTACGGCCGAATACTAGTCCTTTGGAGCGTGTTTCGCTCATCCCCGATTAGCTGGCGGGCGTTAGGGATGTCTCCGCTTTTGGCCATTGTGAGTCGTGCTGCTGTGGACGTTCATGTGCAAGTTTTTGTGTTGACATGTTGATGTCAGGCTTCAGTTTTTAACTTTAGATTACAAATAAGTAGAAACTTAACAAGTGTTATTCATGTATAGCATATATACAGAAACTGTAAATGTTTGTCTCAGTGAATGTTTACGGAGTGAGCACACCTGTTTAACAAGAACCGCGCTCTACAAAGAGAACATTTTTGGTATCTCTGGGGACTTTTACATGTTGGCTTTGGTTTAGGTGGTTCCATTTACCTGCATGCTCAAGTAGAGCTGAAGGCTTCGTCCTAACTGTATGTTTGGAACATAAGCTGAGGAGCTAGTTTATGTTATGGTAGTGCAGCAGCGGAGCTCACACACGCTAGGGCCTCGGTTGCTGGGGTTCAAATCCCAGCTCTGCCATATGTGTGAAACCGTGGGCAAATTGCCTAACATCCCTGTGCTCCGATTTCCTCATCTGTAAAATGGGGATAAAACTACCTCATTGGTTGGGGGGGGGGCGTCTGTCTGGGTGGTTCAGGTTTAGGTTAAGTGTCCAACTTTTGATCTCAGCTCAGGTCTTGGTCTCAGGGTCATGAGTTCAAGCCCCACATTGGAGTAGAGCCTACTTAAACAAAACAGAAAGCTACCTCATAGGGAGGATTAATACAAGTAGATGGCTTAGAAAATTGTGTGATGGTCCTACTAAGTGCTGTCTATGTGTTCTCTTATTATTGTTGGTATGATCATTGTTACTGTGCCTGTCTCTTATCAGAATGTAAGCCCCTTATCTGACTTATGTGTCACTGTGTGTCCAAAGACTAGCACTGTACCTGGCACATAATAGATACTGAATAAATTTTTGAAGTGAAGGAGGGAGGGATTTTAAATGATGAGCGGCAGAATTCCTGAAATCATTTCCTGAACCCACTTTTGACAGCTACACTGTCTTTCATTTACAACAGCTTTTGGAGCTATTTGACAGCGAAGATCCTCGGGAACGGGACTACTTAAAAACAGTCTTACACAGAATTTATGGCAAATTTCTTGGTCTTAGAGCATTTATCCGAAAACAGATTAACAATATTTTTCTAAGGTAAGTGGAGGGTGGGGGGAGAAGGAGAAGCAAAATTGGTGGTTTTATAGAAGTCTTAAATAAACTTCAAATATTGGAGCATTGTGTACTGACTTTATTCTTTCTTTTCTTTTTAAAAAAGGTTTGTTTATGAAACAGAACACTTCAATGGTGTAGCTGAACTGCTGGAAATATTAGGAAGGTAAGCACATTTTTAGCTAATTGCTAATCTCAGGTGAATAGCATTTTGAAAATTAGATTCACGTGGCACAGGGAAATGCTGACCTAGATCTCTTGCTGTATGTACACTGGGTGCTCTAATTTGTGCTTTTGTATGTTTCCCAACTGACTCTACAAGACATGATTTCTTGTTCCTCCTTGTTCCACCATTATGCATTGCTAATCCTACTGGAATGACTGAAAGAGCTAACAGTTTGTTCATTGCTGCAGAGACAATACATCTAATTGCAGTCAAGCCTGTTATTCCACAACATCTTATTCTTGTTAGTTTCTGGGCTACCTGTCCTTTGCCATATCTTTCGAAAGCAAGTTAAATTAAATTGGAAAGATTGCCATTTTCAAAGGAACTATGTACCCAGGTGTAGTTCTTGAACAGCTGCTGCCAGGAGAAGTGGAATGAATTGGAAAGAGACAGCTGTTGTGTGTAGGTTTTTATACACAAGGGAGGTTAATGTGACTGGACAATGTGATTACTTAGTTTCCCCTCCTAATGTGAGGGGAAAGAGAAGGTGGAGTCACATGGTTTTTTCTGTGACTTCCCCAGGCGGGGGCTCTATGTCTATGGTATTCTTGGTCGGAGAAGAAATTTCAGGAATAATGTCCGCAAATGGAAAGGGTCATAAGTGAGGAGAGCAAGCGATTGTGGGGGGAAGGAAGAAGAAAGAGTTATTGATTACAGAAGCTTTCAGGAATCATCCCACTAGGTGTTAAGAGCATAAAAGCCTGTGCTAGGTTATCGTAAGCAACTTTTCTTAATTTCTTTCCTACTTAAATGTACCTTTTGAAGTAACTCAGAGATCTTGAATGTCACTGGGTGGGGTTTGGGTTGTTTTGGACCAGACGTAAACTGATTCAGATGTAGCCTGGTCTTCCGGGAGCGGGTTGTCTCAGTTTAGCTGGTTGTGATCACGCTGCTAATTCATGTTTCTTTTTTTTCCCTAGTATTATCAATGGCTTTGCTTTACCTCTTAAGGCAGAACACAAACAGTTTCTGGTGAAAGTGTTGATCCCTTTACACACTGTCAGGAGCTTATCACTCTTCCATGCTCAGGTAGAATGTTATGCAACTACTTTTGGGAGCAAAATTAAAAGTTTACAAACTCAGTGTTTCTTTGATATTGATATTTCAATATAAAACGCTTCGCAAGGAAAATGTATGCTGTTTTTTCTTGTGCATAAGAGAATCATGGGAATATTTTTCAGGTGGGAGGAGCATTTGTTCAGTCATTTTACAGAGAACTTTGAGGAGTTGCCTAGTAAAAATTATATATTAAGCATATGTTGCGTTTAATCAAATGTATGTGGGTTTTCCAGATTTAGAGCTTTGGACATGTGTAATCATTTTGGAGTATTCTGGAATATTTTACCTCATCCTCATTTGCGTTAGTCTATCAGTTGCTCTTTGCCCCCTCTTCTAGTTAATTCACTATTTCCTTCTCACTTTCTACACACAAATAAACATACTCGCAAGTCAACAAATCAGTATTTTCACATCTTTTTATTTTTTGCCTCCATTACTTTAAAAAGCATACTCTGTCTTGTCCCAAATCTGGTTTCCGTGCTAACACTGCCTTGTGTGGTGAGCATGTCACTAGGGGACAGATAAATGATGTAGTGGCATTTGAATTTTAGTATTCCAAACCAATGGGAATGTTTTGAGTTTGCATAAAAATGTCACACATTTTTCTGAGCAATGTTCCTCTTTAAATGTGAAATTCTGTGTTTCGAGGAAAAATTAGTCCATGTGTTTCTAATTTAGAACACCATCAAAATGTTGTTTTGCAAGGGTGGATTTCTTGTCCAAAAATCTTTACGAGCCCTTTTACAAATCTTGCCTATAGTTTTTGAAATAGGCTATCACATTTCATGAGCGTGTAAAAGAATTCTTACCTCGGTGAGCTAGCATCAGATGTAAAACTCTTCACTCTTCCAACTGTGGCAGGTACAACCTTTTATGTCCTCATGAAATGGCTTCATTTCACATGGGCCACTTTAGGCAATCAGCAGGGTGCTTAGTAAGTGCTGCCTGCGTTTTGTCTAGGACTCTTCTGGAACTGCAGTAAAACCCACTACTGTCAAGATTGGCAAAGAGAGAAAGGAAGCCCATGAGATGTAGCTTAGATTGTATGTAGATGAGATACTTTCAGAATATACTGAATGTGATATTTCTGCTTTTCATTAGCTGGAAACTTCATGTCTCAGTATTCATTTAAAAAAAATTCCCCTGGGGTGTTGTTAGTGTCAATCTTTGGCTTGAAAAAGTAGCTTTTTATTTTGCTTTATATATATTTTATTTTTAAAATGAATTGAACATGAAGTTACTAAAACCAGAGTCTAGAAACGTTTTAGGAAGTTTTAATACGTCTTTTGAGTCCTTTGGAGTATATAGCATTTCCAATGTTGTCTTTCATTTTTCTGTTTCTCCAGCTGGCATATTGCATAGTACAGTTTCTGGAGAAAGATCCTTCACTCACAGAACCAGTAAGTATTTTTTCTGTAATTTAAAAACCCCTCAAAATGATTACCTTTCACGGAGTATATATGGAAAATTAAGTGCCATTGTCTTTCTCCTTTTCGTTTTAGGTTATTAGGGGGTTAATGAAATTTTGGCCTAAAACATGTAGTCAAAAAGAGGTAAGTGCTTAATGTTGGTGTGTGAGGAACTTACAAGATATTCTGCAGTGTGTCAGGCTCTGAGCCAGTTAGTGTGTGTAAAAATACATTATTTCATCTGATCTTCATTTTATCGCTGTAAAGTAGGACTGTAAATATTCACATTTTACTAGTTTTCAAATTGAAGCACAGAGAACTTAGGTAGCCTGTCTGAGTATGCTAAGTATAAGTGAGTAGGCCAGAATCCACCACCCTGATTCCTGAACCCTGGACTTTATCACGCTCTGCTCAGTCCCAGGGAAACCCTAGTCAGGCTCTGGTCATGTGTCTCACTGTCTAGCTTTATCGAAGTCAGATAGTGACCACCTTTCTAGTGACCACCTTCATGGCATGGAGGCGTTGGTGTTTCTGTAGATAGATGCTACAGCAACCTGCCCACACACCCCACGTTAAAATATAATAGAGATGGGATCTTACAATGTATAATTTAAAAGTATATTACAGACCTTTAGTTTCAGCTGTTCAGAAGTGGTGCTGGAAATTTCTGACCTACGATTATTTGTACTTTTGCCAAGACCTAACCAGGCACGTGCCATGTGAGGTCATGGGGAAGTCAGTCTCTTAGCTTAGAGGCGAGCCTAGCCAGGTGCCACAGCTGCACTCAATCTTCTGTAGAAACCAGGCGGAAAATGTCCAGCAAGAAAGGTCAGCTGTTAGTTTGACATTTGGGGAGAATCTTGGGAGAACTTCTCTATGTATCTTGGCAAATGGCAAGGGTCTGCTGCATACTATGTATTACTTTTAACAGAAATATGCGCCTTCTCAAATCAGCTTCAATTCTCCAAAACCCTACTTTACACAATTTCAGAAAGTCATCTAATTTTTTTTAATACCTGTTTGACAAAATTAAGGTATATATTGTTACCCGGATGCACCTCAAGATATGAAAACATGGTCATTTTCATATTTTAATTGCATAGTTAATTGTTTTCTAAGGTAATTATTTTTTTATGCCTAAATAGGTAACTGGTTTTTAGTTCTCTTGTCGGTTTTCCATTACAGTTAAAACAGTTGACTGTGTTATTGATTTGGCTCCATTTTGTGATCTGAAAGCTGGGTTTCGGGGCGCCTGGGTGCCTCAGTCGGTTAGGCATCCAGCTCTTGATTTTGGCCCAGGTCATGATCTCAGGGTCCTGGGATCAGCCGCATCAGGCTCCCTGCTCAGTGGGGAGTCTGCTTGTCTCCTCCTCCCTCTGACCCACCCCTTGCACTCACTCTCCCTCTCTCTAAAATAAATAAATCTTAAAAAGAAAAATTAAAGCTGTGTTTCTTTCTTTTTTTTTTTTTTTTAAAGATTTTATTTATTTATTTGACAGAGGTAGAGACAGCCAGTGAGAGAGGGAACACCAAGCAGGGGGAGTGGGAGGAAGAAGCAGGCTCATAGCAGAGGAGCCTGATGTGGGACTCGATCCCACAATGCCGGGATCACGCCCTGAGCCGAAGGCAGACGCCCAACTGCTCTGCCACCCAGGCGCCCCTAAAGCTGTGTTTCTTGAGACCCAGAGTGCTGAGCCTGGGAGTCCTTGTGCTTTATAGTGAGCAGTTGTGCACGCTTGCACGTGCATGTACGCGTGCACATTGGGTCAGGTGTGCTCGTAGGTTTAAGGTGGTACCTGTGTGTGGTGAACCTACTCATTTGTGTCTCTCTGGCTCTCTCTGTTCTGTTAACTAGCGTATCCTAGAGGAACACCCAGCACATGGCAAGGGCTGTAAACACTTAGCGGTAGCTTCCTGTGCCGCTGTGAACTTTAGTCCATCCGTGCAGGAGGCTGTTCTCCCATTGTTTGAAAAGAGTGGGGGGCAGGTACCAGGTTGATAGCAATAGAGAGGAGAGCCCCGCGGAGACATTGCTGTTTCCCAGGGGCCCTGTTGCAATGTGTAAGTGCCCCTTGTTCTGGGTTATAGATGTAGCACATAGAGGATTTTTTCCAAAGTCAATAGAATCATACTTTTAAAGCTATAGGGAATTTGCTCTTAACAAGTGCCCTCTGCTGAATTCTTTGTGACATGAACATCTAACATAAGACAATGCCTAATGTGTTCCTGTTTGTTTTTATGTGTAAATTTTTCTTTAAACATCATACACTCTCATGGATCCTCACCATTCATTTGGATTTTTAAATGAAGTACCTGACATTTTGTGTTTTGTATGTACTTACAGGTCATGTTCCTTGGGGAGCTGGAAGAAATATTGGATGTGATCGAACCATCACAATTTGTTAAAATTCAAGAACCTTTGTTTAAACAAATTGCCAAGTGTGTATCTAGCCCGCATTTTCAGGTTAGTGGTAAAGGAGGATGAGCCGGAGTGGCCTGTGCAACATACGTAATTTGGTTAAATTTTATTTATATTGAAAGACGGGTAATCGGCACTAGCTACCTGTTGTTTTTTATTTGCTGTTTTCTCATACAATAGTAATTTTCATCATAGCCTCGTGTATCCTGAACACGTGCAGTGTGACAGCTCCTTTGATGGTGCCCTCTGCCTAGTAACTTCAGTTCTCACTCTACAGGGAGGGTGTTATGATTTTTACAGATGTGAACACTGAAGTTTGAAGTGGTAAAATAACTTGTCTCAAATAAAATGGCCCAGTAAGAGGCGGACTGGCCAGCCTCCTATACAGTGTAAGAGAGAATGAGAAATAAAGCTCAAGAGGCAAAGAGAATACGCATATGTACTGTGCCAGATGCTTTGCATACGTTATTGTAAACGTCACATAATCCTCTGGGCTCTACCCTCCCTGCTGTTTTCTAGATGAAAACATTGAGACCCAGAATGATTTGCTTAAGGCTCCAAGTTCGGAAGGAGTGGAGTCAGTTAGGTGTAGCTTCTTGAGAAAGCTGGTCACCTTCCCACGGCACCGCTCTGCCTCCTTGTGGCCACTCCGGGGATCACAGGGAAGCGAACCCGGCAGCCTTTTTCTCCACTGGGGCTGTTGCTGCAGCGCTGCGGAGCCCGCAGGCGGAAAGGGGGTGATCAGGAGCCAGGACATGTCAGGCTTTAGATACTTTCGCTGCCTCACCAAAGGGCCATATCACAGACCTTGATGGTGAACTCTTCACATACCACCCGTCGATTTGGAGAGAATGTTCAGATTGTCGTCGGTAGCGCAGAACCGCACAGCCAACGTGGTAGACTCCGCGGTGAACTTTTCCCCTGGGCGCTCGTTTTCCCTGAATAGTTAGACACATTGGCTGTAGTAGTTCTAATTTTTGATTCAAAGACATGTTAGTGTAACAAGGCAGTGATCTTGCGACAGTCTAGAGATTGTACCGCAAAGCCCCCCTTCACAAAAAGTGGAAAACATTATATGAACCATTAGGTTGCATGCAGATGACACAACACATGTCTAGATAAACAAAAAACAATTGCAGGATACTGTGTAGGTGTTTTGCACATTATGCATGGCCTGAGTGCTCAAGCATCTGGATCGTCTACCTTATTTTCCAGTTTTCATCAGGAGGTTTGACGTTGTGGAAAGCAAGGAGCAGAAATCTCTCTCTCTCTCTCTCCTATCAGAACTCTCTTTTAAGATAACCAGGAAGGCTTAAGTGATGCTCAGAAGCTTAGAAAGGAGACAGAGTGTCTAGTCAGCTGTGGCTGTGTCCATTCAGGCTGCTGTCACAAAATACCACAGGCCAGGTGGCTTATAAACAGCAGAAATGTATTTCTCTTGTTTCTGGAGGCTGGGAGTTTGAGATCGGGGTGCTAGCACAGTTGAGTGAGGCCTCTCTTCTGAGTTGTGGGTTTCTTGTATCCTTACTTGGCAGAAGGGCTAATGATCTCCCTGGAGCCTATTTTATAAGCACTAATCCCATTCACGATGACTCCATGCTTATGACTTCAGTACCTTCCAGAGGCCCCCCTACTAATGGCATCATCTTTGGAAATTAGGATCTCCACATACGAGTTTTGTGGGTCCACAAGCATTCACATCACAGCAGGCTTCTATAACAAAACACCACAGACCATGTGGTTTAAACCACAGAAATTTATTTCTCACAATTCTGGAGGCTGGAAGTCTGAGATCAGAGTGCCAGCCTGGTCTGCTTCTGGTGAGGGCTCTCTCTCTGGCTTGCAGATGGCTGGCTGCCTTCTCACTGTGTCCTCACATGGCCTTCCTTGGTATGTATGTGAGGAAAGAGAAGGAGATCTCTCTCTTCCTCCTGTTGAGACCACGAGGCCTATTGGATTAGGATCCTGCCCTTATGACTTCATTTAACCTTAATTACCTCCTGAAACTCCTATCTCCAAATACACTCACATTGGGGGTTAGGGCTTCAGCATATGAATTTGCGGGGACAATTTAGTCCATAGCAGAAAGAAAAGAGAATTTAAAATTGTTTGACAGAAGTGAAATTTAGAGCAAAAGAAAAGACAGTAAAGAGGTTCTTCGTTATTCATTTGTTGTGTTCGTTGGTGCATCCAGCAGACATTTTTTGAGTGCCACTCTGTGTAGCCACATGCCTTTCACTCCTCACCCCCCTGGTGTGGCCTCGGGGTCAGAGGGCTTCAGCTGGAGACCACATCAATGTGCAAGCAGGACGGTGGGTCCCAGGAAAGTAATGATTCTGTCCTAGTGTTAGACATGCTAATTTTTACTTTGCCTAGGCAGTGCCTTTCCAATTTAAGGGGCTTTGCTGGCTACTGACTACTTTCTTTAAGCGATTTTGCATGACAGCAAACAGATACGTTGATAAAATACTTGTTAGCGTTAAGTAGCAAGTAAACATTAGACTCCTAATTAGATGTAGGAAAATCCTAGGTTTCTCCTTTACCAGCATCCTCCTGTGGTCTCTTTAAAACTTCCTCCTTTCGTTTGTGAGTTTCAGAACAACTTCACCCCCATTCCTCCTCTTGTCCCTCTTTTTCCTTGGGCTCTACCTGCCTCGGCCACACCACGTGCGCATGGTTTCCAGTCCCTGTGGGCACCTCTGCCCTCCTTTCCTGTTACTCCCTCCGCCTGGAATGCCTTTTCCTTCTTCGCTTCATCCTTTAGAGCTGGCTTAGGTGCTACTTCTGTGTGGTCCTCTTCTCCCCCAGGTCATCCAGATTGTTCATTCTGCTCTTTTCCCTCTTTGCACCAGCACTTTGTTTCTTCTGTCTCGGTAACAGGTAAACAGCATCTGGGTAACAGGTAACAGCATCTGTCGCAGTTTCCGTGGATAGGCTCATAGTGGATAGGCTCATAGATGCCCGTTTCTCCACAGGCACTGGAGCGCCAAAGGAATAACAAAGTTAAGAAGTTAAGAGCAGTGACTTTGGAGTCTTGTCACTTGCTAATCATGTGGCCCCGAGGCGATGGCTTACCTACTCTGGGCTCATTTTCCTCATTTGCAAAATAGAAATAATGGTACTTGCTGTGTGTTCGTTGTGAGGATTAAATGAGGTCATAAGTATGTGGAACACTTAGCACGGTGCCTGGCATAGAGTAAACATTCAATAATGATTGTTTTCTTTGTACTCTCAGGGTCTAGTGCCTCATGAGTGCAGGATTGATTTTTTTTTTTTGAAGCAAGTTGAATAATGTAAATGGAAAGGCTTAATTCCTCAGAGTCTATTGGTGGGTACATCTTGTACCATCTCATTAAATTATTAAATCTAAGTTTAATTTAAATTTAATTTATTAAATTAGAATATAATTTCTTAATCTGGATGAGTGAAAGAAGCCACTCTTTTCTTTTTCCCTTCTAAAAACGACCCTTTTTAGAGATTTTAGCTTTTTTGAGATTTTTGGTTTGATTACTTTTTAGATTGTTTAGGTTATTTTTTTGAGGCCTGCCTTTGAATTCATGGAGTCAGTTGGATAGCACGGGGGCCAGAGAAGAAGGGATCGGAGCTAGCAAGCAGGTGTGGGTACATCAGTGTGTCTAAGTCCAGAAACCGAGCGACTTCCTCCTCGCTTACCCAGTTCAAAGGAAGGGACCGGAAATAAACTTTGGAAAGAGTCTGGTCACTAGACTAGAGTCCCAGCTTTCACCATTTACTAGCAATGTGACCTTGTGAGGGTATTAATCTCTCTGAGCCTCAGTGTCTTCATCTGTACAGTGAACCCAATGGTACCGAGTCCCGGCTGGCGGTAAGGACGGCACATTCTCCCTGCACTAGGCCCAGCGGCTGGCCAGAGGGGGTGCTCAGCAAATGGGACTGCTCCGCAGAGATGAGCAGCTGGGTTTTTCTCAGCAGCTGTTGCCCGATACCAGCTGTGTGCCGCGCCCTCAGGTTGATTTGAAGTGTATGGGATGAAACAAGTGAGCCAGAAGAGGGTTAAAGACACAGGGACAGCGGTGTGCATCTAGAAGTAGAGGAAAGGGGTTTGGAGTTTGGGGGCTGGATGGGGAAAATGTGGAATCAGATGAAATGGGCAGTATTAAAGGAGAACATAAAGAAATAGGCAGCGAATCTTTTTTCCTTCCCCAAACTGATGAACCACTTTGGAACTTTCTAAAATTTAAATCCACAAAAATGTAAAGTGTGATTAATATTTAATTTCACATTTGATTGAATGATATAAAAATAGTCTTAAAATATTTTTGGAGAGATTTTAGTTTTGTTTTATCTGTCTTTTTCTCTCTCTTAATATTTTCTTTTTCTTTTTTTTTTTTTTTAAGGTGGCAGAAAGGGCACTGTATTACTGGAATAATGAATACATCATGAGTTTGATAGAAGAAAACTCTAATGTCATCCTTCCCATCATGTTTTCCAGTCTTTATAGGATTTCAAAAGAACATTGGAATCCGTAAGTTTTCAGTTTCTCCCCTCTCCCCACTTCTCTCCCTCCCTTCCTCTTCCCACTCTCCTGCCTCCCCCTTCCCTCTCTCCCTCCCTCCTTCTCTTTTGCTTAATAAAATGTCTTGAATGCTTGGGATGCTGTGCCTGTTGGGGAAGACAGATACGTGAAGAAGCCTATCTTTTAGAAATTCACTGACCTGGTTAGGGAGACTCACAAGTAAATAGACACTTTACAAAGCAGTGTTTTTTTAAATGCTGTTATGTTAAAATATCTGCTTACTTGAGGGGTTCCTGATTTGTCTGTGAACGTAGCAGAACTATTTTGGGGATGCTCTGGAGTGAAAGGAGGGTTTGCGGATATTGACGAGGTGGTGATGTTCAGACCGAGTCTTACAGGATTGTGGCAGGTGAATGGGGTGGGGGAGGCCGTTTGGTAGTGTGGGTTCTGTCCTTCACATTTAAAAGCCCCAAAATGTAAAAAGCACCTGTCAGGTTCTGAAACCTGTGAGTTTGGGAGGGCTAAAGTACCCAGTTTTGGGGAGGATGCTGGCAGATGGGGTTAAGAAGGAGAGTGCAGCCCACATGAAACTTCACCAGTAGAAGATAAGGAAACACTAAGGAGTCGTAAAGAGGAAAGTGCCTGAATTGATTTGCATTTTAGCATGATCCATTTCTTAAAAAGCAACATTGTTCATGTTCTCTAGGAAAAAACAAGTTTAAAACCTTGAAAGGAAATGTTTAACGTCTAGTCCTATGAAAGTTAAGCATTCTGCATTTGAATGGCTTCACATGTTACTCAATGGAATAGAAAGAAAAGTTAGTGTGGTATTAGATATTAGTAGATGTAATTAAGTATATTCACACTATGTGTTTTAAAGTTTTGCATACAACTAAAATATCACATTTCTCATTTTTCAAATTTGCCGTATTTTTTTACTAAAACTTGTAAAAATAAACAGCTGGTAAACGGTGAAGTCTTATCATGCAGGTAGTCTCTTGAGGACCTAAAGAGTGGTTCCTGCGAGTGTCTGTCACTGCTCAGTGTGCTGTATGTGGCCCTTCTCCATCCCTGCTCATTGTACATGAGAAGGTCCTTCACCTCAGCAGAAGAGAGCTGAAGGTTTCCTCTTAATGGGCACAGGGCAGAGCAGCACAGCAAGTACACTTATGTTTTGGAAACATCAAACCCCTGGCTTATTTAACCAGGGCCTAACTTACCAACGCCTTCCTCAGTGGTATTGGTAGCAGGTTTGTTGCAAAACAGGCATACCATACATTTTTGTGAAGGGCAGCGCTATTTAGAGTCTAGTCTGAAGATACCAAGCCTGTCATGGGTGTAGTCCTCACGTTGTCAAGAGCTTATTCTTCCTCTTGATAAAGATATGCTGCCATTTTGGCCATTTAGCTGTTCCACAGCTCACTGTAGCCATCACCAGCTTGCCAGTCACCTTACCACGGTATGTGTTAGGTCAGCAAGGAGACTTAGCAGGAGTGAATGGACTGAAACAAATCACAACTAGAAACTTAACTCCTGTTAAACTACCCAACTTTCAGGGGTTTGGTATATTCTTTGAATTTGAATAATATATACATTATTTGTTTCCATGAGAACAGCTTTTGATTTTGATGAATTGTATATATTATCACTTTAAAAATGAAATTCTGGGGGCTCCTCGGTGGCTCAGTCAGTTAAGCATCCAGCTTTTGATTTTGGCTCAGGTCATGGTCTCAGGGTTGTGAGATCGAGCCCTGCATCAGTCTCCAAGCTGGGCGTAGAACCTGCTTAAGATTCTCTCTCTTTGCCCCTCCCCCCACCTCTCTCTCTCACTCCCTCTCCCCCTCTCCCCCTCTAAACAAACAAACAAATAAATAAATAAATGTAACATTCTGTGCAAATTCAAGTCTCTAAGGTTAGTCCTAGCACAGGTGCTCCCTTTTAGGGTGAAGTGGATTTATTTTTATACTTGTCTTTTTATTGAATGAAGTTAACAAGTGCCCACGGGCAAGTCTGTTCTGGGTACCAATAATTAGAAGGGCAAAATTAGATTTTTCTTTTTCAATCCTGCCAGCCCCTCAGAAAGATACCTTGCGTAGAATAGTAAAGAATGGAACTCTCTTGATGTGGAAATGAATTGTAGGTCCTTTCTAGTTGTTTCAGCTAGGAAGGGATGGAGATTTTGCAGTACAAGGAACTCATTCAGACACAGGTTGTGCTCTTGCCTTCTCCATGCAGCTCCCAGTACGTGAGACTAACTGACACGTTCTCCTTCTCTGTGCTTCCCAGGGCTATCGTGGCGCTGGTGTACAATGTGTTGAAGGCGTTTATGGAAATGAACAGCACCATGTTTGATGAGCTGACAGCCACATACAAGTCAGATCGTCAGCGGTAACTTTTTAAAGCTTTTTTGTCAGCTGTGCATAAAACTGTTGAGTTCTTTCCTTGCTCTTTGCTGCAGTGGCCTGACTGCACCCGAAATCATAAAGCAGCACAGTTTTATTTATTTATATGTTCATTTCTGCATGTTCGTTAGCTGTGTCTTCATTAGTACGTCACTAGGTAACAAAGTACAATTTTAGGAAAGGCTGCTTTCCTCCTTCCCTTCAGTAATGTTTCTCTTCTGCCTCAG
Source organism: Ailuropoda melanoleuca (assembly GCF_002007445.2). Lineage (NCBI taxonomy): Eukaryota > Metazoa > Chordata > Mammalia > Carnivora > Ursidae > Ailuropoda > Ailuropoda melanoleuca. The sequence goes on along the minus strand of NC_048231.1, from coordinate 5,819,080 downwards.
GGTGAAGGGCCTGGCACGTCGCTGATATTTCAGGCCCATGGAAGGGGACTGTCGGGTAGTTTGCCATCTGGGTTCATGCCCATTCTGAACTCATTTGAACCACAGTCGAGCAGCTCTTGTGTACTTGACTCCAGCAGCAGGAGGGATAAGCCGCCATTTTTGTTCAGCTCTTTGGCCCAGAACTTACTGCTCTGGAACACAAGTTCATTAGTAGTTAAAGGACAGGGAAAAGAATATGGAGGTGAAGAGTCTGGTATTATACAAATCTTAAAATGTCTGAGACCAAAAAGGAGGAAAAACCAGTTGAACACTTTACAAAACGCTTGTGGCTTAATAAAGCCTTTCTTGATTTCATTTACATGATTTTTCAACTTTGCTATTTCTCGTTCAACATGTCTGGCTTTCCAAAAGATGTTGTCGTGGTCCGTTTGGGCTGCTATAACAAAATGCCACCAAGCTCTGGGTAGCTTATAAACAACAGAAATTTATATCTCTGAGTTCTGGAGGCAGGAAGCCAAGGTCGTGGTGCCAGCATGGTTGAATAAGGGCCCTCTTCCTGATTCATAGCCAGCACCTTCTCACCGTGTCCTCGCATGATAGACAAGGACAAGGAATCTCTGTGGGATCTCTTTTACAAGGTCACTAATGCCATTCATCAGGGCCCCAACTTTATGACCTAATCAGCTCCCAAAGGTGCAGCTACTGAGCGCATCACCTTTTAGGGTGAGGATCTCAACATAAGAATTTTGGGTGGGATGGGACACAAATATTCAGACCATGGGATTGACATAGTTGGTGAACTTCAGGAAAGTCTAGAGAGATTGTTAGTAGTTGGGCTTCTGGTTTGGCTTGGATCTGGAAGCAGATGTCGGCTTTATGTATTATAAAACCATGGACTTGAGAAGATCCCAGGGATGTGCACGAGTGTTCACACCCAAGACCCCGCCAAACCTCCTGAACAAAACTGTCTCTGTTCCCCTTGCTTCTTTGCTTGGCCTGATGTTGCATGTGTGGCTTGCATTTTACTGATAAAAAGAGCAAGGAGGGAAAAGATTGGGTGGCGGGGTAAAGGACTGTCACAGTGATTTAAAAAAAAATTACCAGGATGTGGTTGTATTAAAGAGCAGTTTAATTATGGAATATGGCAAGTGTTTAACCATACACAGAAAAGGCTGGGATATTTTGTACAGTATTGGAATAAACACCAGTTGTTTGTGCCATACTTGTAATTTAAAGAAATTTTAATGTAAGTATTTACAGTTGTTGTAAATCATTACATTTGTAACCCTCCTTGTCTCAAACTTCAAGTCTTTAAAAATGTTATCTAAGTAGAGGAAATAAAGGGCACACTTTCATACTGTGGCACACCATTAAAGAGTGTGCTGTACATAATGTCCTTTCTTTTTATAGCAGCGGAAAACCCATAATTATTATCCTAGTTCAATAAGGATTAAATAAAAATCTGAAGATCCCATTAAGAGAAATGAAGCCCTTATTTCAAAAATATTCAGATTGAATTAAATTAATATTTGTTGAATTTTGGTAGTAAAACTGTTTTCTGATCATTTATCATTTAAGCTAAATAGACCAAATTCTTGGAAAAGATACCTATTAACCAAGGGGTCCAAGAATAGACGCAGCAAAGTCGATTGTGAAGATCTGGTGTATTAGAGTGACTTATCCTGAGCAGACTTTCTTAATGAGAGAAGGATTTTTTTAAAGTAAGGGTAGTATTTTGTCGAATGAGTAATGGAAGATAGTGCTGAATAGATGGAAACATGGGCTTCTCCCTGGATGTGGGAGTAGGAAAAGAGAAAAGAGAGATTTATTTGGTGCTATTAGAGAAGAGCTCCCTGTAGGAGTTCATTTCTGGATGGCACCAAATTGTAGTGTTTCGGTGCAGATCAAATTTTTACACAAATCTGAAAATGGTGAGTGGAAAAACTGACTAACACTGTTAGATACATATGCCAACATATGTGTTATGTGCAGCTGAGACTGGAAGAGAATTGACAGTATCCCTATCCCTAACATGACAGCGGGGTTAAGCTTTGCAATTTCCACCTACAGGGAGAGAGAAAAGTAGGAAAGAGTGGGACAACAGTAACTATTTCAGAAATATTTAGAATTTTTGAAGATAAAGTTGTCAGTAGAAAAGATGTGTAATAATTCAGCGTAAAGTTCATCTGGAAGAAAAGTGCCACAGATAAATTGTATTGAATGCCGTAAGACTCTTGAGCAAAGATGTGAGTGAAATGCTTCAGTAGCAAGTGTTTTAACGCTGTCAGCACTTAATTTAAACTTCAGATTAGGGCCTTATGAACCTAACATATGTTTAACCTGTGTTATAGTTGAAAAAAATTCCTAAGCCCTTGCTTACCACCTTCTTTTCCATCCAAATGAAAAGGTTATCGATGTTCTATGATAACATTTATTTAGACCTAATATTATTCCTATACTTTACTGAGAAACCAAAAATGATTAATTTACCAAACAGCTTACAGTTCAGAATCTGGAATTCATAATGACTGGAGGATCATCTAATTTTGTCCCTATTAAATTACCCAATAGATAATCGTTTCAGAAATTGTTATGCCCTTTGAAATTCACATTGTATTCCAGATAGCTGAAACTAGTTCCAGTATACAAGGCCCAAATTGCCAAAATATTAATTATGAAATGATAATATAATTAGTATATTACATAATTAAATATTTCCTCAAGACTTGTGGGATGAGAATATAAAATTGTTAGGTATTTCTAGAGTTTTTTTTCGGGAGGGGGATGAGTTAATTTGTGTTGGTACAGATATCAAATAATTTTTTAAAAAATTGGTGATGGCATTAAAAAATATGAGGCATAGGAATTATATACAAGTTTCACTTAACCTATGTGGACTTCCCTAAGTAAACATTGTATTGTAACCCAAGTTAAATCCTTGCTTGGTGAAGTAGCACGAGGACCATGGCCCCCATGCCTGAGATGGCAGAAGCCCCATTTTCAGGAACTATATGAATTTATGGATTCATAAATATTATCTGACTCTGTTGTTTATTGGTTCATCACAGTATGAGAAAGCTAGGGACAGCAGTGAATTATTTTTAATAGGAATTGACTTAATTTACAGTATAGTCATATATTCTTCTGTTTTATACTTCTTGCCTGGTTGATGTTAAAACTAACATCCTTTCTTTTATAAAAATATGGTGATCTAAAATGTCCTTGGCAAGTAAAATTTGTTGACCCTATTTTGGACATCTAGTTTTTTAGTCAAATTTACTAAACAGTGAAATCTGAAAATCTGGAAATTACTGGTCAACCTGATATGAGCCAAATTTGAGGACTTGGAACATTAAAAATTTGATTCATAATAATGTTAATGAAGTTCTTTCCAGATCATTAAGACTGAAATCACAAAAGAAAGAAAATTTCATTTGGTCGTATATATATATATAGGTATAAAATAAGTTAATAACTTGGATTTTGTGGTTTACTAATAAGAATAAGATTCCGCTAAAGAGTTTAATACACTTAATAGAGGGGAAATAGATAATACTAAAGGGGAAGTATATTTTCTTGACTTACTACTTTGTCTGCATCAGTATAATCTCTAGCATTCCCTTTTGAGAAACTATTTGGAGGCAAAGAGAAAATTAAATTTAAACTAGACCCCATGTAAAAATTGCTTAATGTATCTTTGGGTCTTTAGGATAACAGATACATAGAAACGATCCCCATTTTTATTTTAAAGTTAACTTTCATTATTAAGCTAAGTATGAAGGAATATTAATGTGAAATCTTAAAATAGTCTTGTCATCTCTTGCTCAATACATTAATACTACTTTTCTGTGCATGTAAGTGTGCAAGGAAAAAAAAAAGCAAGAGAAGACACCCACAAGCTAATGCCAAAGTTTTCAAAGACTGCTTGTGAAACCTAGATGGGGGAAAGTATGTCAGAGGGGCAGTTATTGTTAGATAATCTTTTCAAACTTTCTTAGTTGTTTACCTTATATTCTGTTTTCTCCCCAGTGAGAAAAAGAAAGAAAAAGAGCGTGAAGAACTGTGGAAAAAACTGGAGGATCTGGAATTAAAGAGAGGGCTTAGACGTGATGGCATAATTCCAACTTAACAGAAATGATGACAGCAACATCACTAACCTGTGGAGTCACACATTTATGTAGTAGAAGATGGAGCAACAGTTTTCTGTATTGTGCAACTTTGCAGTAGATTTCACATTTGTTTCATTATTACAACAGCACTGTATATACCTGTCTCTAAGTAAAGGAAAAAAAATAAGGACTTCAATCCAAAGTTTGGACAGTAGATGGACTTCTCAGAACTTTGCAAACATAATCATTGTTCTAACCCTCTTTAAAAAACAAAAAGCAGTCTTCAAAGATCTGTTGATGAAATTGCTATGTTAAAATTCTATTATCAGGCGTTCCTTATTTATCCTTAGCAGAGAGTATGAAACAATTTTTAAATGTGAACAATCTTAAATTTAGCTTGTCTTTCTGCTAAGCTGTTAAATGTATTTATAGTAACAGAAGAAAACAAAAGACTGTCATTTCCTTATAAGTTTGTATGACATCCTCCTCTGGATAACTTGACTGTAACTTAACATCTTTTCCTTTTGCACATCTTCATGAGTTGAATGTCCATGTGGAAGGGGGCCAGGAATTTTAAAGGTCCCTGATACAAGTTTTGTTGACTGGAGTGAACATCTTTCCAGTAACCAGGTAGCCCTGGTACTCCTTTAGTTTTAAAATTAGGAGTAAAAGAGAAGAGGTGATAAACATAGTAGGGAAGGGAATTTTGGATTCATGCATCAGTTTATGGTGAATCCAAATCAATGTCTTGAATCCTTTGAAAACAGGCACTGGGACATCATTGACCAGTATTAGTTGCATACATCATTGAACACACATACCAGAGATGTTCGAGATATGTCAGAAAACATCCTTTTGGACCATTTTGTAATAAGAAAGACAAACACTAAGCAGTACAACCATGAAATTGATCGCCAGGATTGTGAATCTAATTGGGAAGAGAGTTGAGCAAACAGCTTGGACTGTTTGGAGTTGTTGCCTTACTTTTTAATATGTATTTATAAAGTATTCCAGCAAAAGAGGACGTAGCTTCTGGGAAAAAACAAACATATTACAGTGTTTTTTGTAGATTCTCGTTCTATATCTCATCACAGCGCCAGCCCTGTTTTTAGCCAGAAAGGATTCAGGATAAACATTACTATGCATTCTGAATTGGATGCGTATTCCTAACTACTGTATTTGTTACCAAAAGTGGTTCTACAAATGCTACTGAAAAAAAAATCTGGAAATCCCTAATGTCCTGAGTATTAATAATAAAGTTTAAAAATGCTTTTATATCAAAGGTGCATTGTGACCAAATTGTTTAAGAAAAAAACAGAAAACAAAACAAAATTTAGGGCTGTACTATACGTATACCTTATTGGCTCTCTGCTCTGTATTTCAAAGAGGATTCTTACATCTTGGGGGATAAAATGCCAATGAAATTTGTGTCCAGTATGTACTTACCTGATGCGGTTGCATTGTTCTGTACTGAAAGATGCGTGTTTTGGAAGTTATTTTCAGGATGCTTTTGCTTGTTATGGACGTGGCGGCAGTGAGTTGATAACCCTAAACCATCCCCTCCAGCAGTATTCGTGGCATCGAGCCGATTCTGTGTTCATGTACTGAGTTGTGATATTAGCAAACATGAACATACAAACTGTTGTTGCTCTTAATAGAAATATAGTATCAATATGGACTTGTATATTCTCTTCCTTCCACTTAAATATAAAGTAGAATATGCAGTTTTATTGTTTCCAAGAAAAAAGGAAAAAAAAAAAGCCGCTGACCTTTCTCCCCTATGAAGTGTTTCAGGATTATCAGGTCACAGTTTGTGCATAAAAGTATGCTAATTATGGATATTGTCATCTCAGTAACTTTGTAAAACAAAAACAAAACTTAGCTATGTTAATTCTGAAAAAGAAACAGCAGTAAAAGAGGCATATGCAACACCCAACACAACATGGTTTAATGGAATGAAGAGATTTTTTTTTTTTTTTTTGAGAACATTAATGGGGATTCAATGTAAAGCTGGCAGAGGCTGCCAAAATGAGACAAGTTACTTTAGAAGTGCTGGAGCAAAGGTGCAAGTTCAAACACTAAAGATAAAAAATAAATTTGTAACAAAGCATCTCCTTTAGCCCTTTTGATTTGAGCCCATTAGCTTTGAGTCTGCATTACATCTGCTTTTGATAGTGTAAACTTTTGTTTGCCATCAGCTCATCCTTTCAGATAGAAGAGATGAAAATCACAGGTTTATGAACTATCTCTGCCCATTACAATGAAATGCAGTCATTTGAAATGAGAAAGACGAGGATCCTGTTCTGCACCTTTCCCTGACCTCCAAGTTACGGTGAGGACTGCCCAGATACCCTTGCTGTTAATTCTGTATGTCAGTCATTCCAAACTGAGAAGAACAAAGCCCGATTTTAGACATATTTACAGAAGCAATTATAAATATATGTCTAAAATGTATAGGGCAACTTCTGAGAAGAAACACTGTCTTTTCTTTTTTAACCGAAAGTGACAATGTGACATTTGTCATGTGTCCGGTGACGCAGAGTAACTGAGGTAATCTGACTGTTGCACTATGTGACATAGTTAAGGCTGTACTTGCTGCATTTACAGCAGCCTTCTCTCTCTCTGTCCTTTCCCACATTTCTGCTGTTGCTGCAACTTGAGTTCCTTGTGACAAATGCATCTTTGTGTTATATTTTGTTCGCTTCATCATTTCCAGAACTATATATAAATATTTTTTTAAATAGCAAATATTGTAGTTAGTGAGTGATCACTCCAGCCTCATCCCTACCATATTGGTTTCAGGGGTAGGGTAAAGAGTGTGTCTGGAAGAACTGAACCAAACCAAACCAAACCCTATGGTTTAGAATGATGCTGGGGCCTGGGTTGTGGGCCCAGAACAACCATGTGAGTGAATTGACCCATCTCATACTTTGAATCAAGCATGCATTCCTTTTCTCATTGTGCAAGTGTCCCCAGTTGTTGCCCTTCAGTGTTTAGTTTTTGTTCTTTTAAATTTTATTATATTTTGCTCTCCCTGACATCTGTTTTTTATAAAATAAAAGAAAAAAGAAAAAAAAATAAGAGATAAATAATACCCTCGATGCCGCTGGATACTCACAAGCAGGGTTACGCTCCTTCATCTTGGGCTTGCTTGCCTGAATGGAAGGGTTTAATTTATTTTGTACCTCCTTCTATGCGTGGGACAGTCCAGGGTGCAGAGCCAGGATCGCTTGTGGTTGCACCTGCTGTACTTAAACGTATAGCCCTAGGCTCAATCACACTATGGAAAGAAAAAAAAAAGTATATTTAGAGCTTTAAAAGCTTTTTTATTTTTTTGTGGGGATCGGGGTAGGGTGGGAAAGGGAAGATGTATGGATGTTACCGGCATTTTTAAGTGTTCAGAGTTTTTTGTGTTTCTCTCTCTCTCTCTCTTTCTCGTTTTGTTGTTTCCCTTTAATTAGGTGCACTGAGCTGGCCCAGGAATTGAAGAGAGTCTTTTGATGCTATAACCAATGTTATCAAAAGTTACGTCACCTGTAGCAAAAAGGTGGCACCAGACACGATCAGTGGTGTTCTGTTTGCACATCGATATTTTTATTTTTCTATTCTGGCTCAGCTGCTTCTCTGAGTGAAGTTAAGGAATAACCCACAAAGGATTTTTGTAGTTGGCATATTGGCAATGCGTTTTATATTTCTCGGTATTTAGTTTTAGAAACTCTAAAAGGATTGTGCATCTTGAGAGAAAGTTGAGCAGACTTTGATCTAGGGGAAGTTAATCTGCGCTGCTCTTGTGCACGAGAGCAGCAGTAGTATCTCTTGGAAATACACATCCCATTTGATGATGTCTATGAATATAGGTTTCCTTTTCTTCCCTGCCTCCTTCCCACCCTCTTTTTTCCCCTCCCTCCTTCCTTCCTCCCCTCCCTGCCACCCTCCCCTTTCCTTCCCTTCCCTTACTTTGCTTTTTTTTTTGAAATCACTTATTGTAAATAAGTTGTAATCCAGACCTCATGTATCAATGGGGAACTTTCAAATATAAATATTACCAATACATTTTCTGGTTGTTGTCTGGTTTTTGATCAAGGTATAATGAGAATGACATATCCATTGCTTTTCGTTTGAGAATTTCGCTTTAGCTTCATAAATCTTTCGGTGTTTTAGTATTTCATTGTTTTAGCAGGAGAGGGCAGCAAAAGTTTATTTTCCCTGTTAGAAATGCTGTGGTTCATATTGGTTTTAAATTTAGTTTGTGTGTGTGTGTGTGTGTGTGTGTGTGTACGTGTGCGTGCGTGTTTAAAACAGCATCTATTTGTGGGTAGAGGTAAAAATGAAACATTTTTGATATGAAAAGTTGCATATGAAAATATGGACTGGTTGAGCCAGACAGTGAAGACTTCTGGCCCACATCAAAGTTACAGTGCCACAAAACAACCTTCCAGCTCTGGCTGAAATATGCTACTTCCTTTTCAAACAGGACAAAATGCAAGCTGGGTCTTAAGTGCTTGGAATTGAAAATGTCTTTCTTTGAAAATGATTTACTTTCTTCGAAGTGGTAACAAACAAAAATGCAGGTGCTGCCAAAGAGGAATGTAACCTTCCCCTTTCACAGACACGTGAGAGGCTCTGTACTGTGCGTGCATCGTAATAAAGAAGCAGAGAAGAGTTTGCAGGCGCCTGGCTCTGTCTGTCTGTCTGTCTGTTTGTCTCTGACCCCCGTAGCCTTTTGAACCATAGGAATAATAGATTTGATCAACTTAGCTATGAGGCAATGGGGATTTTATGTTGCGGCTTTCATCTGGAGAAAATCCGTTTACGATTGGGGGATGTCACGTTGGGGAGCAGTCCAGTGTCTTTTGCTGTGTGACAAACTACTCCAAAACTTAGTGGCACGACCCAGCAGTTAATTGTTTTGTTCACAAATAGAGAGTTTGGGCGGGCTCGGCAAGAACGTCTTGTCTCTGCTCTTCAAGTGTCAACCTGCGTTTGTCAAGTGGAGCAGGAGAATTCACTTCCAACGTGGCCCACTCACAGGGCTGGCACGTGGTTGCTGGTTGTTGCCTTGGGGTTCAGCCAGAGGCCTCAGTTCTTCAGACATGGGTCTCCCTTTGGGGCTTCCTTGGGCTTCCTCATAGTGTGGCAGCTGGGTTCTAAGAAGGATTGTTCTGAGAGAGACTGGAAGGGGAAATTGCCAATTCTTTGAAGCCTAGGCCCAGAGACTTTCATGGCATCACTTCTGTCCTATTTTATTGGTCAAGCAGTCACAGGGTCTGCTCAGATGCAAGTGGAGGGGACGTAGACCTCACTGTAATGTGACAAGAGGAGTGTCATCTTTATACAGTGCCTTAAAGCGTTTGACTTAGGTGTGATCTCTCTTGGCTAATTAAATCACATCAGATTTGGAACTATGTAGAGTTCATCACCCAATGTTTCATGCTCAGTTAAACTCTTGAGTTGGGAAGGGGAAATCCTTGTACATTGAGCAAGTTTGTATTTCAAAACGTAACCATATGTAACGTCTGAAGATCACCCTGTTGGCAAGTTGTAAGGAGAAGAGACTCGTAACGATTTTAGGGTTCAAAGAAATCTAAATTGATTTCAGTGGAATATCTAACTATAATTTTGCCTCTTGCCTATAAATATTTATAATAACGGAAGCAAAGTAAAAGTACAGTCCAATTCCTGTTTCCCAGATTTTCATATAATAGTATATCCTGTTGGTTTCTATTAGATCAAGTCACATTCGATTTTTCTTAAAATTGAGACTAAACTATGGGATAGCCAGGAGGAATTAAAATTTAATTTTTTGTGTGATAACGTGTTCATTATATTATTCTTTAAAAAGGCAGATGTAAAAAAAAAAAAAAGTTGTGTAGCTCCATGCTGCGCCCCAAACCTGAAAGTCCGTTGTAAGATACGTGCGTTTATAGGTGGATTGGACCAGTGTTCATTGATTGGCTCTGTTCATAGTCTTGCCCATACTTCTTTTTCTTTCTTCTTTAATTTAGTTCACCTCTTCTGAGATCATACTCTGAATTAATCATGTAATTTGAGCCAGGCTTTGCCGCTACTAGATGATGTAAGACCTCAGAACCAGGATGAATGTCAGGCACAGCCCTCTTCATCCTCACCAAAGCTCACGGGCAAGATGTCTCTGGCTGGAGCACGCATCGAGAAGGCAGTGGACTTGGAAATCAGAGCCCCTTGTGATCATTTGGGTTCTACTAACTTTCAGCGTGTGACTTTGGAAAATTTCTTGATCTAAGCCTCAGTTCCATTTGTAAAATGCAGGCAAAATGGTACTTATTTTATAGCGTTGTATTACCTTAGATAATATGTATAAAGCACATAGCACAAAGCTTGGCACATGGTAACCTGGAATTATTACCTGCAACAAATGTTTGTTTATGTTATTTACAGTAGTGACAAGTATGAACGAACAATCACAATAGCTGTCTTTTATTAAATCTATATGCTTTATATTGTGCCAAGAATTTTGTATCCATCATTAGGTTTTCATAACAATCCTGGGGTAGAAGTTATGCCCATTTTATGGATAAGGATAAGACAACTGAGGCTTTGAGATGTTAAGTAATCTTTCTGAGCTCACACAACTACAAAGGATTGAAGGAAGGGTCTGACTCCAAATTGCTCTGAACAGTGATCTCTGTACAGTAGGATGCTTGATTCTGAGGACATACATCAAATTTTATGCCCCATAACTTAAAAACTGCAATTTACTCTTTGGCAAGACCAGTATTTCATTCATCTTCGCATTTCCACGTACCACCCTGTCTGTTCTGGCAGCTACCCCAGATTTCTGTATCACTCTTCAAGTTCTTTATCCCAACCCATCCACTTACTTGAGTAGAAGATGAGATTTTCAACTACAAGCTTCTTCAGTTTTTTACTCTGACTCATGAACTTAGCTGTTCTAGTACCTGTCCCCACAGGCTTCTCCCCAACACCCTAGTCAAATCTTGGCCAACACCTCTTCCCAGGGCCCTGCATTCCACTCCTTTTTTTCTGTTGCACTGTCAATTGTTGTCTCTTAAAATTATTGTTTGAAAAACAATATTATATTCTCATGGAAAATAATTCAGACATTCTCTAAAGGCATAAAATAAAAGTCCATTCTGAAATCTGTAGCCTCTCCCCTACGGTAATCACTACTCGAAATCTTTTTTTTTTTGTTTTTGTTTTTGGAAAACCCAACTTTAGTGAGATATAGTTCACATACTGTAAAATTTGCCCACTTAGAGTAAATGAGTCAGTGTTTTTAGTGTATTCACAGTTCTGCAATCACTACCACTAATTATTTTTATTTATTTGGTTTTTTATTAACATATAATGTATAATTTGTGTCAGGGGTACAGGTCTGTGATTCATTAGTCTTACACAATACACAGCACTCACCACAGCACACACCCTCCCCAGTGTCTACCCCCACTGCTACTAATTTAGAAACCTTTCATCACCTAAAGAGAAACCCCTCAAACTCATTAGCAGTCACTCTCCAGTCCTATGTAGTCCCTGCCTCCAGCCCTGGGCAACCGCTGCCTGCCTGTTGTCTCAATAGATTCGCCTATCTGTGTGTTTCCTATAGATGGGATCATACACTACGTGGTCTTTTGTGACTGGCTTCTTTCACTTGACATCATGTTTGCAGGGTTCATGTAGCATGTATCAGGGCTTCATTTCTTATTATGAAATAATACTCCATTTTGTGGATTTACCATATTTTGTTTTAAAGGTTTTTTTGTAGTCAAGAAAACTTCTAATGTATGTCTCAGCATAATTACACTCTTAAAATCTTAAGATTTTATGCTGATGGGATCACACACACTGTTCTGCCTTTGTTCCCCCTTCATCAGATTTTATTACAAAAAACTTTAATCATACAGCCAAAGGGAAAGAATCCTAGAATGAGCGCCATATAGTCACGATTACCATTTTACCATGTTTGTATTTACCACCTTTGTATCCATTTATCTTTTACCCATCCATTAATCCATTTTATTTTTAAAATGCTTTTCAAGGGCGCCTGGGTGGCTCAGTCAGTTAAGCATCTGCCTTGGGCTCAGGTCATGATCCCAGGGTCCTGGGACTGAGTCCCGCATGGGGCTCCCTGCTCAGTGGAGTCTGCTTCTCCCTCTCCCTCTGCCTCTCCCCCAGCTCATGCACTCGTGCTCTCTCTCACTGCTCTCTCTCTGTCAAATAAATAAAAATCTTGAAAAAAATGCATTTCAAGGTAAATGATAGACCTAAATAAACTTTCTTCCTAAATACTGTAACGTACATCAACCAGAATTTAATATTTGTTTACAGTTGTATTGTTTGGGGGTATAATTTACATACAGTGAAATGAGTTTTAACAAATCCATACACCTGTATTCTTACCAAGATATTGAACACTACCATCGCCCCAGAAAGTTCGTTATGCACCTTCCCAGTTAATTCCCAATACTCCTTGACATGAGAGAACTATTGTGATTTTTTTCTCACAGCAGATTAGTGTTGCCTGTTCAGAATGTCATAAAAATGGAATCATGCAGTATGTATTCTTTTGTGTAAGGCTTCTTTTACACGTATTTTTAAGATTAACCCACGTTGATGCACATGTCAGCTTCATATTATTGAGCAGCATTCCATTATACAAATACACCAATTTGTTTACCCAGTCTCCTGTTAATGGTTGCATGTCTGTTGACAGTTTTCGGCTTCTTTAAATGAAGGTGCTATGAACATTCTTGTACAAGTGTTTTCGTAGATGTGTTTGTAATTTTCTTGCAGATATATCTAAGGTGGAATTTTAGGGTCAGATGGCAGTGTACACTTCGTTTTATAAGACGGTAGGCTCTGGGATGACGGCAGAGTAGGAAGCACCAGGAATCTGTCTCCCCACCTAGACAGCAATTGCATTGGCAAAATCTGTCTGATGTAACTATTTTGGAATAGTCTGGCGTCTACTGAAGGCTTGCAAATTCCAGAGGAAGTTGTGGAGGGTAAATTACAGTTCATTTTGGTCAACTTCAGCTTTTAATACAGTAGCAGTAACCAATCCCCCACCCCCAGCCACATGGCAGGCCCTGTGCACATTCCTGGAGCAGTTTGTGTACAGTATGTGGGTGCTAGGGTGGGAAAAGGGGGACCTGTCCTCCAAATGTTGGAGATGTGTATTCAGATTGCCGATTGCTCCTTCTGATCACTAAGACACAAAGAGGCAGGCATCCACTGTTTTTGTGTCTTCCCCCCATTGTTGCAAGTCCCTTCCCCTCTAGCTGAAGTGACTTCCAGAGGATTTAAAGAGCCTTATTAGATCTCCTTTATGTTTCACTTTCCCCCTTTCAGGAGCCAGCCGTTAAAGGCTAAAACATTTAAAAACAACTGCATATGCGGGGAAAAACTGGAAAGTGACCACAAATGCCCAAGGAAAGGCTCATAAAAGACCTGAGAAGACATTCGGTTTACAAGCCAGGCTGATCCTCAGCATAGAAACAGCCTACAATAATTTAAATGACAACAACAAACAAAAACTAACAAAATACAACAAACCTTGGAGAAGGAGGAGAATATGATTTCCAGTGTTACCACAGCATCAGATACAAATAGCTATGTTCAACACAAAAATTACAAGGCACATAAAGAAAGAAAGATATGGCCCATACAAAGGGGGAAAAAATCAACAAAACTCCCTGAAAAAGACCTAATGGCAAGTATACTAGATAAAGACTTTAAAATAACTGCCTTGAAGTTGCTCAAATAAAGAGGAAGATGTGGAGAAATTTTTTTTTAATTTTATTTTATTATATTATGTTAATCACCATACAGTACATCCCCAGATTCCGATGTAAAGTTCGATGCTTCATTAGTTGCGTATAACACCCAGTGCACCATGCAATACGTGCCCTCCTTACTACCCATCACCAGTCTATCCCCTAAGATGTGGAGAAATTTAAGAGAATTAAATGTGAACAAAATGGAAATATCAATAGAGATAGAAAACTAAAATAAAAAGAAATTGTGGAGCTGAAAATTACAATAACTGAGATGAAAAATTCACTAGAAAGATTCAAATGTAGATTTAAGGAAGCAGAAGAATCAGTGTACTCAAAGATAGGACGATAGAAATTACTGAGGCTGAGAACAGAAAGAAAAAGGATGAAAGAAAAGTGAATAGAACTTAAGGGAACAGTGGGACACCACTAGTAAACCAACATATGCATCATGGGAGTCCCAGAAAATAAAGAAAAGGGCAGAGAATATTTGAGGAAATAATAGCTGAAAACTTCCCAAACTTAATGAAAGATGTGACTATCAATGTCCAAGAAGTTCATGAACTCCAAGTAAGAAGAATACAAAGGGACTACATGGAAAATCATTATAACCAAACCACAGAAAGCCAAAGAATCTTGAAAGAGAATATTGAAAACAGCAAGAGAGAAACAAATCATCACATACAAGGGATCCTCAACAAGATTATCAGCAGATTTCTCATCAGAAAACTCGGAGGCCAGAAACAGTGGGCTAATATACTCAAATGTTAAAAGAAAAAAAACCATCAACAATTCTGTATCCGTGAAAACTGTCCTTCAAGAGAGAGAGGAAAATTAAGACATTCCCAGATAAATAAAAACTGAGGGAGTTTGTGACCATTACACCTGCCCTGCAATAAGTGCTCAAGGAGTCCTGCAGGGTGAAATGGAAGGACAATAGACCATAATTCAGAGCTGTATAGAGAAATAAAGATCTCAATCAAGGTAAATACATGGGCAATTATAAAAGCTAGAATTATCATAACAATGATTTGTAACTGTACTTTCTGTTTGTTTTCTACCTGATTTAAGAGACTAATACTTTTAAAGGGGAAAAAATTAAAACTGTCTGAAAAGGAAATTACAAAAACAGTTTACATAACAAATAGCATGAAAAAGAATAAATCCTTAGGAATTAACTGAGGAGGTCAAAGATTTGTACAATGAAAACTATAAAACATTGCTGAAAGAAATGAAAGAAAACCTATATAAATGGAAACATACTATGCTCATGGATCGGAAGACTTGATAGTGTTAAAATGTCAATACTACCCAAAGTGATCTACTGAGTCAGTGCAATTACTCTCAAAATCCCAATGAAATTTTTTGTAGAAATAGAAAAATCCATTAAAAAATTCATGTGGAATCTGAAGGAACCCTGAATAGACAAAATCATCTTGAAAAAGAACAAAACTGGAGGACTGACACTTTCCAATTTTAAAACTTACTACAAAGCTACAATAATCAAAACAGGATGGTGCTACTGGCATAAGGGCAGACATATAAAACCAATGGAACAGAATAGAGAGCCCAGAAATAAACCCTCACATACACGGTCAGATGATTTTGCCAAGGATGCCAAGACCATTAGATGGAAAGGACATTTTTCAACAAGCAGTGCTAGGAAAGCTGAATATCCCCGTGCCAAAGAATGAAGTCATATCATTTCCTAACACCATGTAAAAAAATTAACTCAAAATGGATCAAGAACCCAAATATAGGACTTAAACCATGGAACTCTTAGAAAGAAAAAGGACAAATCTTCATGACATTGGATTTGGCAATAATGTTTTGGCTATGATATCAAAGACACAGATAACAAAAGAAAAAATAGATACATTGGACTTAATGAAAATTTAAAAGATGCTCAACATCACTCATCATTAAGAAAATGCAAATCCAGTGAGATACCCCCTCAAACCCATTGACAAGTGTACTATCAAAAAAACCCCCAGGAGATAACGCTAAGTGAAATAAGTCAAGCAGAGAAAGACAATTATCATATGATTTCTCTCATCTATGGAACATAAGAACTAGGATGATAGGGGAAGAAAGGGATAAAGAAGGGGGGGTAATCAGAAGGGGGAATGAAACATGAGAGACTATGAACTATGAGAAACAAACTGAAGACTTCAGAGGGGAGGGGGGGTGGGGGAATGGGATAGACCGGTGATGGGTAGTAAGGAGGGCACGTATTGCATGGTGCACTGGGTGTTATACGCAACTAATGAATCATTGAGCTTTACATCGGAATCCGGGGATGTACTGTATGGTGACTAACATAATATAATAAAAAAAATCATTAAAAAAAAAACAAACCCCAGAAAGTCCTAAGTCTTTCCTTACCTTTCATGACTGAAACTTTTGAACAGTATGGGTCAGTTATTTTTTTAAGATGTCTCTCAATTTGGGTTTTCAGCTGTTTTCTCATGATTAAGTTGAAGTTATGCCTTCTTTGGAAGGATGCTTCAGACACGATGCTCCTCTCTCAGCGTGTGATACCGCAGGCACATTAATGCCACTGTAGGTTACTAGGCTGCAGAGAACATTCACACAGTCTTACTGATGTAATCCTGGATGACCGATGCAATGAAAATGGTGATGTAAGTGTATGAGGAGGATGGAAGGCATAGGTCGTGTAAAATTAAGCTAACTCACTATTATTACTAATGTGGGTAGAGTTGCTAAATCAAGGAATAGCAGTATAGGCAGTTGGAAACGGGGGAGCAACCACTGACAGTTTGAGTCCGTATCAGCTACGGGTAGTCAAAAAGGAGGGAAGAGAGTGATCCCCCAGAAGAAGCAGAGCTGTCTTTCACCAAAGTCTCAATGCCTGAAAAATAGTTCAAATAACAAGTGAGCATTCTTTTTTCAAAAGCTCAGTAAACTGGACCTTAAACAACCCCAGCGGCAGATTGAGACATGCCTGTTGGTGTAAAAGGGGCTCTCTCTGAGGCCAGAGTCATTACAGTACAGAAGGATAAGGCAGATCCAGGGCAAGCATTAGGGAGCAACACAGTGAGCTCACATCCCCGTAAGTATGTAACTTTTGTTTTTGAGCTTTGAAGCCTGCAAGGGTCGGGAATTGACCCATGCCACTGTTTACTGTGTCCCAGGTTAGAAAGAAAGCTGGCTCACGTAGCCTTCTAGCTTGCTCGAATGAGGAAATGTGAACATCAGATGTGTTAATTCATTAGGCGTTTACAGGCTGTTTCACTGACACAAAAAGGTTATTATCGCTGTTGCACATTGCACCGCAGCACCTGGAGGGCCTGACAATAGTGAATTCACGTACGGAGCCATCTCAAGTGTCAGTGATTGTGATGGAACAGATCAAGCCTGTGGAATCTCAAAGGCAAGCCCTTTCCTTGTGAGAATTCCAGAAAAGAGTGTCTCTTTAGGCAGCCCAATGTTGGCTGCAGGAGGGCCCCTTGAGGCCGGCCTGGAAGGGGCCACATGGGGGATCTGGGGGAGGCAGCTGGGAGATAGATGGAGAGGAGTTTTCATTATCCCTTCTCCAGCCTCTAAATCTGAAGGCCCAAAGGTCATGAGGCATCAGTGTGGGGGTGTAGTCCTGCTCCCTTATTATTGGTAATTTGGTGAGGAATTATCACAGAGGGAAACTTCTGAAGATTCATAAAACCCGGCATGAACTGTTTAGCTCAATAACAGCAGTCGGAGAGGGAAGGGAATGCTGGGCAGAAGCATTTTAAAAGCTCATGAATAAAAAGCACATCAGGTTTGGAGGCTTTGTTTTCGTTATGAAGTTGCATGCGTCCTTCCACCTTTGCTGCTGATTATAGTAGAAGAGCCTCGTGGAAGAGAGCACCTGTCGCTCGTAACAGCTCCCTGGGTTTTTACTGATTTCTTTTTAAAGATAAAAATGAGAAACCAAAGTGAGAAGTAGGGGACAGGTTGTTTACTGCCACCATCCAGGGACAAGTGGCTCGAAGCTCCCATGTACACCTGGTGGCCAGGTATGGCTGCACCCCTCTGGAATTGTCTCCATTCCTTGAAGGACCAGTCAAGATGGCCTCGGGTGTAAGCCCCCATAGGGATGGTCATAGCAGCTGTCGTCCTGTCAACTTCATGGTTGTAGCCAGAGACACCTGGGAAGGTAGCAAAAGTCTTCAGGTGCAGGTCCGGCCATGGTTTTTCCAGAAAACTCATGGTTCGTTTCTGTACTATGACTTATCACTGATTCTGTAAGTGAAAGAAAGCCTGAAGGAAAGCCAGTGCATTGTTCTGAATATCAGATCAGGTCATTCCCCTTCTTGAAACCCTTCTATGACTACGTGATATGCTAGGAATAAGGGGGATTGGGATAGGCCGGTGATGAATATTAAGGAGGGCACATATTGCATGGTGCACTGGGTATTATATGCAAATAATGAATCTGGAACATTGCATCAAGAACTGGGGATGTACTGTATGGTGACTAATAGAACAAAATAAAAATTATTTAAATAAATAAAAATAAATGAAAATAAAAACTAGACTCCTGAGCATGGTCTACAAGTTGTCAAGTTATCTGGCACTATGCAACTCCTTGAATTCTCTCCCATTCCTCCCCTCTTTTACTCAGTGATCACTTATTATCTCCACTGGCTGCCATCCTGTTCCTTGGCCATGCCTCAGGGCCTTTGCACTTGTTGTTTCCTCTGCCTTAGGTACTTTTTATTTTTTATAAAGATTTTATTTATTTATTTGACAGAGAGACAGCGAGAGAGGGAACACAAGCAAGGGGAGCGTGAGAGGGAGAAGCAGGCTCCCCACTGAGCAGGGAGCCCGATGTGGGGCTCGATCCTAGGACCCTGGGATCACAACCCAAGCCGAAGGCAGACACCTAGCAGCTGAGCCACCCAGGTGCCCCAGACTTAGGTACTTTGTATTGATAGCTGCTTCTCATTTTTCAGTTCTCTACCTAAACATCCCTTTTTCAGTGGACTCCCCTGACTGGCCTACCTAAATAAAAGAGTCCCTTCTGAATCACCCCACCTCATCATCCTATTTACTTATGGAATAGCTTCCCACAGCTTGAAACTACCTTTTATTCATTTCTTTACTTTTTCTCACTTGCCTCTTGACTACCTCCCTTTCTAGATGTCAACTCCCTAAGGGCAAAGACTGTGTTTGCCTCACTGATGGCTATAACCTTGCCCCCTAGGATAACAGTCCTGCCACATTATTGGTGCTTGTTAAGTATGTATTGAAGGAATGAGTAAACGAGTAATCGAATGATATGCATAATAAACATAGCCACTAGGCTAAGGTATTTGCAGGGAATGAGCCCATGTCCTTTTTCTTTGGAAGCCTCATGGGGCCTTGAGCATGGAGGTCTGAGTGTTATGCTGTACATGTAGATGTCTGGATAGCCCAGACTGGGTTACTAAAATCTGTATTAGTTATCTATTGCTGTGTAACAACTTACCACAAACTTAGAAATTTACAAGAAAATACATTTATTATCTCATGGTTTCTGTGGATTAGGAGTCTGGGTTTGGCTTAGCTGGATCTTCTGCTCGAGATTTCTCAGGAGGTTACATTCATTCTCAGGTTGTGGTCCGATCTGAAGGACTGCCTGGGGAAGGAGCTACTTCCAAGCTCATGTGGTTGTTGGCAGAATCCAGATCCCTGCATTTTTAAGACCAAGAACTTCAGTTTCCAGCTCTGGTTGCTGGCTGGGTACTGTTTTCAGTTTCTAGTTGGTTGTAGGCCAGAGGCTATCCTCAGTTCCTTTCCAGGTGGGCATCCCCAAAATGGATGCTTGCTACAATGAAGACAGTAAGGGAGAGAGTCTGCTAGCAGAAGATGGACATTACGATCTTTATAATGCAGTCATAGAAGTGACATCTTATTATTTTTGACATTTCCTAGTCTAAAGAAAATCACAGGTTCAGACTGCACTCTAGGGGAAGAGATTACACAGGGTATGAATGCTAGGAAGAGGGGACCACTGGGAGCCATCTTTGAATCTGCTCACTACTGTCTGCCTTCTGGCTTCTAATGGTTTACTCTCTTTTGTGTATCTCTCCCATACACAAAATACATTCACCTTCTTCCAAGGAGAGCCAAGAGTCTCAAAGTACAGAATCTCATTATCTAAATCAGGAACTACACTCTTTGTGGGACATTCCTCTAGATTTGTCAATTTTTAAAACTAGAGAGACAAGTTATCCACCCCTGTCCCTGCAACCTGCAATTGTGGAATAGTCATAGAATAATAGCTATAGACATTTCAGTTTAAAAGGGGAAAATGGAAGGCACAGAGGAGTACTGGGAATTATTCTCCTTGGCTCTGTCCCCTGGGTTCTTGGTTCCATCCTGCCTTTTTAAATGAAAGGACATGTTTGCAGATTAATAATCCCATCAGCCTGCTTCCTGCAAGTAGGATTTTGTGAGTCCAAATACCTCTTTTCTTGGTACAATTCTTATTCCTTTCAGTCCAACCTGGCAGTGTTTTTGCTGAAATAGCTTTCTCAAAAACTTTATGCGTCTTCCATGGATTTCACTGGGGTTCATTCCATTCAACAAAAGCCACAACTTACAGATCTTTTAGAGATAAGTCCTTCTGTACCTTGTGCTCCTGCTGAGATGGCTGTGGGGATAAGTCTCCTAAGCTTCCCACTAGCCCTTTGATTTGATTAAGAGGGATCCGTGGGACATACCCTCATTATCTTGAGAGGACCCTTTACGTGATTCTGCTTTTCTGATCTGTCTTGAGATTTTAACAAAAGGTTGGACAGTCACACTCTTGGTTTTTTCCTCCATGCCACATTTTCCTGACAGTGCAATGAAGCCATTCCTTAGTTTCAGTATCATTTGCCATCTGAGAATTCTAATAATTTTCAAATCATTAAGTGCTTTTCTTTATGTAATGGTTTTCCCTCAATTTATCTGTCTGTGCATTTTAATATAAGCAGCAACAAGAAATCAGGTGGTGCCTTCTTCACTTTGCTTGGAAATATCTTTAGCTAAATAATCAAGGTCATTCCTTACATCTTCTGCTTTCCATTTAACTGCAGAAGACAACTTTGCTAAACTCTCTGCCACTACATGGCAAGCATTTCCCTCTCTCCCATGTCCAATAACATGTTCCTTACTTCCTTCTAAGACTTTACCAGCAGTGTCCCCAAAATCCCTTCTTTATTTTTTTTAAGAGAACTGAATCAAACAGATTTTATTCAACTTTTTAGGATGAGGAAAACAAATGATATAAAATAAGTCATTAGAAATGCTCTCTTGTGCTATTTCAAACTACTTTCAATGTTTTACAAAATGCTCACACAGCAAATACGAAAAGCTTTAACATAGTCTTATAACTTTTGCTGCAATAAATGCAACATTAACAAACATACAAATTTCTTCTGTACCAATCTTAAAAGTAGAATTACTTGAATTACTAATTTTTACAATGTTATTCATACTTATTTTTATTCATATGTTTTTAATGAGATCATTGCCAATACATACATTATTTTCCTTAACTTTATTTTTACATTAAGCTGGTATCTGTCATGCAGCCATCAAAAACCTTCCAGTAAATTACACAGGTTTGTAGTCCAATTTAGACTCTAGCTTCTTAGAATCAGCCACTTTTCTGACTGCTTTCATGAAGTCTTCCTGTACTACAAAATCATGATCAGCACGAATTGCAAACATACCTGCTTCAGTACAAACATTTCTCAGGTCTGCTCCATTAAAGCCATCTGAAAGCTTCACAATTGCTTCATAATCTATTTCACCATGCTTTGTAGTGGGACCTGCATGGATTTTCAATATATCTAATCTTGCTTGTTCGTTTGGTAAATCAATATGTATTTTTCTATCTAATCTTCCTGGACGAAGCAAAGCAGGATCCAGTGTATCTGGTCTGTTTGTAGCCATGATCATTTTAACTCTATGTAGAGTATCAAAATCCATCCATTTGATTTAGTAACTCCATCAAAGTTCTCTGAATCTCTCTATCAGCTGAAGTACCCTCAGAAAACCGACGACCACCAATAGCATTTATTTCATCCATAAAAATAATGCATGGTTGATGATCCCTGGCATAATTAAACATTTCTCTGATCAAACAAGCACTTTCACCAATGTACTTGTCTACAATAGAACTAGATACAACCTTTAATAAGTTGCAGTCCAGCTGGCTAGCAACAGCTCGTGCCAAGAGTGTTTTTCCTGTGCCTGGTGGTCCATATAACAAACAGCCTTTTGGAGGTATTATTCCTACACGCTGGAATAATTCTGGGTTTGTAAGAGGTAATTCTATCACCTCTCTTAATTCCCGAATCTGTCCTGATAGTCCTCCAATTTCAGAATAAGAAACATTCCCAGGGTCCTCATGAGACATGTTGTAGACCAATGGATCCACTTCCCTTGGCAAATATCTCATGATAGTTAGTGTAGTCATATCCAAAGCAACTCTTGTTCCTGGCTTCAGCTTACTTTTATCAAGCTGTCGACGGCAGCCCACAACATATCTTGGTCCATTTGTAGCTTTCACAATGAATTTTTCTTCAGTTAGTTGCTTAAGTACTTCACCTACAATCTGCCCAACACTTTGTAGGGCCTTCAGATCATTTTCAGACTTTTCATACTGCTTGGTAAGTTCTTTTAATTGTTCCCTTAACTCCTTGAGGCGGGTCAATCTCCTTGTGCTCCAGCAGCTTCTTGCGGTAGTCCTGAAGCGCCTTATCTCTAGGGTCCGCCATGATGAGAGCCAAAATCCCTTCTACTAACAGTCTACTGGAGCCAATTTAGTTTTCATCTATCATATTCTTCAAGATTCTTCCAGTATCCACACGGTTCCAAAACCACTCTTGTATTTTAAGGTATTTGTTACGGCAGCACCCCACTGCCACATACTAATCTACGTGGATAGGTTTTATGTATGCCACCCAAGCAGAGTTAAGAGAAGTTGAGAGTTGACTCACTTTGATTCCTTAAGTGTTGAGTGAGAGCCTAGCATACTCAAGCAGCATGTTAGATGTAAAAAAACTATCTCATGGCAGTTACCTTTTTGGGAAATATTGATGCTATTGTCTCGACTCTTATTCCACCGTAATAGACAGATTTCTTTTCTCTGCACATTCATATGCCTGTGGGGTTCAGTCTCTCTCTGCTGAGTGAGTAGGGCAAATTTCCTTGAAGCAAAGCCACTGGGTATAGATTCTAGGCTTGGGGTTTCTGGAAAATATTAGCATCAAGGACACTGGGTAAGAGTGGCTTAGAGGGTATTAGGGATGGAACATTTGGTGATGGATTTGTGCTTTGTGATCTCCAACCCATCTCAAAGCATGAATTCCCCCAGCAAGCTGTTGGGCCACTGCCTGTGTGTTTCCTCCATCAGTCTGACCTTTGCACACAATGAGCAGTTCCTGTGATGGCTGTCCCCTGGGGTGGCAGCCAGGGTACCCAACCATCCTGACAAATGATAAAGAAGCTTCAGGCTTGAAAGCCCTCCTGCAAGCTCTGTTCTTCTTCTAATGAGTCAAGCTAGCAGTGGGATTCCATGACCTGTGTCCACTTTTGGGGATACGCCCAAAGGCCTTGGGAGCCCACCTAGGGGCTTCCCATAGCTCCAGAGCACTGCTTGGCATTCATGCTTGGTCCCAACTAATCTGGAACATTTCCTGTAGCAAATACCAAGATGACAAATCTATAGACATTTCAGTGCCCTAAGGATCACATCTGTCTAACTCAGTCTGTATCACATGAGCTTAATTCAGCATGATCTCATGAGTGCCATGAGGCATGTCCTTATATCTTTGTGTCCTTATATCTGAGTTGATCGAGTGAATCATTCTTCTGCATGGGAAATTGCCATTGTGTATTCAGCACCTATCCTTAGAGATGTTTCCAGTTCCTCTGTGTCAGTATATTCCTCAGTTCCAACCAGGATCCTGTTCTCCACTCATGTAAATATATTCTCTTTCTCTTTTGAAAGATTAAATTTACTTCTTGTCTATTAGGAAAACTCTCTCAATTATGGGTGGCCCTGTCTTGTAATTACCTCCAGGAGCTTCTGTTCAACTTTCCAATCAATTTTAATTAAACTCATTATCTATTTTCCTTTTTAGGTGGATAAGAGGCAGATATCCCTGGTACAGGATTGTATGGCAACAATAATTTCAATTGATGTGAGAAACAGGCAGTCTTAGAGTCTCTTGCTAAGTAGAAAATGCCAATTCTTTAAGAAAAAACAAGATTTATACAGGTAATTCTTGTTTTATTAGTTATTTTGGAGTAAGTTCCTATTCAAGTCAAACTGCACATTATTTTTGATTATCAATCCCGGAGTGTAACTTGTCCAGAGGCAAATAAAGGATAAGCTGGCTTGATAGAAGCAAGCGCACTATTTCTTCATCCCTGCCTATCTTCTCTCAAGGACAGTTGGGCTCTTCTCTCTTCTCCTTACGTACGGTGTAGTGAGTTGAATGGTGACTCCCCAAATATATGTCCAACCAGAACCTGAATGTGACATGAAAACACAGTGTGACCTTATTTGGAATGGGTCTTTGCGGATGTAATCAAATTAAGAATCTTAAGATGAAATCATCCTGGATTCCGAGTAGGCTCTAAAACCAATGTCAGGTGTCCTTAGAAGAGAGACGTAGAGAGAGAAAGAAACACAGACACAAAGACACAAACACACAGAGAAGGTGGCTGTGAAAACAGAGGCAGAGATTGGAGAGAGGCAGCTCCAAGACACAGAATACCAAGGATGGCTGGTGGTCTTCAGAATCTAGGAAAGGGACATGGAATGGGCCTCCAGAAAGAACCAGTCCTACCAACACCTTGATTTTGGACTTCTGGACTCCAGAATTATGGAAGAATAAATTGCTGGTTTGTGGTAATTCATTATAGTAGCCCCCGGAAACTAACACATCTGCCATGCAGCAGGGGTATAGTATGTGACTATTTGTAGTATCTTTTGATATCATGTGATAATCTAGGTTCCTTTCAAGAGAGAGACTTGGGGACCAGAGGGTGATTTGGAGCTGACGTCATGTGTCCAGAATCGCTATGGCAAGGCCTTTGAAGTCAAAGAACACCAAGACAGGGACTGGAGGTCTTCTGGCCCAGTAACACCAGGCCTTGGCTGAAGGAGGGTCAGAGGAGTGTACTTCTGTCATGTGAAACCAGGCCATGCTCTCTAGGTGGACAATTAACACTTGCTGGGACAAGATTTATTTGTGCTTAGGTAAGCATAAGGAGATTTCCACAGATTGCTCTCTCCCAGGCAGTACAGTAGGCGAGAAAAGAGGTAGCTAGACCCATTCTGGGCATATTGGATTAAGAAACACTGGCCTATGCTATGGATAACAGTGTAGTGGTTCCCCCCAAATATTACCATATAATCCAACAATTCCACTTCTGGATTTTGACATACTCAAAAGAATCGAAAGCAGGGTTGTCAGTGAGATATTTGGACACTCACGTTCATAGCAACATTATTCACGATAGCCAAAATGTGAAGGCAACCCGAGGGTCCATTCATAGATGACTGGATAAGGAAAATGTGGTATGCACATACAACGGAATATTCAGCCTCAAAAAGGAAGGAAATTCTGACACATGCTACAATACAGATGAACCTTGAGAACATTATGCTAAGTGAAGTTGGCCAGTCGTAAAAAGACAATACTGCCTAATTCCATCTAGATGAGGTACTTAGACTATCAAAATTATGTTTGAGATTTTTCTTGGTTCCTGAGGTACTGTAATACTATAAACTTCCCTCTTAGAACCATGTTTCCTGCATCCTGAAGATTTTGGACCATTGTGTTTTCATTATCATTTGTTTTTACGTAATTTTTGACTTCTTGGTTGACCCATTTGTTGTTTAATAGCATGTTATTTAGCCTCTATGTATTTGTGCTCTTTCTAGATTTTTTTCTTGTGGTTTATTTCTAGTTTTACAGTGTTGTGGTCAGAAAAAGTGATGGTATGACTTTGATTTTTTTGGATTTGTTGAGACTTGTTTTGTGGCCTAATTTGTGATCTATTCCGGAAAATGTTCCATATGCACTTGAAAAGAATGTGTATTCCTCTGTTTTAGGATGGAATGTTCTGAATATGTCTGTTAAATCCATCTGGTCCAGTGTGTCATTCAAAGTCACTGTTTCCTTGCTGATTTTCTGTTTGGATGATCTGTCCATCGGTGGAAGTGGGCTGTTAAAGTCCCCTACTCTTATTGTGTTATGATGGATTAATTCCTTGATGTTTGTTATTAACTGTTTTATGTATTGGGTCCTCCCATGTTGGGTGCATAAATATTTACAATTGTTACATATTCTTTTTGGGTTGCTCCCTCTCCCCTTTTTTATTATATAGTGTTTGTCTTTGCCTCTTGTTACTAGACTAGTCAAAATTATAGAGACCAAAAATAGAATGGTGGTTGTCAGGGGCTGGGGAGATGGAGGAATAGGGAGTTATTGTTCAATGGGCATGAAGTCTCAGTTTTATTAAGATGAAAAGAGTTATGGATACAGATGGTGGTGATAGTTGCACAGCAAGATGAACGTACTAAATACCACTGAACTGTATGCTTAAAAATGGTTAAGATGGTGAATTTTATATAATATGTATTTTACCATAATAAAATAATTGGAAAAAGAAAGAAACACTGTACTAATGCCTTGGAAGAGTTCCTTTTAGCCCTGAGTGGCTACAACTATATGAGACAGAAATTGAGAGCTAATTTATTTGGCATTTTATCAGCCAGGGCTCTCTACAAACACTGGCACATCTAGATCCCTACAGGGTAAAAAATCAATTGGAAATAGCTAATACTAATAGAAAAGAGGGAAAGAATGGCCACAGTCCATTCCTGGTCACCTGTTATGGAGAATCTATGGACTTTCACTAATGATATCATCAGAGCTCCTAGAAGGGCCAGAGAATCTGAATCCTAGCTGGGGGCAAGTTTGTGAAGGTGCTGTCTTCACTGAGACAGAATAAGGTACTAAGAATGTCTTTGATAAAGCAGGACAAATTATTAACTCTACTAAATCCCAATCCTTGAATCATTTTAATATATGATATGGGAAGTATGCATAAAGCACTTTTGTTGCATATTGAAATATGATGGTTGTCGAGGAACGGCACTTGTGTGATGGAACTGAGAGCTGAATTAGCTGGTTGTTTTTCAAGGGACACCATTTTTACTTGACCGACTAACAGACAAATTGGTGGTTTAGAATTGGATATTTGGAAGATATTTTCTAGAAGATTGAAACAAGCAGTCCTGTCACTTCAAGGAAAATAACTGATGATATTGGTTGCCATAATGAAATTTGAGATTTTAAGGGAAAATGGGAATTTTGGAAAACTTGCATCTAATACAGTGATTTTGTCAGCATCCAAACACTTAAAGACCTTTGTAATGAGAGTATTGATGAAATTAATGAATGCAATTTTTTGATATTGTATGACAAAATGTATGAATATTTGGAAGATTTGCACAATTCAGTGAATTAATGTTTTCTAAATGATCAATGCGAGATGTTACAATATCATTCATGGGTAAACAATCGATTCAAAGTGCAAGATAGACGAATGGATTTTAATGTAACTTATTGTGAAAGCTTATTAATATGATTTCAAAATCTGCATTACAGGGCGCCTGGGTGGCTCAGTCAGTGAAGAATTTTCCTTCTGCTCAGGTTATGATCCCAGCACCCTGAGATAGAGTCCTACATTGGGCTCCCTGCTCAGCAGGGAGTCTGCTTCCCCCTCTCCCTTTGCACCTCCCCGCTGCTTGTGTGCATGCTCTCTCTCAAGTAAATAAAATCTTAAAAAAAAAAACCCCAAACCCACCAAAATCTGTGTTATAAACAACCTTTAAAAAATACTACTTGTTGAGTTTTGGCTTAGTAACAAAGAATACACATTATCTGAAAAGAGTATTAAAATATTCCTCTCATTCCTAACTATGTATCATTACAAGGGTAGATTTTCTTTATATCCATCAACAAAAACAACAGATCACAACAGATTGAATCTAAAAATACCTATTGAATCTAAAAATACCTATGGTAATCCAGATGTTTTTATACACCAGATAGTAAAGCAATTTGTAAGTGTGTAAAACAGAGCAGCGTCTCTTACTATTTTTTTGGAAAAAATATATTTTTCACAAAATGTGTTCAATGTTAACAATGTTAAATTTAAAATACATCCATGGTTTAAAATTCTACTATGGTAAATTTTCAAGGCTAGAACCTATGTAAACAAAAGCTTTTGGGAGTCCTCAATAATTTTCAAGAGAATAAAGGGATCCTGAGGACAAAGAGTTTGAGAACTAGTGGTCTAAGAAAAGCTTATGTTCATGGGCATCCAATGTTGTTCTCGTACTCAATGATTTCATGGGATAGTCTTTCATTTCAAAATTCTCAGTTGAAATGCAGCACAAACTAATATGTACATAGGACAGCCAATGATTGAGATTTTTAAGATTTTAAATATCACTCTTGGTAGTTTATTGCTCTCTTTACCAGTAAAATGGAGCTAACATTACACATTTCATGGGGTTGTTGCTGGGATTAGAAGATGTATGTAAAATGCATGCCATGATTCCACTTGTTCCTTGATGGTCTTGATTATAGATGTAAATATATGATTAAATATGTTGACTTTATCTGGGTCTTATATTCCTCTCTGATGGCTTTACTAGAACATTCCTGGGATATGTATGGTCCTACAGCTTTCCCCCTCATCAGCAAACACGATCTCCATATAAGGAATATATTAGGTATTTCTCCTCATGCCCTATAAGGAAAATGAATTCAAGTGGTAACCCCTAAGCAACGATTGTTATTGCTTTTCTAAACAGAAAAAGTGATGAAGCCTGCTACAGAATATTCTTTATGGAGAGCTGGAAAACTCGCTATAACACCACATTATCCTAAAGCTATCTTGGAACCTTAGTGAATTTGAGTGACAAGCTCCTAAAAGGAGAGATTATAGAATTCTATTAGTGCTTTGAAAAATCCCTACTCACAACCTTTTCTTTTTTCCTCCACTTGGCAAACTATTCCTAAAAACCATTGCCATTACTACTGTTTTCTGTTTCCTCAGATTCACCTACAACCCCTCTCAAAAATCCTTGGCTGTGAAGTCTTGAGATTTTGGAACAATCTGGCTCATTATTACGACTAGAAACCAGATAATGAAATCTGTGTTTGTCTTAACTACCAGGGAAAAAAGTATGGCGACATAAGCCACATTTAGTCTTTCTAGTATCTCACTTTGATCAAATGTCAGGGTTATGAATAATAGAAATCGTGGTTTAGTTGGAGAGTTGACTAAATAGCACAGAGTTACTATGTTATTCTAAAGTAAACAAACATGTCTTTTGTTGTCTTTGTCCTTTCTTTCTACAGATGTAGTTTTAAAAGCTTTATATTTTAATGATGTGGATTTCATTACCATTGATGACATTTGATCGACAGCATATGAATATGAATTGGAAGATTAATTGTCTAGGGGAAATTCTGGAAAGGGCTGGAGAATGTTTCATTAACAGGTAGGTATCCTTGCTGAAAGGAACTTTCCCAGTCATGGGAGAGGTGAGATAGAAACCCACTCCGAGCCTGCTGGAGAGAAATTGGATAAAGGAATTGGAAGAAACCTATGTAAAGTTGATTTTTCCATATTAACTTATTCTAAGTTTTGAATAAGTTGGCTTTATTTGCCTAAGCACTGACGAATTTATTCTAACAATGGATTATTGGAGTCTCTTAACTTTTCTGTCTCCTTTCTTTTACTTCCTGATATTTGTGTATTTCATTACTCATAAGCAATTACAACAAAGGAAGATTATAACAGAGAAGAGATTTATGGCAAGATGGAAGTCTGATGGCTACTTTCAGCTTGACTTTCCTCATTTATAAAATAAGAATGGTAATATTTCCTACTTCATAAAATTGCTCTGAGGATTAAAAAAGATAATATGCATAAAGTTCTCAACATACTGGCTAATCAACAGATATGAATTGCAAACGATTTTATGTGAATCACTTTTGTTGATTAAAAGGAAAAAGGGGGTCAAATTATTGCTGGAATGAGGCTTAGATTTTCTCTCTGTTTCCATCAATCTCTCCCGAGTTATCTGGTCAGAAATATTATCAACAATGCATTCAAGCGGTGCCTGGGTGGCTCAGTTGTTAAGCATATGCCTTTGGCTCAGGTCATGATCCCAGGGTCCTGGCATCGAGCCCTGCGTCGGGCTCCCTGTTCAGCGGGAAGCCTGCTTGTCCCTCTCCCACTCCCCCTGTTTGTGTTCCCTCTCTCGCTGCCTCTCCCTCTGTCAAATAAATAAATAAAATCTTTAAGAAAAAAACAAACAGGGGCGCCTGGGTGGCACAGCGGTTGGGCGTCTGCCTTCGGCTCAGGGCGTGATCCCGGCGTTACGGGATCGAGCCCCACGTCAGGCTCCTCCGCTATGAGCCTGCTTCTTCCTTTCCCACTCCCCCTGCTTGTGTTCCCTCTCTCGCTGGCTGTCTCTATCTCTGTCAAATAAATAAATAAAATCTTAAAAAAAAAAAAACCCACAATGTATTCAAGAACCCACTCAAGTAATGGTGCTTCTGAACTTCCTGATCTAAATGCATGAATATTTCAATTTAAGTGAATTCAATGCTACCTCCCCACCATGACAGGCTTTTGTGTTTTACAGCCTGAAGGTGAGGGATTCTACTCTGTTGGTCTCATTGTATGTATCAGGTGGGATGGAGCTGCAACTAACAAAAACCAGACTAACAGTGGCTTAAATAATGAAAATATTTATAAATTGACATCATTAGAAGTCTGAAGATTGGTTAGTTTAGTGGAACAATGGGCCCCAGGGACTTCCATCTTATCGCTCTGCTGTCCTCATCACATTGGCTTTGGTTCTCAGGCTTGTCTCCTGATTGCTAGATGGCTGCCACAGCCTAAATAATTAATCTTGTACTTTCTATGGAAATGGTGTGGGGCTATCGTCGACTACATCACATACTTAGTAAGGAGTGATGGGAGAAAGTTCTCTCATATCTCAGAACCAGCAATAGCTATGATTTTTTTTTTATTATTACGTTCAGTTAGCCACTGGATAGCACATCATTAGTTTGTGATGTAGTGTTCAATGATTCATCAGTTACGTACAACACCCAGTGCTCATCACAACACGTGCCCTCCTTAATACCCATCACCCTGTTACCCTCTCCCCTCTGAAACCCCCAGTCTGTTTCCCTGGGTCCATAGTCTCTCATGGTTTGTCTCCCTCTCTGATTTCTCCCCCTTCAGATTTCCCTCCCCTCCCCTATGGTCTTCTGTGCTATTGCTTATGTTCCACATATGAGTAAAACCGTATGATAATTGTCTTTCTCTGCTTGACTTACTTCACTTAGCATAATCCCCTCCAGTTCCATTCATGTCAGTACAAATGGGGGGTATTCATCCTTTCTGATGGCTGAGTAATATTCCATTGTATATGTGGACCACATCTTCTTTATCCATTCATCTGTTGAAGAGCATCTCGGCTCCTTCCACAGTTTGGCTATTGTGGACTTTGCTGCTATAAACATTGGGGTGCATGTGCCCCTTCTTTTCACTACATCTGTATCTTTGGGGTAAATACCTAGTAGTGCAATTGCTTGGGTTGTAGGGTAACTCTATTTTTAACATCTTGAGGAAACTCCATAATGTTTTCCAGAGTGGATGTACCAGCTTGCATTCCCACCAACAGTGTAAGAGGGTTCCCCTTTCTCCACATCCTCGCCAACATTTTTGTTTCCTGTTTTGTTAATTTTTGCCATTCTAATCGCTGTAAAGTCATATCTCATTGTGGTTTTGATTTGTATTTCCCTGAGGGCTAGTGATGTTGAGCATTTTTTCATGTGTCTGTTAGCCATTTGTATGTCTTCTTTGGAGAAGTGTCTGTTCATGTCTTCTGCCCATTTTTTGACTCGGTTATTTGTTTTTTGACTTGAGTTTGAGAAGTTCTTTATATATCTTGGATATCAGCCCTTTATCTGTAATGTCATTTGCAAATATCTTCTCCCATTCCGTGGACTGCCTCTTAGTTTTGTTGACTGTTTCCTTTGCTGTGCAGAAGCTTTTTATCTCGATGAAGTCCCAAAAGTTTATTTTTGCTTTTGTTTCACTTGCCTTTGGAGACGTGTCTTGAAAGAACTTACTGTGGCCAATGTTGAAGAGGTCATTACCTATGTTCTCCTCTAGGATTCTGATGGATTCCTGTCTCACATTGAAGTCTTTCACCCATTTTGAGTTTATCTTTGTGTATGCTGTGATTCTTTCAAGAAACTTAAAAACATTTTTTTAAAGATTATTTATTTTAGAGGGAGAGAGCGAGAGAGAGAACACGTGAGTGGAGGTGGGGGCAGAGGGAGAGAGAGAATCCTCAAGCAGACTCCCCGCTGAGCAGAGAGCCTGACACAACGCTTGATCCCAGGACCCCTGGGATCCATGAGATCATGACCTGAGCCAAAATCAAGAGTCAGCTGCTCAAATGGCTGAGCCACCCAGGAGTCCCTCCAAAAATATTTTTTATCTGAATATAGTTGACACACAATGTTGCCATAGTTTCAGGTGTACAGCATAGTGATTAAACTTCTTTATAGGTTATACTGTGGTCATCACAAATATGGCTGCCATCTGTCACCATACAACATGATTATAGTATTTTTGACTATATTCTCATTTGAGCAGCTTTGTTTTGGGTATGTCTATGTATATCCTTATGGATGTGCACGTATAGGTTCTTATGGATATTTAAATCTTCACTAGACTTTTGTTTTGGATGAAAGAAAATGCAGAGCTGAATTTGTGCTTTGCTATTGCACATGACCAGGAGCTTACTGTTTGTAAAGCAAGACGCACCAGAAAGGGACCTGGCTGCCTGGCTGAGGGGGAGTCTTTCTACGGTAGGAGCACTGTTGGAGCAGAGGAGCCCTGGGTCGGGGAGCAGTCATCCTAGAGTCTGCTTTTAGCTCTGTCACTTGCTGGTTGTGTGTTCTGGGGTAACTTGTATATACTTTCCTGGCCATTAATGTAACATTGTACATCTTTAAATCTTGTAAATTTTCCTTTCATTCATTGCAAAATCTGTAGATGTTTTTCATGAAAGAACTTATAAATGCTGGATAATGTTAGGGCTCATGTCATGTGAGTAAACAGAAACCCTTTTGAAGAAGACACCGTTTCGGGACAATTAGAAAGAAGCAAGAAAGTCTTGTCTTTTCCATGTTAGAAACAAAATACTTGTCTTTGTTATGCGTTGTTTGCAGCCTTGAGCATTGGGAGTGGGGGAAGGAGGCCAATTTATAATAGTATTGTTGGATCTAATGTTGAGAAAACAGCATTTTCAAGGCATGTGAAATAGTCACCCCCCAGTTTTTTGGTAGAGTAACGAACAACCCAATAGGTAATTAAAAAGAAAATAATTATATGGGATGTAAAGCTTCTACACTGGGAAGGAGTCACAGTGTAAAAAAATGATCGAATATCTTTCAGGGGTGATCTATTAGAAGTTAGTTTGTGCTTTTGCAGTAGGTGAAATAGGATATTGTAATATTGTTCAAAGGACAGACAATACTTTAGTATTGTCCAGTGATTTCCAATGTCTCCTTGCAGCTCTATTCCCTAGTAAATCACCCAGATGCAAGAGCTGTGCCCTGAACAACTTTGTAGTCAAACTATTTGATGACCAGTTCACAATATCAGGCTAGTGATATGTTCTCAGTAATTTATAGCATTGCTCCTTTTGAAGACAAAATATTTTCTCCTGTGCTGAATTGCTGTCTCTATTCATGTTCCCTAAATATAAATTAAATGACCTTTAATTTCTGTGGACAAATATTGTGTTTTGTATATGCTACATATTTTGATACCTATTTGCAAGAAATGCTTCCCCTGTGAAATGTTTTGCACTGCTGTTCCCATCTCCTTTTCTTTCCCATGAAAGGGATGTATTTGGTTCTCTTTCTCCCAGTGTTCAGGTTCTTCTGGGAGGAAAACTTTTGAGGCAGCTCCCTGATCTAAGAATGCTATTTAACTCAAGAAATATCCCAAGGAAATGATTGTGTTTCAAGATCCCAAGAGACCAATTACTCTGGAAAGGTTTCCAGGGGCTTGAGGAGTTCCCCTGAAGTCAGAGATTGTAGTGATCCCGGCTGATTGTCTATCTAGGGCAAGCATCCATCCACACCTTCCTCATGCCCATGGGAGGCAGTGGAGGCTGACTCCAACTCTTCTCCAGTGGTGGGTCCTAATTCACGTGAGCCAACCTTGGAGTTCAAGCCTCCTTTTCAGGGACTGGGTTGGGGTGGGCACGTCAACTAAAGAGGCTCAATCAGACTGAAGGGAATGGCTTTTATTCTATGATGGGGGTGTAATGGTTAATTTTATGTGTCATCTTGAGATAATTCTGGCGAACACAGGGGAGAGAGCCTCGTTCTCTCTCAAATGGACGTGAGCGAGAAAGCACATTGCTCCGGTTACTGCTGCAGCCATCTTGTGACCATGAGGGCAGCCTCAGAATGAGGACAAGGCTGACAGTCAAAAGACGGGAGAGCCCAGAGAACAGAAGAGAGAGAAAAAGCCTTGGGGATTCAGCCTTGTGAGATAACAAATTCCCTAATTGCTTAAATCTGTATGAGTCCATTTCTCTTGCTCTAGCAACATACCTACCCTATTTTGACTTAACAATTACCACATGCCAGGCACTGTCCTAGGTACTGGCCGCATAGCCGTGAACGATCTGGTCAAAGTGCCTTCCCTCATGAAACGTCCTTTCTGGTAGCAGAGAAAACAATACCATGTGAATATGTAATGTGATGTCAGGTAATCAAGCAGAGTGTGAGATAGGGAGTGTTGTTGGGTAGTCATGGGTCTGAGAGGCATGCTATTTGGCCAGGGAAGTGAATAACGTGAGGGAGCCAGCCATTCAAACATCTGAGGAAAGAACTTTCCAGGCAGAGGGAGTTGCACGTTCAAAGGTCCCGAGGCAGGAAAGTGCTTGGTGTGCTTTAGAAAAAACCGGGAGGTTGGTACGGCTGAGTGCGGTGGAGCTTGGTGGTAAGAGGGAGACTGGGTTCCTAGAGGCTGCAGGAGGGACCTGGAATTGCCTGTCTACGTGATGGGAAGCTATTGGGGAATAAAGAAAAAGGGGGTTATTTGCAGCTCAAAGCATCCTAATGGTTACAGGAGTAAAGTCACTTGGACCTGAAGAAGCAATTCACAAAGCCCCCCCCCCCCGACCCCGCCCGCACTGTGACACCAGGGCTTGTTTTTGAGCCTTTGAAATGTCATTGCACCCACTGAATCTTCAAGGAACTCATCAGATCAAATAATTGTTGCTGCATCTCTTTTCTTTCTTTCTTTCTAAAGTCAGCTCCATGCCCAGCATGGAGCCCAGTGCAGGGCTTGAACTCACGACCCTGAGATCAAGACCTGAGCTGAGATGGAGAATTGGACACTTAACTTACTGAGCCACACAGGGGTCCCTGTTGCTGCATTTTTATGGTTCTGAATGACCCATAACTATATACATATGGGAAAAACTACACATGGAAATATACATATGATATTGAGAAAGTGCCCATTTTCCTATTTTACTAAGAATTAAAATATTATTTTATTTTTTATTTTTTAAAGATTTAAAAGAAATTCATGTGAGATAGAGAGCGAGAGTGAACAAGAGCACAAGCAGGGAGGAAGGTCACAGGGAGAGGGAGAAGTGGACTCCTTGCTGAGAGGGGAGGCTGACATGGGGATCGATCCCAGGACCATGACCCGAGCCAAAGGCGGATGCCCAATTGACTGAGCCACCAGGCACTCTTATTTAAGTTTTAAATCAGGAATAACTCTCATGTTTATTTTATCACATGCTTTGGCAGCCTCCCTTGAGATGATATCATGTGCTTTTCCTCATTTGACCTATTAATATGGAGAATTACATGAACAGATTTCCTGTTACTGAATCATCCTTGCATTTCGGGAATTGACCCAAGTTGGCTGTAGTATTTGCTTAATATATTGCTGGATTTAATTTGCTAATATTTTATTTATCATTTTTACATCAGTGTTCATAAGAGAAATAAGATTAGCTTTCTTTTCTAGCGCTCTCTTGTTCTGGTTTTAGTATTAGTGCTTTTGTAAAGAGAATTGGGATGTTTTTCTTCTCTCTGGGATTGTTTAAGTGGTGTCAGAATTTTCTTTCTTTGAAGCTTTGGAATCATTCAGGTTTTTTTTTTTTAAATTTTTTTTTAAAGATTTTCTTTATTTATTCGACAGAGATAGAGACAGCCAGTGAGAGAGGGAACACAAGCAGGGGGAGTGGGAGAGGAAGAAGCAGGCTCATAGCGGAGGAGCCTGATGTGGGGCTCGATCCCATAACGCTGGGATCACGCCCTGAGCCGAAGGCAGACGCTTAACCGCTGTGCCACCCAGGCGCCCCAGGTTTTTTTTTGTTTTTTTTAAGAATTTATTTATTTATTTGAAAGAGAGAGAACGAGAGAGGGGAGAGTCAAAAGGAGTAGCAGTCTCCCCGCTGAGTGGGGAGCCCCATGCGGCCTCAGTCCTGGGACTCTGGGATCATGACCTGAGCCGAAGGCAGACGCTTAACTGACTGAGTCATCCAGGTGCCCCTGAAATCATTCAGTTTTTACAATGAACACAATCTACTCATCTTACTAAATTATCTTTCATATGATGATCCAATTTTTATCTATAGGCTTGCGTAATTGTTTAACAGATGTAGTCATACCATATATTTTTGTATTCTGATTTTTCTCCTTAACCATATTTCAAATGCTTTTCTACATGCTACAGCATGTATAATAATTGTAATTGGTAAATATCATTCCATTGTGTGGATGGACCATAATTTAATACCTCACTGTCCTTGTGTGAGTAGGATAGCTCTTGTTGCTATTTTTGTAAAATAATGCTGCAATAAATGCATTTTACATAAGTTTTATTCTCATTTTAGATTTTTTTTTTCCTTAGGACAAATTCCCAGGAACAGAAGAGTAGAAAACTTTCTATGACTTTGAGACCTACGGACAGACTGTTTTCCGAAAGGTTTGTATGAATTTATGAGGTCTCCAGAATCTTGGTGTGTTATTCGCACAGCATCCTTGCCGGGATTGGGTGCTATTTATATAGCTATTTTTCTGCTATTAGGTATGAGATGGCACCATCAGCATCTAGACTCTGGTCTTAGAGGCGGGAGAATGAGGAGAACACTTTCCAGTAAAAGTTGACACTGAGATTCCAGAGTTGATTTAGTTGCTGATGTTTCCCAGGTGCAGATTCCCAGGTGCAGTTAGTCCTCAGCTTTGTCTCGACCCCTGGACCCCGACTTTTGTCTACATTGGGCTAACTGAAGCCAAGGCCCAGAACTCAAACCTTGTCACCTAACCTGGTCACCTTTTTGTTTTTTGTTTGCTTGTTTTGGTTTATAATATGCCAGGCACAAAGGCTTAACTTGCATTTGCTTAGTTAGTTACAATCAGGACACAGTGGTTGGGGGACACGAAGACTTCCACAGGCAGATGGAGCAGGAGCCTGCCTCTGGTGGCCTCTTCTCAAAGACAAAATGCCTTCTATCTTTTCTGTCTTTCAAACTCACTAATTTAGCAACTATAAATACAACTCCTTATCTTCTGAATAGGCTGGGAGCTGGCTCAGGGAGGGGAGAGAAATCTTGGCTCTTTGACACTGAACTTGTGGTTCTTCTCTAGTTAATCCGGATAAACCAAAACACTACTTGCCACCTTAGCAAAGAAGACCTCTTATTTTTGTGAAATCAAAGTACTTTGTAACCATGACGAATTTCCAATGTCGGTAAACTGTCCCAGAGAGAGGTTTTGATTATAAAAGCCTCACACAGAATGATCATGCTAGCTTTTTCTCGAGCTGGAATTGTCACATACGTAGTGTCTCCAGGAGGAAGGCTGATCTCACCCTGCCCACCAGGGGCTCAGAGGATGATTAACGGAGAGCAGAAGCCAATCAAGACTATTTGTATGGTTTTTAAATTTAGTTTTAAAAGTGAACTAAGGCAAGCCAGAAAAATAAAATACTCCTGTTTTCATGGCGAGGAAAGGAAGCAAATGGTAGAGTTTAGAAACCACGTTTCTGTTCTTGAGTAAAGAGAACGAGGGGGCAGAGAGAAGATGTGTGTTGTTAGATTACAATTCATCTTGAGTGACGTGCTACGCCTCATGCTTTCCTGAATTTGAAGCACATCAGACTTGCTGTTTTTGTCTCTTCCATAAACTCAATGAGTATAGAATCATGTTTAATAAATATTTATTGAACATATAGAACATTCTTAGTTGTGTACTTGATCCCAAGGATACTAAATCAAATCAGATTTTGTCCCTACTTTCAAGTGCATTGTGTCTAATGCAGAGAAAAAAGGACATGGCTATAAAAATGATGGAGGTTAGATCAAGGTGTGAGAATCCTGAGGAGATAAGCACTTTGGTCCAAATGAGCTGAGTATTAAGCTATGAGCTTCCTTATTTGCTTTGTGTCCCTTTTCTTTACTACACATCTTTCCTGGGAAATCTCATTCATCCCCACGGGCTTCCACCACTCCTGTGTATAGTTGACTCAGTTGTTTTCTCTTACTTGGACCTTTCTTTGGACTGCAGACCTACGTGTTTACCTGTGAGGAGACATCTCCACTCGAATGTCTGGCAAGCATTTTAAAATCAACACAAAGAGAACTCACCTGACCCCAAACCTACTCCAGCAGAGTCCCCTGCTCAACAAATCCAGGTGCTTGTGCCATCTGAGGTGCCTCCCCTCCTTCATCCTTTATAGCTAGATCTGGTTGGGTTAACCTTCCAGATAGATTTCAGTTGCCCTCTCTTCTCTTTTATCCACACTTCCATTGTCTTCGTCCACACTCTCAGGATTTCTCTCCTTGGTACCTTAATGGTCTCACGTCTGCTCAGAGTCTCCTTTCCCCAGTCTCTCCCTCCACCTCTTACAACACGCACACTCGAGTCCTCTGGTCAGCAGGATCTGTTAGAAACTCATATCGAATCACATCACTGAATAAAATCCTTCAATGTCTGCCCAGCAGAACGTGCCCTTGCTTTTCTCTGAATGGGCCCTCCATCTCCTTCCTATGCCCAAATGACTTTTGATTCCCTGACCCTTCCGAGATCTCTCTAACTTCTGAGATTTTTGTGCTCGTTCCTCTACCCAGAATGCCCTTTTCCTTTCTCTCAACACGTTCATTCCTAAGTCCTTCATGTGCTTAAAAGATGCCTCATCCCAGGAAGC
Organism: Ailuropoda melanoleuca; assembly: GCF_002007445.2. Taxonomy (NCBI): domain Eukaryota; kingdom Metazoa; phylum Chordata; class Mammalia; order Carnivora; family Ursidae; genus Ailuropoda; species Ailuropoda melanoleuca. The sequence goes on along the minus strand of NC_048231.1, from coordinate 5,779,848 downwards.
CTTTCCTTCCTCCTCCGGGCTGCCTCAAGTGCCCTTCCTAACCCATAGTCTCCATGCGTATCTCTCTCATAACTCATAACCACTGATGAAATTATTGACTTAATTTTCAGCCTATTGCTCTAGACTAAGAGTTCCTCAATGGCAATAAGGATTACTACATTTCTCGTTCCACCCCCCATACCTTGAGTGGTGCTCAATAGATGACTGCAGGGTGAATGTTGTTGAAGAGGCAACTGAGATGCCCCCACATTCAAAAATGTGGTCAAGCATTTAGGATTGAGCAAATAACATTCTCATCAGTCTTATAGAACTGACACTAGAACCATTATTAGTTAATTTTTGGAAGTATGGAGGGCAGCAAGAGAGCCAAGAAATGGACAAATGTTGCCTAATTTTTTTTAAAAAAGATGAATAATTGAAATTACACAGGAAAGTTTGATAGGTGTACAAACCCTTAGGAAGCCAATACTTATGGGGATCAACACGAACTCATGTTCATGTCATGTCAAACTAAAAAAATTTTAAGAGGTTTATGAAGCCAGAAAATGAAGACAATGTAGAGCATACTGATTTCAGAAAAAAATGCCTAAAATGTCTTATTTGACCTTTTTTTGGCAAGATGGAGGATAGGCCCAACATAGGTGGTGGCCACTGGTGATATTCCGGGGGCTCTGTTCATGGTCCCATCTGTTGTTTCCAGTCATTTCCCCTCTTTCCTTGAACTATTCATGAAGGTGGGGCCATCGACCAGTATTTTTTTATAATAATTTTTTATTATGTTATGTTAGTCACCATACAGTATATCCTTAGTTTTTGATGCAATGTTCCATGATTCATTATTTGCATATAACACCCAGTGCACCATGCAATACGTGCCCTCCTTAATACCCATCACTAGTCTATCCCAATCCCCCACCCCCCTCCCCCCTGAAGCCCTCAGTTTGTTTCCCAGAGTCCACAGTCTCTCATGGTTCATTGGCCAGTATTTTTAAAAAGAATTGGATGAAAGAGAAAATACTCTGCTTGGGGTTTAAAGAAGGTGTCCTATCTGTGCACATTTGCCCTGTCCTTTTATTCCCTCCTTGGCATACTGAGGCCATCATAGGGTCTTTGGTGGGATCTTTGGATAGGACGAAGGAGCAGATTATGAAAACCTCTTTCTCCTTCTTCTCTTTATTTAAAAAGTATGCAGGGGCGCCTGGGTGGCACAGCGGTTAAGCGTCTGCCTTCGGCTCAGGGCGTGATCCCGGTGTTATGGGATCGAGCCCCACATCAGGCTCCTCTGCTAGGAGCCTGCTTCTTCCTTTCCCACTCCCCCTGCTTGTGTTCCCTCTCTAGCTGGCTGTCTCTAATAAATAAATAAAATCTTTAAAAAAAATAAAAATAAAAAGTATGCAAAATTTTTGGCAAAGAAATGGTTAAAAACTCAAATATTCTACCAAGAGCTATCATGAAAAATGGCATTCTCTTGTGGTATCCCACCTTACCTCCCAGTTCAGTATCCTGGAACAACCACTTGAGCTGTTTCTTTTGTAATCTACTCCTTTTCCAAGTAATATGTCTATACTACTATTTCTAGATTTATAACTTTTAGATATTATCTGTTGACTGCATACTACAGCCGATGAGGGAGCAGGATAAACCAGGGCATGGTGGTATAACAGAGCACACTCATCTCACCAGCTCCCTTCCCTTTTCCACATTCTTTGAATGCAGGTACTTATCCTTTTTTGCTCCATTGTGTTGCTCTCTAGGTCTTCTATGATTTCTGGACTTCAATTCTCTCCTGCATTGGATCCTTGATTCCTGGATTTGATGTTCTCTTCTTCCTTTATTTTCTTCCTTGTTTACATTCTTTGGTAGCTTCCTGAGAAAGGGGACACAAGGTGTACATACTTTCTGCAATCTTGCATGTCTGAATATTTCTTTATTGTACTTTTATTCTTGATTGAAAATTGGTTTGGGTATAGAATTTCCTAAGATAAGAATAATTTTCATTAGCATTTTGAAGCCATTTTTCGATATCACTGTGAAGAAGCTGTGGTGAGAGCAATATCACGTACTCACCAAATCTCTTTCCTCGTCCTTTTTGGCACACAGAACAATCTTGCTCCTCAGAGTTATTTAGAGTTAGGTCATGGCCCTACGACTGAGTTATGACCAATGGTTGTAGATAAGAGTGGTGCACCTGCTTCAGGTTCACACAGTCCTGCAGGCTCTCTCTTCCCCTTGCAGGGTGTTCTCTAAGCCACATCTTGAAGATGGTGGTATCACAAGATGGGTCTTCTGTCCCTTAATGATTGAAGAACCCTGCCCTCTGCTTCTGCTGACTGTGATTTGCTGATTGATTGATTGAAGTATAGTTGACCTATAATGTTATATTAGTTTCAGGTGTACAACATAGTGATTTAACAGTTCTGTATAGACATTATTCAACGCTCACCACAATAAGTATAGTCACCAACTGTCATCAAACGTTATTACAATATTCCTGGCTATATTCCCTTTGCTGTACTTTTCATCTCTGTGACTTCTTTATTTTTTAACTGGAAATTTGCCCCTCATTCTATTGTGAGTAATTGAGATTCGGCAGCTGTCGTTAGTTGACCCTGATTAATAAGTAAATCATATGCCATTCTGATTCTAGTTCCTTCTTATGTGACTTGTTTTCCATGTGACCTATTTTTCTCTTTGGAAGATGGTGGGGAAGAACGGAGCAAGGATATGACATTTAAACCCGTTCCTGAAGGAAGAGTAGGAGTCTGCTGGATAGAAGGAGAAGTATAAGCTATAACATGGGGGTGTAATAGAGTAGAGTGTGTTTGCAGAAGACTGAAAAGTCTGCAAAGGAAGTCATTCATTCATGCATGCATTCTTTAAATATTTATGGGTGTGTCTACTAGTTGTCAGATACAAAACTAGGGGATGAAGAGAAAATACCCCTTATGTGTTAGTGGTAGAAATAGAAATGGGAGCACCTGGGTGGCTCAGTCAGTTGAGCTTCCAGCTCTTGATTTCAGCTCAGGTCATGATCTCAGGGTCGTGAGATCCAGCCCTTTGTCAGACTCAGTGCTGAGCATGGATTGCTTAAGATTCTCTCTCTTTGTCTCTCCCTGCCTCTCCCCCACTGTTTGCATGCTCTCTCTCTCTCAAAAAAAAAAAAAAAAAAAGAAAGAAAGAAAGAGAAAGAAAAGAAATGTAAACAACTTAAAAAATATTTAAATATTGTCAGAGATAAATAACATAGTGGTTCAGGGCATGGGCTCTGGGCATAGTCTGCCTAAATTTGAATTCTGGCTCTACCACCTGTAACTATGTGGCCTTGAGCAAATTACTTAATTCCAGTTTAGTCATATGTAAAATGAAGATGATATATTATAACAATATTCTTATTGTAAGGGTTAAAAGAAACAATGAAATGTAAAGTGCTTCATATGTATTGGGCACAGAGTAAGACTTTAAAAATATTAGCTGTTATTATTAGTGTGCTCAATGTGTGGATGTAGGATGATCATAGGCAGGGAAGGACCTTTCATAAATTACGTTAAGGTTTTTGGACTGTACCCTGTAGACATTAGAGGTTATTTCAATACGGAGATGAAGGAGAGATCCATTTTTAGTGCCTTGTCATTCTGCTAGCCTTATGAGACTCAATCTCAAGGGAACAGCGATTTTCCTAAACTCTTGTAAGCCCATTACATGGCTACTCTCACTCACATGCCTGGGGCGTGGTCACAAGTTCCTCGTCTTATTAAACTGACACTGGCTTCAAAGTTCATCATTTTATTCACTAGTTTTGATTCCCCAAGGCTAATGCGAGTCAATGTGAGTCAAATTTCTTCCTCTTATAACATTTCTTAGGCTACTCGTGATTTGATTCACTGCTTGGAGACATTTGAATGCACAGTCAGGGAACCAGAGCCTGTCAGGGCTGGAAGGGGCTTTGGAGATGCACTCATCCAAATTCTTTGCTTTCCTGATAAAGAAGCTGAGATCCAAAGAGGTGGCGGTGGTTAATTTTCCTGGAGTCAACAATGTGCCTGGCAGTAATTATTAGCATTTGGGGGTGATAAGTAATCATGACCCTCTCCTTGCTCTGAGCTTGGCACTAATAGAAAAATAAGACATAGGGATCTGACAGGAGGAGGTAAAAATATTGGCTTTCTTACTGAATGAATTTAAATTAGAGAGTACAACTTGATATGTAGTCAAATGGCCTTAGCTCTGAATATCAATACATTTGACAGGCGCTGGTGGTTGTTTACTCTACAGATATTCTTTGCCCTTCTCCCTTGCCAGCAGAGCTGGTCTTCCACATAGATGCTGAAAGTACTTCTATTCCAAGACTTCCTTATAGCTAGGAAATGATTATGGGGCCTGATTCTGGAAACTTCTGTGTGACCTTTCTTCTCTTAAAGAGAAATGCTTGTGACAGGTGCTTTCCTCTCCTTATTCCCTTTCTTCTTCTCCTCCTTCTCCTCCTTCTCAGCCTTCTCCTTTTTCTCTTCCTCCTTCTCCTCCTCCTCCTCCTTCTCCTTCTCCTTCTTCTTCTTCTTTTGTTTTTGGACATTGTTGCTGGAGGGCACTCATTTTGGAGCTGGAGCCCGTCATGAAGGGAGGCATGTCAACATGCTCAGATAGCAGATCAGAAAAATGCAAAACACCAGGGTCCTTGATGACATTGCCGAGCAGCCACACCAAGGCCCATGTCCTTGATTCTGGACTTCTCCCTACTTAAACTTACACAGTGCTTTGTACTTGGTACTTGCAGCCAGCACCAGCCTCACTGCTAAGTCTACCTGAACTCTGACTCTCCAGGATGTTGAGTCCCCACGTTTGTTTATTCCCCAGTCTCACCAAATGACCAGGTAAGAGACTCATGGTGGGAGTGTTGAGGAGAGAGACAGAAGCCTGAAGTGTTCTATGCACACTCTTCTTTCTTGCCCACTATGGAAAGTGGGAATGGGAGATAAGCACCCCCTCTTCCCCACCAACCCTAATCAGTACATTGGAAGAAAAAGATTAGACTGGAGTCTAAAAATAAAAGGTCTTGTCATTCTTTAAATTGAAGAATTAGACCCATAATTTTAGGTGACAAACGGAGTTGAACTGAGTGTGTGTATGCATGTGTGGACTCTGATGGTTCTTCTAAAGCTTCATTCTTCTGGCTCTGTCTGCTTCAGGCCTCATCAACCTTCAGGGCAGCTCCTAGAGCAGAGCATTAACGACAGTGTTGGACATGCCTGAAATATGCATCTTGTTTCCAGAGTGCTGGACATGAACAATGCAAAGAGGGTGAATCTGGTGACTACATCTTTGAGGCACAGTAATTCCATTGTGAAATTTTTTTCTTTAATTTTGCCTAGAAGAGGAGAGGATTATTAAAATTATGTCATTGCCCATCAGGCTGTCAGAAAAACCTGAAATCTTTTTTTTGAGAGCTACAGAACAGAAGTGATGGAAGCAAAGAGCTGGCTGCCAATCAAATCCAATTTCCATACTCTCCGCATTTCTTTGATGAGATATTACAAGCTGCAAAAAGGGAAATTGTTTTTCTGCTTCCAAGAAATTGAAGTTAGTCATGAAACCCAACCAAACAGACCAAGGTGCCAAGCAGTGCCAAGAAGCATATGTATGCCCTGCCTGACCACTCACATGGAGGGATCTATTAAGACTGGGAGAGGGGCGGAGTGGAAGCCACCAGGTTCAGTGTCCTGCGGTCAGAAAGATGATAGCGTGGGAGGTGGGCACAGACTCTGCTCCCTGGGCCCAATGCTTCCAAGATTGCTTGTTGCCCGGGTAAGTCCACACCCTCACGTGTGGGCCTCATACTGCACTAACGTGAAGCTGTGCCTTTCATGATGAACACCTGCACTGACCCACTGGATTCTTAATCAGATATGAGAGACAACTCTTGTTGGATTGACTATTTGCTGTCCTGGAAATACTTGCCAAACTTTAACGAAGACTGAGTTGGGGGAAAGGGGGCATAAGTGATATTTGGTATTCCCCACAGTCATTCAATCATTTACTCGTTTACTTGTTTATTGCCTACTATGTGCAAGCATTGGGAGTGTAAGTGTGAACAAGAGAGTCATAGAGCAGCTACTTGGAGCTGAGGATCTAGCAGGGGTTGGAGGTGAGTTAACAGTACTGATGGAATTCTGGGGGTACGTGTGCTGGGGAGTGGGAGGGTTTGGGACAGGGAGGTGCCTAGAATTAATCTCAAGGGGTTTCATTTGCAGAGATGGGAAATGCCAGATGAAGGAGAGGGAAGGAGCCTGGAGAGAGAGAGAGATAAAACGACTTTGGGACATCATGAGGTTGGGGTATTTCTGTGACATCCAAATAAAGAGGTCATGTAGATAGCGAGGAAATCAACCAATAGTATTAAATGTTTATGTACATATTCAGCCAGTTTCAACTTTATGTTCTGGGACTAGTTTGTTTCTATCTATGGCTTGTTAACTCAGAATCACGGATTTGAGACTTTTACTTTGCTCGGTTCTTCAAGGCTCAAACTACATGGTGGTCAAACTACATACTACTAATCCTGGCCTAACATTTTGCCAAGGTGGGTTACTGGTACCAAGAGACACCCAGGACCCAGGGGCCATGGTTACAGAGAGAAATGGGTCTTTGGTCAGCCTTAAAAATATTGCTGCTCACTGTAACCGCAGCTGTCGTGGCTTTGAGATCTTATATGGTCTTTCTTCCCCTCAGCCTTTGCTTGTCCAGCTAACCTATAGGCTGATGATTCCACCCCAGCCCCCCTTGCCCCAAGCCTATCCTTTACTATGAAATTCCTCCATCTCCTTGATTATTTTAGTTTCCCTTCTCTGAACCTGATCACCACTGTCTTCATCATTCAATAAATGTCAGGGTGGGCCATCTGCACTTAGGAGAGAATTCTCGCCGTAATTTATTTTGAGGTAGGCTCTTCAGTAATGTTAGATAAGAAAAGGATTGAGTCTTTCAGATCATGTAATCAGGCTCAGCAGATCAGAAATCTGAAAAAATAAACATTGTGATAAATTTCACTCCCCATCATGTTTTTAATAAACTCCTCACTGCTCTAAGCTTTGGAAGTTCACATGCATCACCTGCACAGGCTCAGCTGGCAAGGACTCAGATATTCCCAGAAGATTGAGCTTGTGAGGCCCTCACTGTAGTTCGAGGTAGCTCCCTGGAACAGCATAACTCCGTGGCTACAGCAGCCGGATGTAGTAAAAATCAGTCAAAGCTGAATTTGAATCTTAGCTCCGTCATTGAGTACCTGGAAAGCCATGGTCAATTTAACTTCTTTTGACCTCAGTTTCTTCATCAGAAAAGGTAGATAATAATACTTCATAGGATTATTGTTGTGAGAATTAATAGATATGACATATGAAAAGAGTCTAACAGCTCAAATAAATACTCCTTGCCAGCGTGCAGCACGTCTATGGGTCTGACCGAGGCTGTGCAATATGGTGGCCACTCCACGGAGCTCCTGAGCACCTGAAATGTGGCAGATTTGAATTGAGATGTGCTGTCAATTGGTATCAATACAAATCAGAGTCCAAAGTCTTCCTATAAGAAAAAGATGCAAAAAGAGTGTGACATACTTAATTAACAATGGTTTTTATCTATTACATGTTGAAATGTAGACATTTTGGATGATATTGGGTTAAATACAATCTTATTTCTTGCACTTAACATTGTGGGATTAATCACTAAAATTAATTTCACCTTTTTTCTTTTCTTTTCTTTATATGGCTACCAGAAAATTAAAAATTGCGTCCGTGTCTTGAAGTCTATTTTTAGCAGACACCTCTGCTTTGGGCATAGGACTTACCCTGAAGGACTTCCAACGTTTGAGGTTGTGAGCAGAATAGTCACCTGGGTTACCACGGCATCCTCCCCAGCCGGCATCCTAACTTCAACCTATCTCCTCACTGTGCCCACAGGATCTTTCTAAAACACAAACTTGTCTCCTATTTTATGTTGGAATGAAGGTTGAGTGCTTCAGAGGACCTGGCCCGGAGCCCATATGCTGCTACCGTCCTCATCCCTGTCTCTCTTCACGAACACACTTCTGTGCTCAACTGTGATGACTCCTTATACCTTTTCACACTCACCATACCCTCCTCCAAGCTTCAGTTATTCACTCAACAGTTTTTGATAATTAACTGTGAGCCTGGCAGTATTGTAGGCATTGAGGAAGTATGGTGAGCAAGACAGACAGACATTCTGCTCTCAATTTCAGTGGTGGAGTCAATGTCTCTGCCTGGGATGTATTTTCTCTTTACTCACTGGAGTCACCACTCTAGGAAGTCTCTCTTGGCAATATCCCGTAGTCCAAGCTCTCATAGCTTTCCAACTCCATTTTTATCATAGCATTTATCCCATTTAATGATATGTTGATTGATTTATTTTTTAAGCAACTAGTTGTTTTAATTCAAATTCTTAACAGTACTACTTAAAAATGAACAACTTTGTTGTGCTATTTTTAATGCAGTGTCATTACTTTTTCTTTAAAAAATTGAGATGTAGGGGTGCCTGGGTAGCGCAGTCGTTAGGTGTCTGCCTTCGGCTCAGGGCGTGATCCCTGTGTTACGGGATCGAGTCCCACATCGGGCTTCTCCGCTATGAGCCTGCTTCTTCCTCTCCCACTCCCCCTGCTTGTGTTCCCTCTCTCGCTGGCTGTCTATCTCTGTCAAATAAATAAATAAAAAATCTTAAAAAAAATTGAGATGTAATTGGCACATAACACTGTCCTAGTTTTAAGTATACAACCTAATGATTTTATATATGTATGTGTTGCGAAATAACTACCACATTAAATTTTGTTAACATCCATCACCACACATAGTTACACATTTTTTCTTATGATGAGACCTGTTAAGGTCAGATCTCTTAGCAACTTCCAAATATACAATACAGTATTGTTAACGATTGTGACTATGCTGTAGAGTCCATTCCCAGGACTGACTTATCTTATAACTGGAAGTTTGTACTTGTTGACCACCCGTTTTGCCCAGCCCCTAAATAACATGTTGATTTATTTTTCGATTTTGAGATAATTGTAGATTCACATGCAGTTGTAAGAAAATTTAATACAGAGAAATCCTGTGCACCTTCTATTGTTTTCCACAATGTATTTTATACTTAAAACACAACAGTACGATATCAGGGCCTGGGTATTGACATTGGTAGAGTCACCCGCCCTGCTTCGATTTACCCAGTTGTACTTATTTTGTGAATGTGTGTGTATATTTAGTTCTTTTTTTTTTTTTAAGATTTTATTTATTTATTTGACAGAGATAGAGACAGCCAGTGAGAGAGGGAACACAAGCAGGAGGAGTGGGAGAGGAAGAAGCAGGCTCATAGCGGAGGAGCCTGATGCGGGGCTGGACCACGCCCTGAGCCGAAGGCAGATGCTTAACAACTTAGGGCACCCAGGCGCCCTGTGTATATTTAGTTCTAAGCAATTTTGTTACATGTTTTGTTCTTGTATCCACCACCCCAGTCAAGAGACAGAACATTTCCATCATCAGAAAAATCCTACATGTTGACCCTTTATAACCACACCCACTTCCCTCCTTCCCCGAGTCTCCTTGACCCCTGGCAGCCACTAGCCTGTTCACCATCTCTATTATTTTGTCATTTCTAGAATGTTATGTAAATGGAATTATACAGTACAGAAATTTTCACGATTGGCTTTTTTCAGCCAGTGTGATTTTCCAGAGTTCCACGCCAGTCGTTACGTGGTGGTTCCCTGTAGCGTTGAGGGGTACTCTGTGCTAGGGCTGTGCCGCAGTTTAAATAAACCTTCCCCTGGTGAAGGACACCTGAGTTCTTTCCGATTTGGAGCTATTGTGAATAAAGCGGCCGTGAACATCGGTGTACAGGTTTTTGTGTGAAGACACGTTGCCATTTCCCTGGGATGAACGCCCAAGGGGGCGATTTCTGGCTCACATGCACGTTGGCTTATTTATCATCTTCACTAGACCGTTGGCTGAGGACAGGTGCGTGGGTCCATTCATATTTGCCTCAGGTGCACTCAGCATGTGTGCGACACATGGTCATCCGCTCTAACACCGGAAGGCCAGAAAGGAGGAAAGAAAAGATAAAGTAAGGGAAGCAGGAGGGAAAGCTCTCATTACCTTCAGCTGTCCGCTATTCCTCCATGTCTCCCTACATCAGCATTTTGTTTTTTTAATGAACCCAGTGACTGCAGGGCCGGGCAGGGGCTGGCACAGAGTAGCTGCTTACTATGTGCTCTGTTATGCAGTGAATTCTCTCTAGAGTAGAGCGGCCCTCCTCCTCTCTTTCCCCAGCCCCCCTTCACTCCAGCCTCAGCCCCGGCTCACAAAGACACATGCGCGCACTCTGGAGCCGGGATCCTCGGAATCTTTTTCTGGGCTAAAGCCAGCAGCGAACAAATGAGGCGCTGTGGCTTCGAAGCTTAGCTAACAGCAACTTTGGCCTTGTCCGTGCAACTGCCTAGGGAATTGCAAATGCGGGATTTGGGGACCCAGCAGCTTTGTGGACTCGTTCCAGTGAGAATACAGGATGCACTTGAAATAAAGAATGCTTCTTCGTGACTCATTAAGCTCCTCTCGTTCCTCTCTATTAGGCATGTGTCTGCCCTGCCAGGCAAAGCTACGACCTTCAAAAGTGGAAGAGTCAGGCGGAAATAAAAACATTCCACTTCAGCGCCTAAACCATGTGCCCCTTAATCTGAAATAAATCTGTGACAACTGACAGATACTTCTTTCAGACAGTTGTGGAGAAAGGCTTGACTCGTCCTAGTAAATCAGACACAGGCTTCATTATTTTTAGTCTCGTTAAAAAAAAAGTTCCCATAGCAACCACACCATCATCTAGGGCAAATATTATCTCTTTAAGTCAATAAAATGAGGCGCGGTCCCACAAATACCCAGTGCTTTGAAAGGAAGAAATGTCTTTTCAGTAAAATTAATTTCTTCCAAGACTTCACCGTTTGCCTTCATTTGTAAACCCAGATTTTGTTTTCCCCTGTAAATAAGGGATATTCAAAGCAACATACAGCTTTGTACAGTCTAAGACTGACCTTCCTTGGATCTGTTTGCAGAAAATCACTGATTCTATTAATTCCTTGAAACACAAAGCTTCATTTGTGGCTTTTTTGTTCACCCACAGGAGGCATGATGCTAATTAATTGGACCCTTGGAGAGAACACTGTGTATTCTGAGAGGACAATGGGGAAAAACGTCTCAGAGCATGCACGTTTCTTCTCAGCTCTTACGAGATCATCGTTTAAGTTACAGAGCAAACAGCTTTGCTCCTGTGGGCCCTCAGTTACACCCGTAGAAAGAGTGGGTTACTCGCTACGCGTTGCTTGGGTCAGTTAATTTGACTCTGTTCTTGGTCAGCGCTGAAATTGTTTGAGGTATTCATGAAGATTTATTCATGTACTGAATTTTGGAATCACGATAAAGTGTATACCCCCAAAGTGTGAGATTTGGATCTTCAAAACTAAATCTCACACTCCAGACCTTCTTCATACTGAAAAATGTGTTGTTAATTTTAGCATCAGGTCAAAACCCCACAGGCTGGCTGGGGAAGCAAGCTTGGGGCCACCCCACGTCTCCTGGTTTCAGGATGCTGGTAGGGTCTCATAGTCCCCAAAGACTACTTCCTCTATTCTCAGGCTCACATTCCCCCCCACGTTTAGTACCTTTGAAATCAGGGTATGTCTAACAATTAATGGTGTGCCATAACTTCTTATCGACAGCTTTTTATTTCTTAGATGTACACGATGACGATGGGAAAGAAAGAGAAGCGACATTTGTTGCCCGCTTATCATGTATCAAGCATTAAGATAAGCAATTTATAGATGTTACTATTTTTAAAAAGATTTTATTTATTTATTTGAGAGAGAGAGAGTGCGCACAAGAGAAAGTGAGCACAAGCGGGTGGGGGGCGGGTAGGGGCAGAGGGAAAAGGAGAAGCGGGCTCCCTACTGAGCAGGGAGCCAGACACAGGACTTGATCCCAGGACCCCGGGATCATGACCTCAGCTGAAGGCAGCCCCTAACCGACAGAGCCACTCAGGCGCCCCTATAGATGTTACTTTGTAGGCTCCTCACACGAACCCTGAGAAGGGGGCATTTTTAGTTTTGCGGAAGGCTGAGACCCAGGGGGTTACGAGACTCATCCAAGTTCACAAGGTGGCACGTGTCAGAGTCGAGAATTGAACACTAATCTGGAAGACTTTATTGTAATATGAACCTTTGGATTCTCCATCTGACCTGCCCTCAGCTGGTTCTGTTCATAAAAGAGTTGCCAACCTTTAAATTCTGGTGCGAGGAAGGGCCTTGTGAGTCATAGGGTACGACCCCACCATGTTACAGATGACGAATCGAGGCTGAGGGAAGTGACCTGCCCGAGTCGGTCACAGAGGAAGCTGTGTCACTGACAGTGTGGCTGAACCAGGGAAGGAGTTGCCGGCTCCTGAGATGCCTTCCTCGCCTGCACACGTCGCCCGCCCCCGGGCCCTCCCTGCCCCGGGCCTCAGTCGCTCAGGCTCCTCTTCAAGGCACCCACCCTCGGCTCCTTCCTTCTCTGTCGTCACGCTCCCCCAGACGTCTCTCTGCCCCTCTCCCCTGTCCTTCCTTAGCCCTAGTGAAGCCGTGTCTTGTGACTTCTCCTCCAAGGTGACAGCGAATCCATACGAGTATGAAAATAGAGCAAGATGAGGGAAGAGTCTCCAGGGCCTGCACTTGGAGAGACATCACCCACAGCTTTGTTTGCTACCTCAGGAGAGTGACTTCAGTGGTGGGAACGTCCACGGAGACGGAAGGGAAGGTGGCAGAGGCACGGCCTTCGGTAGCCGTTGAAATCCCACGGCAACTCTCGCTCTGCATGGAGAGAGGCAAGTGGCAGCGCATAGGGCAAGGATGGCAAAAAAGTGGCATCTCTACATCATTTCCCTTTCCCACACCCATGATGAAGCCGAGGAGCTACTGTGCCCACCCACGCTCTGCACTGTGCCCACTCAGAGGTCCTCCGAACGCGGTGTCCCAGACAGCACCTTCCAACGCTTGGTTGTAGAGAAGAAACCAACTTACTTACCATCCCCAGTACTGTTGAAGGCTTTGGAGGGGGGCAGATTGCAAAATAACCGAGCCTCTATTTCTCCCAATGGAAAAAGGAGAAAAAATCATTGATTTACAGACGGGGCGTAAGATTGGGAGAGAACATATGTGAGAAGGAAGCAGATTCCGTGCGGCCTCACACACTGTAGGTGCTCCGTGACGATAAATTGTCACTGGTCAATGATGTCACCAGGTTAATGATGATGGGGGTAGGCGTGAAGCTCGTCTCCGTGGTAGAAGGACATTGGCGATTGTAAAAGAAAAGCAGCTTTGGCTTCTCCTTGTTGTCTTTATCTTGTGACATTACAGACACAAGTATGTATGTTTCAGGTCTAATGCAAAACGGCTGAAGAGTTCTCTTCAGAAACACAGCTCAGGATGGCAGCTTACCACTAACCAGCGAACTCCAAGCAAGTTATGGAGATCACACCAGGTAAGCAGTCTGTCCTGCGGGAGCCCCATTCCGGTGATGCTACTCCCAGGCTCAGGGCTGGAGAAAGTCCTTTATTCTGAGCTCCCTTAAATTTTCTATAAAACACATATCATCCCTGAATCTAGAGGTGGGTATACTGATGGTCTAGTGATGGATTCACTGAGGGTTGTTACCCGTTTTGAAAAAACCAAGCCCTGAACGAGTAGCACACTATTTAAAGAATACTTCTCTTTGCAGGAAACAGGAAGGTTTTAACTTCTTTATGTAGTTTTTTTTGTGTAATGTGCATCTTAAATGTCTTGGGCTATGTCGTTATATGCTGTGATATGTAAACTCCTAAGGGCAGGGATGATGTCTGCTTCATTTATTTTTTAGAGCACCCGGAATAATGCCGTGACCAACGAAGTCTTAAATCCGTTTGTATGCTACTGTTGTAGATTGGAATATAAACTCTGTCCCACGCTCATAAAGAATACTATTGCATTCTTAGTTTAGACTTTCCAAGAACCTGAAGTCTAATGAGACATTTCTGTTAGAACAGCATTGAATATCATTATGTGCAGCACCAATGTATACTTATTAGTTTATTTTAATTCTTAAAGTGTCAATATCAATTGATTTTCTGTTCTAAAAGCCTGCCCAATGTAGGAAATGTGAAAACTGCTGAAAAACATACAGAAGAAATAAAAAGTCCCCTTTAATTCCCATGCCAGAAGAGAATCTCTTTGAACATCTTGGTGTTTGTTATTTTTTTTTCCTGTAAAACTCATTTTAAAGTGTTATTAATATTAGCTAATCCTTAACTAATTTTAAGACTTTCAAAAGGTTTCTTCTTACTGGGAGTTCCATCCTTTTAGTTTGTGATCCTGGGTCCTTTCCAGAAAGAATTATTACTGTTTTGTTATTTTCAATGTATTGAAACGTGTTGTGAGTTAAGGGAAAGAGTTTGCTGTGAGCTGCTAGTGACTGATGCCTTTTTTGAAGGAAAGCTGTGGTTACCATGAAGCAAAATTAATCCATCTTGCCCCAGTGCATTTGTTCCCAGGTGAACTACTTTTGACTGTTTCCCTAGGATTATGTCACCCACCAAGGTAACTTTCTGTTTCAGTAGGTGATGTTAAGAAACAAAACAACACCCTTTCAGTTAATCAGTTTTGGAAAAGAGAGGCTGGCTTTATATCCCAAGGCTTTGATGTGTTTAGTGGTTCCTGTACGGATCTGCCTCTCTTTTGTTTTGATTGACAAGACCCTTATATATATTTGAGCAGTCAAACAGCCCAGTAACGGAGGGTAGAGACATTTACCCAGAGCAAACTTCTATCACTCATTGTGATTTTCTCACATCTTGGGTGCAAGTGTGAGCTCTAAAAGGAGTTAGCCCCAGCAAGATCAGGTAAGTGCTTCTCCATATTTGTACCTTCATTCACTGGAAGGGAAGTCCAAAGAGCCCTGCTAAGGTGACAGATCAGAGGTAGATCAGAAGTAGATGAGACCGAGAGATCTGATTTGAAAAGAAATAATTTTGCAGCAATAATGAATCATTTGAAGCAATAATGAATGGAGGGCATTCCATAAATGCAGTGTCCGCTCTCACTTTAACATTCAGGTATGTTCTGTCCCCTGGGCCAAGGGTGCAGGGAATGATTCTGGCTCCCGGAAAAGCACAGAAAATGACCATGACCCAGATAGAATAGACCTGACAGTAGATTGGGGTTAGGTTTTAAATACTTCCAATGCTTTCCAATATGTGGATTTAAATGGAATCACAACCAGGTGCCTATTGCAGCAGAGGCCTAGAGAAGAGGCAGTTTGTGGTGAATAGGACACATTGTTATGAATGCTACCAAGTCAGGCGCCAGGATTCATAATATCTTATGCATATCCGTGTTTTGTGGTGGGCTGTGTTAGAAATGATACATCTGGGCATAGAGTTTTTATTTACTGATATCCCTCCCATTCCCCATCCATGACACTGAAAACATAATTTTGAGCAGGCGGGGAACCCATATAGCACCAAATACCCTAGATCTGAACAAAAATAATTTGGGTGTGTTCATGGAGTATGTTAGGATATGCATTACTTTTGGTGTGACTCATACTTTGTATTTATTTTGGAGAGGCCATTGGAACAAACCTCTCTAATATGTGAGTCAAGTCCAGTAGTTGGGTAGCAATAAGGAAAACCCGAGGATGCCCTGGGAGAGTTAAGTGTCTAGTGAGTACGATAGGTCCATTGAAACCATGCTGGAGTCAGAGGAAAATTTGGGCACCTATGTTGGTGTTTGTGGGCATTTACACTTTCTTGACTCATTTCTTTTGACATGCTAAGAGCAAAATGCCTTTGATGGTGATCATTATATCATTGGTCACCCCCTGGAAGGAAGCTGGCTCTCTTTTCAAATTTTTAAAAAATTTTTAAAAAGATTTATTTATTTATTTCAGAAAGAGGGAGAGTGAGCCCAAGTAGAGGGGCAGAGGGGAGAGATTCTTAAGCAGACTCTGTGCTGAGCATGGAGCCCAATGCGGGGGCCCCCAATCTCATGACCCTGAGATCACGACCTGAGCTGAAACCAAGAGTCCGTCGTCTGACTGACTGAGCCACCAGGTGCCCTGGGAAGCTGGCTCCCTCAATAAACTGTCTTTCCTTTCCCTCTCTGGAGGAACACCATGAAGCTGGCATACCTTTTCCTTGGTCCCATGGCCCTCTTCTTCCTGGCCGGCTGCAGCTGTGTCCTCAGCACCTCCGGTGGGGACCTGCTCACCTTTGTGGGCTGTGCCGTGAGGGAGTTTACTTTCCTGGCCAAAAAGCCGGGCTGCAGGGGTCTTCGGATCACTACGGATGCCTGCTGGGGCCGCTGTGAAACCTGGGAGGTGAGTCTCAAGGCAGGTGCAGGTGGCAAAGCCTTCGGGGCCAGCCACCTAGGTTGATTCCTGTGTTCACTTTTTAAATAAAATGAGGGAGAGTGGGGCATTCTTGTGGATTTTTTTTAATGACAATTACTTGGCCTTCTCCAAAAATAATGTGAAAGAAGCATGATCCTAACCTTCTAACAAAGCGTTGATAAAATTAATGTTTGTACTTACGTAGTGTCTGTATATTTGGGAATCATCTCTGGGAGGTTAAGATGTGCTATTGTCCACCCAATTTACAGATGACATGGAGGAATTCAAGGAGTGAGTTATGTAGACAGTTATGTAGACAGTCAGTAGAAAGTTGGGAATAAATTGTTGGTTCAAGCATGTCACCAAAATTGCTCTATATTCCTCTCCCTGTGATATAGCCAGCCGATTAACACGTGATAGGCTTTAAACTGTCTAGCAGGGGAGGGTGGGTCCTCAGTTCTTCCCTCAATGGCTCAGGCACAGCTTTGCCCTGCCCCAGCTCCCCACTGCAATTTGTGAGGCCCTCAGGGATTGCCACAGACATATCCATAAAGTCCCTTTGCATTCTATGATACCCAGCCTTTCAAGAAGCATCACATTTAATATGATGTTAGACATCTCAGACAAAGTTAGAACCCTGCCGGGCTGAGGTCAGGAGATGTTTGCAAGGTGAGAAGAAAAGAGGCACATTCAGCATAGAGCGTCCCATCACCCCGTGGAGTGACCGTTGACTCTTTGTACTGAGGCCCGAGTTGGTTACTAATGAAACTCCAGCTCTGATTTGTCACCTGGGTTCAAAAACCTTTAGTGAGCACCCACTATTGCAAATTCCAAAGCCAACGTCCAAGGTCCTTAGCAACGTGAAGTTTGCCTGTTTTCCCAATGTCTACCCATATCCCGAGCTCTGGTCTTGTCAGACTGATTTTGAAAAGTTTTATTAAACACCCCTCATGAAATCTCCCATTTGGTCTTTTTCTCATATGGTTTCTCATTTCCATCTGTCATTATTAAATATATTCTTTGATGTTTGTGTCCAGAGCCAGCTCCTTCCCTAGAGGTTTTCTGCCTCCCTGGTCAGCCCTAACTCTAGATTATCTTTTGTCTTACTTTTCCCCACCACACAACACTAGATTCTAATTTTTTTTAGGAGAGGAGTTTCATTCTTGTGCCTTCGATAGCTTTGTTGAAGTGTCATGTATGAACGAGACATTCAATAAATATTTGTTGAGTTGTATGGGATGGACCTCTATCTGGAGTCATACATCTTTTAGTCTAATTGATGCCAACTTAGAAGTCCATGAGCACCACAAGAGGATGCTGTCATCAGAAAAAATAGCCGTCTATTCAGGGATTCAGGGAGCAACCTGCCATCACTTAGATAAA
The DNA here is from genome assembly GCF_002007445.2 of Ailuropoda melanoleuca. Lineage (NCBI taxonomy): Eukaryota > Metazoa > Chordata > Mammalia > Carnivora > Ursidae > Ailuropoda > Ailuropoda melanoleuca. The sequence goes on along the minus strand of NC_048231.1, from coordinate 5,762,029 downwards.
ATTATGGCCCCATGAATGGGTTGGATTATGGTGGTGAAATCTCCAAGTTAAATAAAACTACTCTACCTAATCGCTGTATTTTTGGCACCATCCAGGGGCGTAAGACCTAATAGTCAAATGAAAATTTAGCTGCTAAGGATACCATGGCTGTGACTTGACATCAAACTTACTTGGGGAACTTTGGCATCTTCTCGTCTTCGGGTCTTGGCCTGGCCGTGCCTACCCCTACTCAAAGTTCATCTCTCAGCTCTTTGGAGCTCTTTCTGGGCCCGGATTTCAAACTGTGTTTCCTTCAATTCAGCTCATTTTCCTCTTCTCTTTAAAAATTGATGAATATCTCTAACTGGATCTTGGTCACCCACAGGAGATCGGGGAATATGTTCCCACTGGAGAAATGGAAGCACCAAGACTATAAGAGAACAAGGGTCCCCTTCATGTTAGCCAGCTTTTATTTACGCCTCTACTGTACTATCTGTACAGGGAGCTTACTTACAGAAAATAAATAAAAGAATGAGATTTATTTCCCCAGTAATCTGAAAGTTTCCGAGATACAAAGCACTTATTTTGGGGAACTTAACTGGAGAGCATGTCTAGAATGAGGACGTCTGCGACAACAAAACAGTTGGATTTACTTCAAAGGTGGAACCATTGCTGAAAATAGCCTTTGGTCATGGCCTGGGTTTAGGGTTGCCAGATTTATTCAAACAAAACAAAACAAAACAAAACAAAATAAAACAACAGAAACCCCCCCCCCCCAGCAAATCAGACCATGATGCCAGTCAAATGTGAATGAGAGATAAACAACAATTATTTTTTTGGTGAAGTCTGCCCCATGCAATATTTGGGACATACTTGGCACTAAAAAATTTTGCTGTTTATTTGACATTCAAATATTAGTGAGTGTCTTAGATTTTGTTGGCAGCTCTGCTTGAGATTCTGGATTACTGAGGGTAAGAGGACATGAAGCAAACTGAGGCGGGTGCAGTGCTGCCTGAAACGGAGGAGGAAGCAGTGATATTAAGTCGAGCTCTTCCATGTAGTCCTTATCCAAGGCAAAGCCATCATCTTCCTGATGTTCATGGAAGAACTTCACCCTGGGCCTCCATTACACATACTTTATGCTCCCAATACAAGTGAAGGTGTGGACTTTATTTTTTTTTTTTTAAAGATTTTATTTATTTATTCGACAGAGATAGAGACAGCCAGCGAGAGAGGGAACACAAGCCAGGGGGAGTGGGAGAGGAAGAAGCACGCTCATAGCGGAGGAGCCTGATGTGGGGCTCGATCCCATAACGCCGGGATCACGCCCTGAGTCGAAGGCAGAGCTTAACCGCTGTGCCACCCAGGCGCCCCAGGGCGTGGACTTTTGAAAGCTTGGAAGTTGCTACTTTTATTATTACTTCCTTACTCTGACTACAGCTGTGATAAGAACAAGAGATGACATTTACCGGACACTTACTTGGCACTGGGCGTCGCGCATTACATATGTCATCTACCTTAGCTCCACAACGAGGCTGTGAGGTGGAGATTTTGTTTTAGAGATGAGGAATCCGAGGCTTCGAGAAGCCAAGTGGACTTTCCAAAATCTTCAGCCAGTGGCACTACAGGAGCCCGAGGTTAAGGGTCTGACTCCAGGATTTGAGATTTTTTTACACAGTCTTGCAGTCTTTCATTTTTTTTACACTTATCCTGCCATGATTTCATAGGGAATGGGTTCCAGCAGCTCAGGCTCCTTTCTCTGGTTCTCCCAAAGTGTGCTTCTCCGGGTGGAACAGGCTGGCACTTCAGTTCATTTCTCTTTGGCTTCCTTCTTTTCTGATCATTTTCCTTCACATGCTTCAGGAAGCTGTCTAGGCTCTTTGAGCGCTTAACCCGCTCAGTATGTACATTCATTCTCTTGGCAAGAATCTTGCGCTTAACCTGTTTGTTTATAACAAAGGCAACAGCAAGCTGGGTACCACTGTAGACTCTTTCAGATTTGCCATGCTAACATTTGGGGGGGCATTCCTTTTTGAACAGTGCCCAGTCCCTGGTGGTCTGCGGGATCACCTTTCTTGTGGATTTGCCAGTATGTGACCAAGGGAACAACTCCATGTTTTCTGAAAGGCCTAGAGAACATAGAACGAGTGCCTCTCATTTGTGTTGTTCATTTTGGCGAATTACCGGAAGATGGGGGTTCCACTCCAGGGCTTGAGATTTTAACTACTATTTTGTGCTGATTTCCTGATCTCTATGCTCTTTATAAAATTATCTATGAGGTTAAAGATTTATAAAAGGTGAAGGCAGGAAGTGAATCCTTTGGCTATCAGAACAGCGCTCAGGTCATTCTGGAACCTGCCTTGCTCTGTTTTCTGTCATTGATTCAACTATAGCGATTGAGAACCTCCTGGGTGACAGGGTCTACTCCAGGTAAAAGAAGCGCAGCAGTGAGTAAAATGGGCAAAAATCCCTGTCCTAACGGAGGCTCCTTTCTAGAGTGGGAGAAACACGGCACAAATAAATACAATATATAATGTGTCACATGGTCCTGACAAGTGCTATGGAGAAAAGGATAAAGCAGGAAGAGGGCCGGGACGTGGTAGGGTGTGGAGGTGGGATGTCGCAATTTTAAAGAAGAGGGTCAGGAAAGGTTTCTGTGAGAAGGTGATGTTTGAACAAAATGGCAGGCTGGCGAAAGAGTTAGTCATACGGGAGAATGTTCTGGGCACTGGGATTAACAGGGCAAGGACTCCGGAGTGGGACTGTTCATGGTGAGTTTGAGGAACAATCAGGAGACTACTGTGGCCAGAGCAGAGTGAGGAAACCAGCAAGAAAGGGGGCCGGAGACACAGCAGACGGTGCGGGTGCAGGGAAGATGATGGAGGGTCTCAACGGTGAACGTCTTTGACGTATACTCTGAGTGAGATGGGAAATCACTGGGGCTTTGAGCAGAGAAGAGATAGGATCTGACTTAATTTTAGGAGAATCACTTGGGGCTGCTGTGTTGTAAAGAGACAGTAGGGGGTGATGGTAGAAGAGAGACCAGTTAGAAGACTTTTTCAAAGATCAGGATTATTCATTTGCTAAATATTTATTGAGCACTTGCTATGTGCCATGGGCTCTTGTGGGAGCTCAGGATATGGTACTGAAAGCGGGTAGCTGCTTTCAGGAATTTGTCTTCTACTGGGAGGAGAGAGATTTACAAGTAAACAAATGACTAGTGAATTAATTTCTGATAGTGATAATAGTACCGAGAACAAGAAACAAGATGGTATGTTCTAATGGGTTCCCTGTTTTCTACTTGTGGGGACAGAAGCCCATTCTGGAACCCCCCTACATTGAAGCCCATCATCGAGTCTGTACCTACAACGAGACCAGACAAGTGACGGTCAAGCTGCCCAACTGTGCACCTGGAGTGGACCCCTTCTACACCTACCCCGTGGCTGTCCGCTGTGACTGCGGGGCCTGCTCCACGGCCACCACGGAGTGCGAGACCATCTGAACCTGGTGTGGCCGGCAGAACACCACTGGTGGCCTTGAGCTTCACGGACGCACCCTCACGGACAGCACGAGCAGCTCAACCCCTGGATTCGAGGACTGTCTACTTTAGGCCAGCCCTGTGGAGGAGACTACCTGTCTCCGTCAGGTCCAACTCAGGCACAAGGCCCAGAGGCAGCCTACCCATGCTAAAAATGCGAAACAGTATCTGTGTTTTCACCGCAATAAATTTCTCTTCACACACTTGCAAATCATTTTGTCTTTACCTTGAATCTCAGAACATAATTTGCATATATCACAATCCTCCTCCAATTTGCGTTTATAATATGCCAGTGGTTTAAACGCAGTGGGCATAATTAGGAAATGGGTCTAGAAAGTCTTTACATTCTCATGTCTTATTTAACAGTTGGTCTCCGACTAGATGTATGATCAAAGGGCCAGCAATTAATAAAACCAATGCTTAGTCCTCACACTCCCAAAGAAAACCCAATTGCAAGCTCCCTTCTCATTTAACTGAGCACTTACCTACACAGGAAACAGAGCCGGCTCAGATTGAAAAGGGAGGACGATGGTCGCTGAAATCGAGAAACGTCTGGCTCTGGGTGATTCTTTTCCCAAGCAAAGTTCTCAGAGTCCTCCTGAATAAAGAGGCCCCTTTGTGATTAAACAAAACAAAACAAAACAACCCCAGAAAAAATCTGTAACTAAAGCCATCATTTAGGTTTAAAGATGTTGCAGCTAAACTCTGGTTTTAGACTCATGTGCTGCTCTCCCGAAGCTAGGCCCAACATGGTTAATCACAAATATTCTTCTCCATTTAGCATATTTTAAATTCAAGTTGTGATTTTTTAAACTGGGAAGTTTTGCACGTTTGCCGCGGTAAGGCTGCACTGCTGGATCAGGGGAAGTCTGTGATGCTCTAGGTCTTGCGCTCTCTAAAATCTTACAGCAGCTGATTCTCTGTGACTTTTTTTTAACTCTGGTATCATGCAAGTGTCTTTAATTCCAACATTTTGGGGTTGAAATGAACCTTGTTCCTTTTTCATGATATGCCAAGAAAATCTGTATTAATGCCAATAAAGCATGTCCTCTGTCTTTTGAATTCATGAAAACTTTCCAAAAAAAGTCTTTTTAGTCTTTAATATACTTGGAAGAACGATAGCAAGTACCCACAAAATGAACTTCAAAGTTACTTTTACTTACACATTAATGTAGAATGTCACGTTTAGGAAGGGACACAGACAAGTGACAGGGTATCCTGAGTCCCAAAGGTGGCTCAGTCGGGACTCAGACCCCTGCCATATCTCATCTGGGAGCCGGGAGCCCTCCTTGAATGAGGAATGAATAAGCCCTCATGAAAATAGTAAAGCGAATGTTAGGATTGATGGTCAAGGACCGGGATGCAGAGGCGGACCTCTGGGAACAAAGAATGTGAGCAAAATCCATCCCAGTCTTTAGTGCAGATCTGTTGGTAGGCAGGAAAGTCCTTCTCACATAGAACGCAGTCAAGTACCTGGGACCTCTACCGGCCAGTGGGTGGTGATTAGGGACAACACGGGGTGACACCTCTCAAGTGTTTTCAGCCCATCCTTAAGAACTTCCCTCAGAATTTTTTGAAAGAAAGGGCTGCTTCTTAAAGAAACTTAGGGAAGAAAAGCAGAAGCAATAAGGGCTTGCCACAATTTGAGAGAAGGTGACTACAGCAGCCGTTGGGGGCCCAGGGGGAAACAAGGGGCACACTGCGGCCAGATATTGAGCACAGTTCAGGGAAGATGCTGTTTATAAATGTGTGGGCAGAGTTAAGAAAACCGACAAGGGGTGATAAAACCCTCCGACTACTTGTTTAGAAGCAATGAACATCCCTAGGCTGAAGGAGAAGGACAGGAAGTGATTATCAGACCCCAGAGAGAGCGGAAGAGGAATGCCTGATGGGAACTGCGATCTTTCTTAGGATGACCCAGCCAGCTCCAAATCAAGGCCTGGTGGGGAGGGAGGTGGGGGAGAAAGTACCCCAATCTCACTCTGTTCCACACCCTGATCTTTGGCGGTTGAATAAGAGCCGAGTGTGGATCTAGGGGGGTGAACGGATCAAGTCCAGCCTAGCTATCTCCTGGGAGGCTTAGCTGAAATGCCATGCGCAGTGATGTCGGCTGTGAGAGCCATGGGGCATCCATAGCATCACAATGACCAGGAGTTCCCGGGGATGGGAAACGTACAGAAAACCACGTTCTGGCTAATCAATACCGATGACATCTGAGAGATGCGGGAACAATGGGAACTGTCAAGACCGTGGGATTAGTTGGTTGTTAAATACAGTCCGAGCATTCAGGGCATGGTGTGAACGCCCTCAGCAGGAGACACTGCATGAGCTGAAGATGCCCTCTGCTCCTGGAGCTGGAGGCCACGCTGTGCTGAACACCAGGCCTCAGACGCAAGTGGGAGAGCAGCTGAATTACTAAAAAGGCTGAATCCACTACCCCAGCAGTCTCCTAAACTTAGGTCAAGGTCCTCCTAGGGAAGGAGTGGGACACGGAGGCCTGGAATGGGGACAATCGGTGGATGAGATTGAGGTTCCCTTGCAGAAGGGGCCTCCTTGTTAGAGATCAGCCTCCCCTTGCTGAAACCAGGCCAAGGCCCCAGCCAAGGAGGATGCTTCCCATGATAATACTTGCCCTCTTCACAGACTGCCCAGAACCTCTCATGGGTAATTAAGGTCAAGTCTGAGGATAACCCAATTGGAGAAGGACTCTCTGAGTGATGGGAGAACAAGAGCTTCCACTGAAGCTGCCTGAGGACTTGATGAACAGAAACGGGGGTGGTTAGAATGCATGTGAGAATGGACCTGGAGGGTGTGGGGCTCTCATCTCAATGGTTGCGGGGGAAGGTGTCAGAATATAGGGCTGGATAAGAGTTTTTTTAATGGGCGCATTCTCTCATGAATCAGAATTTAACATCCTTACTAGGGCACCTGGATCTGATCCCACTGAGCTGTTGGGATGGCTCTTTAAAGCTTGGGGAAAATGGTGGCTTCTATTAATGGAGAGAAGATGCCGGAATGGTCCTGGAAGAATATTTGAGGATAAAAGGCTCAGGGAAGTGGTCCTGCTGGAATGGACTTATTCCGTAAAACCCAAGAACTCACCAGCTCACTCTGTTCACCTGGAGGTTCAGCGGACACTCCCTTCATTGAAGTGCTAAGGAATGTTCTAGTGACAGGCACCTGCCTCCTGGACCAGCTCCATAGTGGCTGTCCTTTGTAGGCTGGGGTTGATGGCAGGAGGAACTGCCGTGGACCTGGGCTTCCCGGGGTGAGCAGAGATGAGAGGGTGTGGAATAGCAGAGCCCAGGTGATGACCTGTAGCTGTAAGAGGGAAGGTGAACATAACAGGCTATCATGGGCAGCGAAACCCCAACAGCAGTCGGGAGACTCGGGTCTGCAGGGTCTATGGTGCTGGCTAACATTCCATGGTGTTCCCGGTCCATGGTATTAAAGAAACTACAGGGGCGCCTGGGTGGCTCAGTAGGTGAAGCAGCTGCCTTCTGATCAGGTCATGATCTCAGGGTCCTGGGATCAAGCCCCACATGGAGCTGCCTGCTGAGCAGGGAGCCTGCTTCTCCCTCTCCTCCCCGCTTATGCTCTCTCTCGCTATCTCTCTCTCTCAAATAAATAAGATCTTTAAAAAAATAAGAAACTACAATAAATATATAATCAAAAAGTTATTAATTAAAAAGCATGAAATACCTCTCTCCATGCTAACCTTGAATCTTTTCAAAGCTCTTTCTTCCTTCTTCCTTCCTCCCTCTCTCCCCTTTTCTCCCTCCCTCCCTCCCTCCCTCACTTCCACGAATATTTATCATCCCTAATTTTGTGCAAGGCACTGTGTTTGGGAAATGAAAATATAAATATTGCTACCATTGATCTATGTTTTTTACTCTAAGCAGGATCCTTTCTATTAATTCTTCCTAATTCTTACATCAACCATGTTCCTAGGCACTGTAATTGCCATTTTACCATTGCCATTATGTAGATGATGAAAGCAAAGCTCAGGGAAGTCAAGTAACTTGCCCAAGATCCGACAGCTGACAGGCAGCACATTCCAGGTTTCTCCGACCTAGAATCAACCTCTTTCCATTGGAGCGGGATGCCTTTTTGGAGTGTTCCTTATTGCTTGGGGAAGTCTTTGAAGTTCTGGAGGTTAGACTATCCTCACCCCTGATCAGCATGTTTGCAGTCTCTCCTGGGGGTGGCTTGGTGCCAACTTGGGTTGTTCTACAGAGATTGCGATTTTTTCTACTTTCCTGTGTAACCTTTAGGAAGATAATGCTTTGCTGCAGCTCCAGTCAAAGCTTACAGCAGGAGAGACTGAGGGAGAAAAGGAGCAGAGCCTCAAAGGGAAATTCAAAGACACCTGCTGTGGAAATGAAGGTTGTGTGCTCTCAACTGATTGCCAGGCACTGTGAGCATTGGGTGTGGGGGAAAGATGGTCCAGTGCCTTGAGGTGAGCTCTAGATAAACTCTCAGCAACTCCTTGCTCCCAGAAATGTGTCTATTTTGCAATTAACGAAAGGTAAGGAGAAGAGCAATTTCCTGAAATTTTTTTTCTATGGGAGCGTTTTTGAATGAAATGTACAAATTCTCACAGCTCATTCTACTTCTAGGTTCATTAGCTCCACTGATTGATGCGGTAATTCATGCTTCCCTTTCATTGATTGGGAAATGAAAGAGCCACCAGGAGAGAACCAAATTTTGCTTCAGTGACCCAATTCACTCTTCAAATTATTTAGGTTTTAAATGTAATAGAAAGCATTTCTGGGACCATAAGTGAGTTGTATCTCTAACTGAAAATAATGCAGCATTGATGAAAATGTTCATTTTGTAAAGTCTCCCCAGAGGACTGCTTGTCTTCTTCACCCAGGAGATGTTTTCTATAAAATAATGTGCACCTTATCTTTTTTAGTTTTCTTCAAAACATTAAAGCAAATTATGAAGAAGTAACTTTGAAACCATTCACTAGCAAATTCTGCAAATTTTATTTTCTGTTGAAAATTTCTACTACTGAAAGTTTACTTGGAGTAGAAGAATTTTGGTCATTCTTTGCTAGATGAATCTTCTGGTATTTCTTTTACAATGAGTTCCCTTTGTTTTAATGAATGAGATTGTTCGGAATTGTGTGCAGGGAGATCCAGAAGGCTTAGTGGCTGGCTGTCGTGATCCTGGCATATCTGAAGGGTGCTGAAGACCTCAGAAGAGGTGATATCTAACAACAAGAAAAAGAAATAGGGATGGGGCACCTGGGTAGCGCAGTCGTTTAGTGTCTGCCTTCGGCTCAGGACGTGATCCCGGCGTTCCGGGATGGAGTCCCACATCAGGCTTCTCGGCTGGGAGCCTGCTTCTTCCTCTCCCTCTCCCCTGCTGTGTTCCCTCTCTCGCTGGCTGTCTCTCTGTCACATAAATAAATAAAATCTTAAAAAAAAAAAGAAAAAGAAATAGGGAAAGGATGAGAAAAGAAGGAGCAGGTGCAAAGCACTGTAATTGGTAGTGTATGGCAGAGACTTGCCTCCAATGTCAAGGAATTTAGAGGGATTACTCTATCCTCTGTTCCAGGTCCTCATTATCAGAAGTAAAGTAAACATTTCTAAGCTCTTTTGCTTTATAATTAGCTCTAAGTTCCCTTGACTGTACGATTTCATTAGCATACTGAATAATTGAGGTTGTTTTTTTTTAAAGGCTTCCCAATATACAGGATCATATATACTTTTGATCCTGATTGTGGGACACTGGGGCTTCAGGAAAAATCACTCAAACCCCAAATACAACCCCTCCCCAACAAACAAACAAACAAACATACATTCCCCAAAGAGAAGCTATTTTAATTTAACATAGAATATCAATATTACCACGATGAGAATGGTAATATTCTTTTGGTGATGTTGAAGATGCAATTACCAGCAAGAAATACAGATATCCCCGAGTCACAAATAATGTACAACTTAAAATTATTTAAAAGAGCATTTATTCACTTAAAATAAATTTAAACTATGCATACACAAAAAGGGCTATGATGAATTATGAATTGTCATTATCTCGAGGAAGGATACTTGCAGACTATGTACTTAAAACAGAAATTTAATCCTGTTACTTTGCAGGTTCTTTCTACAGCTAATGTATGAACAGATCATGCTCGCTTGGCCTCTCTGTGTTGCTCCCGCAGAGATTTCTAAGTGTCTACGGCATGGCGAGGTACGCCATCTAAGGGAGGCGATCTAAGATTCTAGGCTGTTCTGAACCTCCATCTTCTGTCTCCCTCTTGAAATCTGCCTATCAACATTAAAATATTTGGAGGGGTGAGTAGCCAATTTTACTGAGTGAATTTAAGACATCAGCATTTTAAAATAGGTTGGAAATAAGAGGAAGATTTTGTTCGGCTTTTAGCTCCCGCTTGAGCCACCTCAGGAAGCTAATGCTGAAACATTTCCCTATTGAAACATAAACACCAGTTAATGACAAATAAAGTCCAATTGAAATGGGATGCAAATTTCAGCCTTAACGAAATCTGAGCCAACCTCAGGACAAAGCCAAAAGGAACTAATGGGTTCACTCATGCCAAGCGCTGTGCTGTGTGCTGCAGACTAGGGAAGGAGCAGAAGCAAGTGGGCTCTGATGGGGGAGGGGGGTTCTCTTCTTCAGCACTTGATTATTTCAATGTGCTTAATTTAGTAGAAATGCTTTTTATTCAAAAAAGGGAGGCTCTCAGATATCTTGGACTGGGATTTTCTATTAGTTGCCACAAAGAGACTGGAAATCAAACATTTAAAAATTACAAGTAAATGGATTCTTGAAGAGAGATTGATTGTTGATGCCAATTTTCTTGCTCTATTAGTTTCTTGTGAAGAGAGAAAACAGGCTCTATCGTGTGGCCTGGGGAAGGCGGTGAAGGGTGGGTGTGGAGGGCGGTGGCAGTCCCTGGTGTAAGAAGCACTTTTTGGCGGCTTGTACCGGTGGTTAAGAGCAAGAAATCAGGGATACATTTGCAATAGTGAAACTAATCTTTGGGATTAGTTTCTAAGATTCTGTTTTGGGATTTGACTAAACCCTTCCAAGAATGCTGGCCGCTTTGGGTAGCCAAACTGCTCCCAGGTGTAAAAGCTGTTCCAGTTTATAGCCATTTTAAGGTCAAAGGTATCTCGGGACACCAGCGGGTTCAAGCGTGAAGGAGGACACGTGGTTTTGAGTACCGAGGTCAGAACTCTGGCAACCGTGTGCAGGCAAGCCTGCTGCGGGAAGGGGAAGGTGGTCCTTCACAGAGGAGGTGGTCCCCGAATGATTGTATTTGCACAATGACCCCAGGCCCTTATTCTGGGATGGACTCGCTGATCTCCTAGCCGGGTAACTAGTAGCCATTTGCAGGTACAAAGGAAGTGGTAAGTAACCTTTGTGCTCCTTCTCCATTTGTTTGAGGGTAGGTATGATTTGCCTTCAGGACTTCTTCAGCAACAGTGGGATTTGAATAAGACGCTACACTTCCATGTGCGTGTATTTGCGTGTGGGCCTGCGTGCCATTTTTAAAGGGCTCTTGTGCGTGGGGGAGGGGGAGTGTGTGTGGGGGGAGGGGCGGGGGAGGGAACCGAGTATGGCTCCCAGCGATGTCTTGTAAAAAGACATTGAATAAGTGAATACAACCCTGGTCTGTGCGTAGGACAATAAGGATAGAAATCTGTGGAAGGCCCCGTTAGAGGACATGTTAGTGGTCGACCCTTACTTTGGCATCTAGAGCACGTCTTAAGCAATGCAGACGGACGCTTCATCAAAAGTTTTATGCTTCAGAAATTTGTTTTATCTTCATTTTGTAAGTTTATAACTTCCTGTGATATGAATCTTTCTTGTTTCTTCATGGAAAATCGTTTTGGAGGGCATTTTTTTTTCTCTCTCTTATAAACACCAAAAAACCTTGAAGAACAGAAGTACTTCCGATTTAGCAGATCTTTCAAACCAGATGCTGCTTTTTCTGCTTTTAATTCCAGAATAGGCTTATTGTTTTACTACAACTGGGCAGCACATGACAGGCTTCTGAAAGCCTTTTTATTCATTCCATAAATGTGAACAACTCAAATATTAGCCTAACAAATACCCAAGGGGTAGGACCAGAGGGACAAACAAAGCTGATGGTTTCTTCATCAGGCAGCCACACGTTTGGATGTAACAACGGATAGTAAACTTGGTCGTCTCATCGATCAGTACCTCTCAAACTTTAATGTGCAGATGACCTGGGGGTCTTATTAAATGCAGATTTGGATTCAGGAGGTCTGGGCTGGGCCTGGGTTTCTGTAATGCTAACTAGCTCTTCCGCAGCGATGGCAGGCTATGGGTCCCCAGGACGCACGTGGAGTAGAAAATTTCCCATTCTAACAGAGGGCTAGACAATTTCCCATTCTAACGGAGGCCTGGGGAAGGCGGTTTACTCAAGAGGTTGATGAAGACACCCTCACATAACTCAGAAATGAGAGCAGGAGAGAAGACTATTTAATGACTTTAAAGTCAGAGCAAGGCACAAAGCAAGCCGCAAGGTTAAAGAGAATTTGAAATAATATTCCATTAATTACGAAAGTGTACACAGAATAGCCATTACATGAGAATCAGGTTGTAAGAAAGGCAAAGTCCTTCCCTTGTCTATCATTTCCCCCGTAGTGATCACATGGGGAGCAACGTGGACTGTTGTAGTTGGGATAAAATTCTGCTGAGATGTGCTTAAACAGTAATTACTGTTTACTCAGGACCAAAAAAAAAAAAATTTAAGGCAGGTGATGCAAAGAATGTAGAATTCATTAACCTTCCTGCCCATGGCTCCTCTAGGAGAACAAGACCAATTGCTTAAAAAAAATTGACTTAAAAAATGGCAGGTGGTGGTAATTTGAGGTATGTATTTACAAAGCTGTCCCAAACATACCATCCTGCCATGAAAGTCTTCCTATTTTTTCCTGCAAAGAACTAACATAAACTCAAAAGACGGGCATGTGCAGCGTTACTGGGAAGTTCGGGAAGCTAATATGGCTTGTAGGCGAGATCAGTTCTGTGCCTTCAGGACCCTCTCCTCATATTGTCCCTAAAACACCGATCAGACCCCATTTGTCAAAGATAACTGCATATACTGAGAGGCTTGGAGGACATGGCTGAAAACACCACAAAATCACTCTGGCTACAGCGGCAAGAAGCTTCTGCGCCACTGCAGAACTCAGGACACAACGAAATGACGAGGGCGGAACATGTTTAGACACACACGCACGAAACGACTCTGGATTTTGACATAATATTCTCTAAGGACGAAAAAAAAATAGATTGTGACTGAGACTAATCATGCAGCTTTTACTCTAATTTCCTGTCCTGGAAGTTAAAAGCCAAGAACTGTTGTTGAACTTGCATCCCTGAATTCACAGATGAGCCAAAACCTCCTTGACTCATTCCTCCCCTAACCCCCGGAGATCTCCAATGAGCACCGCCCAGCCTCGGAAGCCCGAAGCGCCTCCACGTGGAGCTCGGCGTTTTCATCTCCTTTCTGGGCTTTGTGGACACTGAAGCACCAGGCGTTGTTGCTTTAGTTCATCTTTTGCGTTCGGGGATTGTTGTTGTGGATGCTAAAGGCCATCGTTCTGTTTGGAGATACTCCACTGAACATGAATGCATATCTCTCACACAAGTAATCGTCTTTCCAGATGTCTCAAAGTCATCCTTTTCAGATTTGAAGTCATGCTAGTGCTTAAAAAACTTCCAAGACAATTGATTCACTCCTACTCCTCGGTAAATTCCCCCGACCATCTGCTCCGTATTAGCAAAGAAGGTGTGAGCATGGTGGTCCGCCCACATTGCTACTGAAGACCCAAAGGGCACTGTCCAGAATTTCATCATCTTTAAGGAATGGTGAGGTGGAATTATCTAGAATTATCATATGATGAGCCCTCTAGGCTGACTCTGGAACGCTCTTCTCATGAATGGTCCTCCTTTCTTCCCTAGGGCTCTGGAGGCTAGGCAGAACTTAGCCACTGCCTAGGAGAATTGTCAGTTGTGTGTGTTTTGCCTTGTGTTTCATTTTTGTTTTCTCTCCATTCTCTAAATGGTTCCTTTCTAAAAGTACCTAACTTCCTTTGGAAGAAACTCGGTTTCCCCCATCTTCTTTTTCCCTTTCTGTTCCTAATGGTTCTTGAAATGAAAATATTCTGTTGAGTTTCCTTATGTGTACTTGGCAGCCTACTCAATGACTTGTAGAGAGTAGCTGGTGCCCTGTGGCTCTCACAGTTGAAAGAGAAGGCACATTTTGCGTCCTGGCATCCAGACATAGAGGCTGAAGGCATAAAGGGTTAGATAATCATCTCCAACATGGTGCCAAACATTCCTTTAAAGCAAAACCTCAATTTCTAATCTTCCATCACTTTGGTCTCATGGATGAGTTTGCCTTTGCGAATGCAATACTACCTCTTTAAAGGCTTACCTCAGGTCAAGGATTTATTTTTGAACACTCTACTTGGCGAGTTTATTAACTGCTTACAAGAACCTATGCTCCACATAACGTACATTTTTGTTGGCCTCAAGTTTGGGGTTTAACTTTCTTTAATTTCCCTTTAAATTGTGAGCATGGTTGTGATTTCTCCTTTACTACCATTTAAATATTATTTCCTCATTGATGGTTCTCTGCAAATTGTGTCTGGTTATATCCACTGCATCTGGTACTTCTTTTATGGACCAGAAATCTTCCAAATGGTTCTTTGCGTATCATGATCAGACATATTGTTATTGGAGTCTCAGGACAAAAACTTCCTTCTTGTTCCATGTGCGTGACTTATTTTTTTCATTTTCCAGTTTACTGCTTCCTGGTTTAGACTTGCTGTAGTATTGCATTCAGTAATTGTTCTTTGAGTATAACTTTTCTTGGCAGAAATCAACCCAGATTACTTACCGTGACATGGCTTTGACTCTTGTGGTAGTCTTTTGTGTTTGCAAAATAGCCCAGGGAATCCATTAATTCTACCAAATAACCAACCATTTGATCAAAAAAACAAAGTTGTCAAACTAGCTACTTGATTAAACCATTAGATTGGGATTAAATTGCTGTATCCTATGCCATTAGATTGGGATTACAGTACATTGTATGTTGTGGATTCCAAGCATATTGCAGATCAAATTCTTGTCTCTAGATTATTACTAGTGTGATGGATTATCTAATTTATAGTGGCCTAAGTCATGTATTTGATCTGTAGGACAAACAAATGCAACTCCAATAATACACCTGCAGAACTACGACTCAGTACGTGTGGTCATGAATAGATTACAGTGCGGAGTTGAGGGTGCAGGATGGGAAGGAGAATGCTGAGGTCTATTCCAGCTCTGCCACAACACATTTCTTTTGACCCATCTGGACTTGAGTTTCCTCATTTATAGAATGAGGGAGTTGGACTATATTTTCTGGGGCCTCTTCTAGCTCTGAAAAGTGAAGACTCTACCCTCCAATGGAGATTGGCTGCCCCTTCGTGACTTTGGAAAATAGTCAAGGGTCAAGGATCCTTCTTCAGATCCTTCTTTTGGATCTCTTCTGATCTTTGGCTTCAGAATATAGTTTTGTTTAATCTTATGGCAGGAAACACTTTTTAGTGAAATGAACTACCTCTTGCCATGAAACAGGGAATACATGGTTAATTTGGTGGCATGACATTAACTCATTTAGGTTGTTTTATTCTTCATTATTTTACTTAATAATGAGCTCCTATGACCTTGAGGTAATGAGTCTCTCCACCTAGACACTAACAGTCTCTCTCCAGGTTCTGGTTCTAGGTGAGAGGGTGATCTTTTCACTGTGAACAAGTTAATCCCTGTGGTCCAGTAGGGAGGTGATGGCCTGGGGAACCATTTGCTTGTTGGATGCACACATCTGGAAAATTCTCCTTGGTGGAGCAAACATACAACACTGACTTTTTCATCCATATCAATGAGAAGTGAGGAATGGCCCTTTAGTAAGATGTAACTATGCAATAATACAACAAAACTGGCTAACAGTATTTCATTTATTACAGGGCTAAATGCTCATTATTGTCTGTAAAGAATGAATCCGTAACTTCTGCAGAGTTATAGTTTATGCACAGTTGATTTCCATTTACAGGGGAAGAAAGTCCTAGTTGTCTCTAAATGTCAAGCTTTGACTTACAAAACTCTCGTTTTCTTTTAGTTTGGAGGGTGTGTCTGTGTCTGTGTGTGCGTGTGTGTGTGTGTGTGTGTGCATGTTTAAGAAAATGTTTAGTGACTAGATGGGAGAGCGGGGAAATAGGACTTGCAACATGGAAGAAGGGAAAACACATTCCAGAAATTCTAAACAAACAAACAAAACCCAAACAACTGAGGGGATGTCATGGAAGGTCTTAACAGAAGAGACCCACATCATATGTTTCTCTTTTATGGACTTTCTCCAGGAGCAGAAGGGACTAGAAAGATTGGATTTTTCCAACAGGAGTGTGAATCCGGAAATTTTTATGCTAAGATAGGTGTAATTTGGTGCTGCGAAGAGGCACTTTGCTTATGCAATTGAAATAAAAAGTAAAGTGCCTACCTGGGTTTTTCCAGGGTAATTGTAAGCAAATAAGACCAATTAGGAGACTTTATCCTCTCTAATTAAAAGCTAGGAAATAATTCACTCTGTGATAACAAGAATCCCTGGCTCTTTGGAAGGGGCATATAAAAAGGGCACATCATTCTTTACTGGGGGCTTTTACTTTCCAAGACAGAGGGTCCTGTTCTACAGAGCACAGCATTTTGGAAGCAGGGGATAAACAGATTCAGAGCTTGGTACCTGCAGATCCATCCCCTAAATACACGTTTGGGACAATGAGTGTAGGAAATAGGCAGAGGCAATATGTTAGTACCAGCTGTACTTGGAAAATGTCATTTAAACAGAACGGGGAGCGGATGTGGGCCAACCTGAGAATCCCTTCAGGTTGAAGCAAGTGGAAAAATGGAAGCACTTTGCTTAACCTTTGGGGACTTTTAAACATTTACTTTTTCATGCCCATGGCCAGGTCTTTCTTTTAGATCTGGTTATTATTGGGCAAGGGAGAAAGTGAAATTAAGGGAGGAAAAGGGCATGCGCCCGGAAAGGGAGGGAGCAGGAAAGTTAAATTTGCTGAATAAAGAATATTTTAAAACCTAGGTCTGCCATATTCTCCCCCAATCAGTTTGATTAAAAAGCAGAAATACTACTTTTTGAACACAGTTCATTTGTAATTTGCCATGACAATATAAATATGGAAGAAAAATAAGGCTACCCATAAGCAATAGCACTTCCAGGGTGAATCTTTGGCAGAAACATGGACCCCACAACATTCAGGTGCTGCTTTTCCTTCAACCAGGTTCAAAAATCTTGGCTTTGTAAATTTCCAAAAGTTGTAACATTTTCTTGTTTTCTTCTTACAGTCAGGCATTCCTCTAGAGGTTGGTTCTGATAGCTTGGTTGGTTCTGTTTCTACAGACTGAAAATGGAAATGAATATAAAATACTTTGTCTTTAGGCTAATTTGGTATGGACTTGTAAGGCCTGAGGAAATTGGTAAGTTAGTACATTTCTTAAAATAATACAAATAAATGCAAGACACATAGGTCGAACAACAGATTCGGAAAACAAGGTTAGTAGAGTATTCCTGTGTTTTGTAGAAGACATGGGGGTAAGGCCACCAATACAGGAACCGACTTCCTCTTCCGGTTTCTGGGTGATGATTTCCCATCAGCTTCACGTTCGTGGAGGCGAAACGCAAAACGCAACATGGTCTTTGCCTTCGTTTGCAGCACACGGTCAGCCGGCGGTGGCTGACGTCCGGCGGGCTCAGCCTTCTCCTGGAGTGTGCAATGCGGGCGCTTCGGGCTGGTAAGGGGGACGTGGCAGTTGGTGTGCTGTGCTTGCGGGGGGGGGGGGCTCCCAGGGTAGGAGCAAGGCTCCGTGCAAAGGGACTTCCTCTCTGGTCGCGCCCTCCGTCATGGCTTGAGCTTGGCCTCAGATGTCGGCGCCACTCTCACCCTTACATGGGGTGGAAGCCGGTCCCCCAGCAGCCTCAGATAATTGAACAGCAGCTGTGACACTCAGAGCAGCGTTTCTTCTTTTTCTTGGGGTGGAAAATGGTGAGGATCGCCTCGTCAAAAACCGCTTTGAGACCTTTCTGAGTTAGGGCCGAGCATTCCAAGTAGCACTGTGCTCCGATCTTCAACACAAAAGGGAGAGAGAGAGGCGTGAGAGGGAAAGAGAAGAGAAAAGCAGAGTGGTATCAGCCCCCTGCCCAGCCAAGTGCTACGTCTGCTTGTCCCACAAACAGCCCTGGGGTTGGTTTGGATTGTTGTTGTTGTTGTTGTTGTTGTTGTTTTGTTTTTGTTTTTTTCTTTTGCATTTCCATTTGCATCTACTATCCTAATTTTTATATTTTTTACTTTTGATATGAGCAATAAATGGTTGTGGATTGCCTTTGGTTAAGCAGTAAGTTCTGAAAGTGAGCTATAGCCGCCCCTTCCTAATATAAGAATATAACAATGTAAAAATTGAGAGAGGATTCAAAAGCAGTGATTTGGTTTAAATATACTTTGCGAACAACAGGGCTACATGATGTTGTTTTTAGCACCCTTTCATATGCATGCGGAATGTGTAAATCTGGTACAAGTGAAGTGTATCTCCTTCTGTGTGCGGAAAGGGAAAGTGTCAACTTGGTTGGTAAAGCTTAGAGAAAGGGAGTGGGTGATACGGTTTGATAGGTCATTCTTCACTAAAATGCACATCTGGTGAAGTCTCTCTCGGCAAGGTAATATCCAATTGGTATTATTATTTGGTTTTAACATACTCTGAAAGGCATATTTGTACGGAGTTGAAAAACCCAAAGCATGTAAAATAAAAATCATAAAATACGTTTACTGATGGAGACACCCTCCTTGTTAGTATACGTTCTAAGTGTACTTAAATGATGAAAATATTTTGTTCTTGCTTAGGGCTTCATCTCAAAGCTTTTGATGATTTCATACAATGGTATATTTGATAATGACAAAAATCCCTTTGAGGAATATAGGAATTCAGTCCAGAACTATAGCTTCTCATTTAAAAAATAGCAAACCAGAGCAGACCATGTTTGGCAGTCAAATCCATGAGATTGTTCGCGTGAGGGAGACTCAGAGTTTTAATTGCTCATAAGCTTGGTATGAGCAAATGATATGATGTGGGCCTTTTAGTATTAGGGACATCTGGAGAAATGCTTTTATTATATACTTCACATTATAGGAATAACTGAAAAAGTAAAGCAGATTCACAAGAGGGTAGCTGGATGGTGAGGCCTTGGAAGGCACAGCAGAACACGACTAAAGCAGGGTAGCAAAATCAAAATCACTTGCCTATTCCAGTAGCTTCTGTTAATGAGGAAAGCAGCGCGGGTGCCAGACAGGAGGGACAGGTGGAAACTATGGCAGACATGAAGCACACATCCCCTCTAGGGCTGGCAGTCTTACTCTGCTGTGGACCATCGTTCCCATGCTTCGTTCTTGCCCATCTTTGTACAGTTGGACTTTCAGATTTTTAGTTAATAATTACCAATTTAAAAAATACTCTGTGGGCCAACCAAGACACTAATGTGTGATTTCTTTGTCAGCGACCAGCCAGTTTGCAGTGCGTGGACTAAAGGAATTTGTAGTTTAGCTTAGGGTAGAGTGAGAACAGCCCCAGAAGGTAAAATGTTTTATTGAAGGGCACCCAACCAGAAAGTGAAAGAAACAGACCAGAATCTGGGTCTCTTGGCATGTGTTCTTTTCTTTGTTCCTCCACAGTTACCCTTATCACTCTACTCTGCGTGGGGCACCTGGGGGGCTCAGTCGATTAAGCATCTGCCTTCCGCTCAGCCTGGGATCGAGCCCCACATGGGCTTCTCCCTCTTCTCCTTCTCCCTCTGCAGCTCCCCCTGCTTGTGCTCTCTCGCATTCTCTCTCAAATCAATCGATCAATCAATCAATCAAATCTTAAAAAAAAAAGAAGCTGATCAAAAATTAAGCATGAAATAAAGTTTTTCTGGTTGGGTCCAGATATTATGCACCTTTTTTTCCCTATAAAGAATAGATACTGTATGAGCTAAAGGAAAATACCCACGGAAAAGATGTTGGATATTAAAAAACTATCTTATGGTTTCATTTTAACCACGGTTTGGCCTTTGGATTAAAAAATGGCTTTTTTATATGCAACTGATGAATCACTAAACTCTACCACTGAAACAAACAAACAAAAATTGACTTTTTTAAATGATTAAAAACAGTTGGATGCAAAAGACAGATAAAAAATAGAGAAAGTTTTCCTAATAATGTCATGAAATGTCATCGATTACATTTTGGGATTGTAGCCAATGCTTGCTATGAACATGTGAAACGCACATCACTAGAGAAGAAAGATGTCAACTGAACAACTGCTTGTAATGTCCTGCCTCTTCTCTGTCATCCTGAAAAAATACCCAGAGAGTGCTGTGCGGCCGTTCTATCTGGAATGCCTCCCCACTAAGATCACAAGCCTCCCTCCCTCAATTCTGGAGATTACAGGAGAGCTGGGCTCAGTTCA
Organism: Ailuropoda melanoleuca; assembly: GCF_002007445.2. Lineage (NCBI taxonomy): Eukaryota > Metazoa > Chordata > Mammalia > Carnivora > Ursidae > Ailuropoda > Ailuropoda melanoleuca. Next base: position 5,741,955 of record NC_048231.1, on the reverse strand, counting down.
CACGTGGGGCTCTGGGCCATCTGATCCTGCAAGATGGGCGGGGGTATGGTGTCGTCCCCCCTCCAGAGTGCCGTGAGCAGCATGGCAGGGCTTGCTTCCTGGAGGTGGAGGAGGAGCCCACCTGTGTCTGTCCCCATTCGGATATTTCTGAAGATAACAGTGGATCAAGGCATTATTGTATAACTGGGTTAATAGAACATTGTTTCGGACTGATAGTTCCAGGAAAAGTAGCAAACAGATTTGGGGTGTGATTTGGGAAATATGTGTGAGAAACAGAACCCAGTTAGAAAGTGACTATTTTGTTAACCATGTATCAAGGGCTCTGAGGGTCAGAGAGAAGACTTCATTCACCCGGGTTCAGGGAAAAGGCACAGCCATGTTATAGACACAGCTAAAAAGAAACCACCTCATTTACGACCTCAATGGTGTGAAATGGAAAACCGTCTCAAGGAAACATGGCTCTCCCTACAGCTTCCTCTGCCTCTTGGAGCAAAGGGACCTACATAGCCAAATATTTAGAATGATCCGTAAGAGCCCAGGATTTGTGGATGCTAGTTTAGATACACATGTTAGCAATCTGTGACATGCTTTGCCAAAATGATTTATTTTCCAGAAAAAAAAATAGAGATCGAGGAATGTAACACTGAGAGAACACTTTTGTCATAGCTTTTTAATAGCTGGAATTTATCACCCCAAAGCTGGGCAATTTATCAGACATGTACCGAACGTACAAGAGTCTGACAAGAAGAAATTAAGCAAACAAACAAATGGACAAATAAAACCCACAGTGACCAATCGAGTGAAAGAAAACCTCCTACTTCTTCCAGGTTGTCCTTGCAGAGGTGGGACAAGTTATAGAATAAAACAGAGCATAACTGGAAGGAATAAAGGCAAAGAGGTCTTCCCAGCCATAGATGCTTCCGAGAGGCATGTGAATGTAATGACAACTATAGTTTGCTGAGCTGGACCTCACATTTCATTGGGTCACTTAATCACTGTAAGGACTTTGTGAGGTAAGTCTGTCACCATCCTCCTTTGGAGCTCAGCAAACTGACGCTAGAGAGAAGAGGTTACCTCTGGAACGGCACACGATGAAAACAATGTCAGAGGTTTGAATCTGTCTGTCCTGTGAGCCAGAGTCTTAACCACTCTGTGGGGCTGCCTTTAGCACAGGAAAAGAAATGTGGCCGAAAGAGCAAAACTAACGAACAAATGGAGACGTTGTTTTGGATGTAGTGAGGGTGATGAGGGAGGATGGGGCCAAAGAGTGAGGCATATCCTATACATGGAGAGAAGAGAAAATATTAGTGGAATAAACAGAGGAAGCTGGTATCTAAACAACCAGTGAATAACCGAGAAGATTTTTCTCTCTTGTTAAGAATTAGGAAAGGTTCAGGCAACTTGAAAGCCAAGAAAAGGAAAAGGAACCCAACAGCTGTGCGATAAATTTCATCATAACAAATTGCTCAAAGAGGAAAAATGTTTCTAGGCTGGATGGATTTGCAGCTGATTTTTTGTAAGATTATAAAGCAGAGATTGCCAGCTCAGGGGTGGGTAGATCATGTGAGTGCCCTGCTCAAGTGTAGGTTAATGTGGGGTGGTGGGGATTGTGGCACACTGAAGGGTATGTACCTTGTCTAAAAGACTGTTGAAGGGTTAGGGTTGCAGTTGATAAGGAAATGCTGGCCTAGCGTTGCCAGACCTTCTGATTTTTTTTTTAAGAAGCCAGAAATGTGTATGTATCTTCATGAGAACTTTCCATTGTTCAGTGTTGGCCACTAAATCACATTAAAAATACATGTGTGGACTGATGAAAGCATTTGTGGGTGGAATTTTGCTCATCACTTCCCACTGTACTCCCTGTGCTTTAAAGGATGCCTTTACATGTACTGGTCTCTCTATTTCGAATTTTTTTCTCCCTAGTCCCCAGTTGTCCATCTGACAAACTGGTCCTTATTCTTCAAACCTGGCTCAGATGTCACCTGCTCTGAGAAATTGTCTTGGAATCCTCCTTTCCCGAATGTGTCCATCACTCCCCTTTCTCTGCTACCCCAGTACTAAGTATTCATTCAGGGGACAGGCTTTTGTTTGCTGGTCACCCTCCTCTTCTGGCCTATGGGCCTCTTGACGGAAGGGGCTTCATTTTGGCAACCCAGACCCCAGCAGTGAAGTAACCAGTTTTCAATGACCATGAGAGAAAGAAGAAATGGCTGGCACATAAAACAAGGCGGGTAACAGTGAGTTTTGCAGTCATTAGGTGGGAATTATGATTATTTAAGATTTTGTTTGTTTATTTAACAGAGAGAGAGAGAAGGAGAAAGCAGGAGCCAGGGGGAGAAGCAGAGGGAGAAGCGGGGGGGGGGGGAGAAAACTCCTTGCTGAGCAGGAAACCTGATGCAGGACTCAATCCAGGAACCCTGTGATCATGACCTGAGCCAAAGGTAGACGCTTAACCAACTGAGCCACCCAGGTGCCCCAGTAGGTGGGTATTAAAGACCCCGGTTGATTAAGATGATTAAATATTGAGTAACGCCTGGGTGACTCAGTCAGTTTGACTCAGTCAGGTGACTCTTGGTGTCAGCTCAGGTCATGATCTCAAGGTCGTGGGATCGAGCCCTGTGTCGGGCTCTGTGCTCAGCGCAGTCTGCTTCAGATTTTCTCTCCCTCTTCCTCCTGCTCTCTCTCAAATAAATAAATAAATAAATAAAGTCTTAAAATAAATAAATTAAGTCTTAAAAAAAAGGATGATTGAACATTGATTACAGGATTTCTGCAGCAATTTTGCTGTTTTAAACCCACTGGTTTAAGCAGACTTGTTCCAAAGCCAACGGGAAACAGGTACCAAGACAAAGAGTGAGAACAGCAGTAAGAAAGGCACAGGGTGAAGGGGATAGCAGGAGAGGGCAGAAAGAGGCCGGAGGCTGAACAAAGGAAAACGTTTTGTCAAGGAATACCTCAGGAAGTCTGAAGTCAGAAAATACAGGTTTAGGTTGTGTCAAATGGACTTGGGAAAGAGAATGCACAGAGAACTAGAATCTTGGAGCTACGGTGTAGCAAGGCGCCCAGCACACGCCGGGTGTTCGGTCAGTTACTGACAAAAGTAAACCCAGTGATAGTAAGGACATGCGCAAATGAGGAAAGCTGGCTGGAGATTAAGAAATGCAATAATGACAAGAAGAGGGAGGATCAAACAAGTAGAAGGACAAAAATGAATATTTATCATCAATTGGTACAAAATATTTATGCAGACGTGGTTGATGTTTGACAAGTGTAAAGAATTGTAAATATGTATGATATGAAAATATCCTTTAAAAATAAAATGCCCTTTGAGACTAAAGAGAGATTGATGGATGAAAAATGCTTTCGACGTTGAAAAGTACTGAACAAAAGGAATCGAATATGAAAAATCTGAACTTGCAAAGCATTTAAACTATGGGGAGAATATGCACGTTAAAATACAGGGCTTCAGTGTATGAAAAAGAAGCCCCAAACCTAAGGTTTTTTTCAGAACAGAGGCGGGAAGCAGAGGAGCATGGGGTTAGAGCAGTTTCATAGCCCAGCTCTGCCGCTTTCTGGCGGTGCAGCCTTCGCCTCTCCGAGCCTCAGTTTCCTCTAGGAAAGTGGAGCTAGTAATACACACACCTCGGGGTCGCTGTGAGGATTAATTACGACAAGGCATGCAGGGCGCTTGGCATAAAGCCCAGCACACGGCAAACCCTCCGTAGATGCTTGCTGTTATTATGAGCTACTTGACGGGAAAGTCAGGGAGCAGAGAAACTTAAAGCATCTCGATAATTACACGCATTGTGATGAAACAAGTTAAACTCTTGCTTGGATTTCTTCTAAATTGGATTTCGTAAGCTAAACATGATTCGCTCCGTTTCTGAGAGCAGTTGCTAGGAGAAACTGGCAAAAGGCAATAGAGTGGTGAGCTCAGCCATTGTTCCCAAAATAAGTATGAAACGAGATGGGAGGCTGTGGAGTGGCTTCTTTTCAGAGGGAAAAACAACTTCCTAAATGAGAAGTCAGGCCAGGACGCCGACAACATGCTGTTGGAGATAGGACAGAAGCAAGGGACACAGAGACCGAGCTCCTGCAAAACGCACCAGCTGATTCTCTGGGGGGACCTCCTGGTTGTGAAAAATGTGTAGCTGGGACACACATACAATTGTCTGTGGAGCCAAACGTCTGTGTGCCTTAGTGAGGGAAGTTAGGTTGGATGTGTGAGGAGGAGGCAGAAGATCCTATAGGCCTGTACCCATTTTACAGGAGGCAGAGTAAATGGTTGGAGGAGACAGTTTACACCGTGGTCAGGGGCACAGGGGTGACCGCCACAGATCCGGATTAAAGTTGCTCCTGTGGTTATCAGCTGTGTGAACCCAACATGGTCATCTCCCTAAGACTCTGTTTCCTCACCTGCAAGGGGAGACAAACACTGTCTGCTTCAGAGGGTGACCAAGAGGCTGAAATGAGACAGAGCCTGTGAAGTGCTTAGTATCGCGAGAACTCAATGAATGGCTCGTACCGGTAGTCCTGACATGATATTCACAGAAGTAGGAAGTGTTGTCTCAAGTATGTATGAGACATTCTCATGTATTGTGTCCATAAAACAATAGTTCTATTTAATTCATTTCTATTTGAGTGTATCGCTTAGTCTTGGTGCCTAGAAGAACATTTTAAGAAGAGAAATGCATACATTTTTATTCATGAAGAATTTGTAGGTAATATCTTTCCTGACCGGTTTAAAAGGGTGACTCCTTCTCTGCTCAGGGCATGCATTTTGCAGGGTTACTTTAGAAACTTTAGTTACTTAAAGATTTTATTGATCTATTTATTTGGGAGAGAGAGAGAGCACGAGCACGAGTGTGTTGGGTGGGGGCAGAGAGAGCATCTCCAGCAGACTCCCCGCTGAGCTCAGAGCCCGACTTGGGGCTCGATCTCATGACCACGAGATCATGACCTGAGCTGAAACCAAGAGTCAGATGTTCAGATGACTGACCCACCCAGGCACCCCCAGAAGCTTTAGTTCTTTAGAAAAAGAGCAATTTCTGAAACCTCTAGCCTGGGCCTAGGGGTTTGTGACTAAATCAGGAAATATGATTGAAAAGCCTCCTCTTGCATAAAACACTTCCTCCTCTTGTGTCCATTTTGGTGTCTGCTTTTGCACACATCTGGGTGGTGACTGGGAGACGAAGATTTGGTCTAAATAATTTTCCCGTCAGAATCACCATTCATGTGACGCTCTCAAGATCGGAGAAAGGTCGGTGAAAACAGTCCCAGCTGTGAGCTCGTTGTGACTATCTGTCAGCAGCTGGTTACCTTCTGGTCTGTGCTGCTCTTCTAGACGTTGTTTGCGGCACAATCCAGCCTCTCAGAGTGGCTGTTCATTAGATAGTGAACAAATACAACCCTACCAGATGCTAATCTAAGTTTTTCCCAAGGAAATCACAAAGTGCCTTTTATGAGGTCATTTCAATGAATTGCATTGATAACAAGCAGTGAGATGTACAAATATATATCTAATGACTCCCCTTATTCACACTATAAATACAGCCACTGGATATTCGAAAGGTTGCTAAATCAAATGATAAGTGCTTCAGTGGTTTAAATTCACCAAGTTTCTTTCCTAACAAGGAACAGACAATGGTGGCTGGGAAGAATGCTAACCACCAAATGGTCCCTTCCAGCCTACCTAGAACAGAGGGGACAGCGTGAAGCAGGCGGAAGATCCTTGAACACGGTGCACTTTACAGCAAAAGCCTACGCGGCTCACCCCTTCCAAATCACACACCAAATTCTTGTCTCAGCATATATTTAAAATGAAATTCAAATCTGACCGTACCGCTTTTGCAAGCTTCACACCATGCTCGTAAGTGAGAGGTTTCTCTTTCATATACAGCAAACGGGCCAAGGTTTTGGGGTCATCGCGGAGATCAATCTGGCAAAAAAAAAAAACACAACAAAAAAACCCCACATGTGATAAACTCACTTATTTTTTTCAGACCTAACCAGCGATTTTAACTGCGATTTTAAACCGTGACATGGTAGAGATCCCACCCCCCCCTTACGATCTATGAAGTTGCTTACTTTTCTTTAAGGAGGCACACACACGCCCATGTTACATCTAAAAAAGTAAAGCAATTTCTTTGTAAATGTAAACATCAGGCTGTCCATGTACTTTCTTCTTCAAAAGCTGAGGACTTACTCCAAGTATCCCGTGGTTGTCTCAGGCATTTCTGAAATTTCCTATTTATTTTTAGATCGCACTTATAGGAGATGCACAATGATCGATCAGTCTTATTTCCTTACAGTGATGCCTCATTTCATCCCAAATTGTATTACTTATTTCTTAATTGTCTATTTCCTGGCTCTGAAAACATCTTTGTCTTCACCCTCACTGGGATAAAGATTTGCTTCCTGTGAGGATATTCTAAGGAATGTCACTGCAGGCTCTGAAGGCACGTCCTAAAGAGGAACTCCCAAAGGCTCTGCTCAAAGAATAAGCATTCATCTTTTCAAAGGCAAGACTACTTTGAAAATGGCATATAGGTTTGGATTAGTTTTGATAATTTAATTAAATATTTTAGTTGCTTTAAAATCTCACTGTGTGTGTGAACCTAGGCATACATGAATGGGTGTAAATGTGGGCTTGAATTTTAAAGAAAAGCCAATATATTCATATCTTAGAGGTCCATTTATAAGCACATTGCTCAGGTTTACTAACTTGTGGGTTTTTTTCTTTTTTGGTCTTGATTGTTCAATGTAGTGCCCACCAATGGTAAAATCAGCTCAAATTGCACAGAGATATTTATGTCCCGTTACATATTTTGGCAGCAGGGATCCAGGCTCCATCAATATGGCCAAACATTATCATCTGGAGTTAAGGTAAAAGATTGCATTTAAACAATTATCTTTCAGAGTTGAAGCATTAACTATACTCTGACTTTTGGATGTGTTAATTATCTGTCCATATCTTCTCTGGGAAGTCCTTTTATTATTTTTAAAAGTTTCTCTCTGTTAAACAATGTAAAATGAGAAATAGAAAGCAGGAGCATATGAAACAGATGACAATAAAAATGTATAAAAAACAATAAAAATGTATTATTACATTTCTGTGTCTTTGGATAGTTAAATTACTATTTAACGTAGCAAAGAACACAATTCTTTCAAAACTATAAAAAGTAGGAACAGTCTCGAACACATTTGTGCAATTGGCTTATGTTGGAAATTCAAATTATAGAACTTTATTAGCTTTCGAAACTCTTCAAAGCCTGTGACAATCACAGGTTTATCTGGTACATCTGTTTTTAACTTCTTTCCTAAGATCTGGAAGACCAAGAGGTTTCAAGGGAACAGAGAAGAATGAATTTCTGTCTTCCTTTTCCAGGGGTGGTAAGACGTTCCTGTCATAATGTGCCCATTCGGACTGCTGGGGTCATTTTGACATTCACACCTATTTTGTGTCTTCCAAACAATTGTAGATTTCAGATTAAAAAAAATAGGCAGTAAGTGTGATTGACATCTCACCTCATTCCTCCCACTCAGGGCTGGAGAAGGGTGTTTACTTCAAAAAGTACTTCGTTATTTAAAAATAAAAAGCAGAGAGATTAATTTTTAAAGACCACATCAAAACCTCCTGCTTCACATTAAATAGCTCTATTGTTTTTTTGACCACAGGCTAAATAATCATGCAGATCTTAAGAAAGGCTGTTTTTGGATTGATGTATCTGAGATACTCTTCTCTTGTGTTGGCGAAATAAGATGGTCAGGAGACACCTAAATTGTCTTTCCTTTTTTGCTGCCCTCCTGCCCTGCAGACCCCACCCGCCATTGCCGCCTCTCACCTGGGTCCCTATGAGGACATAAGGCACATGAGGCATGCAGTCCTTCAGCTCTGGGACCCATTCCTCCTGGACATTGTGGTAAGAGGCAGGATTCACGACGGAGAAACAGATCAAAAACACATCGGTGTTGGGGTAGGAGAGTGGCCTCAGCTGGTTGTAATCCTCCTGCAGGAAGAGGAGCAAAGGTTTGTACAGCTTAGGAAAAGGCGGGTCCCTGTGGTTCAGTGTCCCGGGCAAGACTCCACTGCAGTGCCTTGTGGCCTGGTTCCTTCCCAGCCCTGGGATCTGGTGGTTCCCTCCAGGTATTACTAGAAATAAGGGAGCCGTAAGTCAGGAAAACACCTTTTTCTTGTGGATAGAGATTGTAAATTGCTCCCTTTTAAAGAAGAACTTGAAAATAATTTTTTTTAGTAGCGTTAATGAAATAATTTACATACTATAAATATAAAGTTCACCTGTTTAATGTATATAATTCAACAAGGATTATGGCAATTCCCTGTCGCATTGGAATTATGTCGTATTGAATATGATTTAAATTAGTATGCCATTGGTCAAAGCACAGCAATTCTCTTCTTTTACAATCTTTAAAAATTGCAAGCAAATTTAATTTAGAATAAGCTAGCTATAAATATAAAGCAAAGAGTGGTTGCCATATTGGACACCACAATTTTGTAGAAATAATATCGTGTGGGGGTTTAGAGTTCAGCATTTGGGATTTCCTTCTAAGTCTACCTAGAGGTCATAGTGTGGCCCAGTAAATAAAATACCAGATTAATTATTTTTTCCCCCAAACACTTTTCAGATCAGAATATGCTCTGGTTGAAGAGTTCCTGGTTACGTAAGATGTTTATGTATATGCTGTTTTAGTGGAAGGTGATAAAGACAAAGCAAAACATCGGATCATCTCAACTTTGGGAGAATGTCAGCAAGTACCTTTTGTATGTGAAGTGTTTTAGGAGATTCTATGGTAAATCTGCTTTTTCAATATAACATTTTATATTTTCATACACTTTAGTAACACGTAAGCCAAAAGTAATTTCATGTGTGTGTATACTTACACTATATAAGTATATACTACGAATACGTTCATGTCTGCACACCCCACAGTTGACATACTGGTCACACACACCATGCATGCTTCATGTATGTGTACCCACCGTGTACATACACACCCTAGACAGACACAGGGCAATGAAACCTGTATGTTCACACTTATCACATGCACAGACATGGGCAACATAGCCATTCATTTATTAGGGTCCTGACTACTCTTCCTCACATTTTAAAAAAATGATAAAACCCATATATGTTCATTGCAAAAATCCAAACATTACCTAGAGTAATATAGAGAGTAGAACTGAAAGCTTGTTTTCACCCTGTACGTGATCTCTACTAGTTTTTCCTCTCTTCCCAGAGGGAGCCATGATTTAACAGTATCCTTCTGAATTTTATATATTTACTTATTTAGTTTAAAAAAGATAAATTGATTGCATAGTTCAATTGTTGTGCCACGTGATTTTTTAAACTTGATATGTGATGGATATTTAAAAATATCCACCTTGCTATCTTTCTGTTGACTCTCAGGATGTCTCTATGAAAAAGGAGTAGTATGTACGTACATGAACACGTGCGACTGGAAGGAAGTCCCTGGTGGGTGGGCACACACTGAGCGACTGTTGAGCTACTCCAAGTACCCAGCCCGCAGGGACTCAGCACACAAGGCTGCAGCTATTACCACTGCTAATCCTACTACAATCTAAGCACAGGTTTTTAATTACCTAAACAAAATCGGTGTAAGATGGCAAGGACGCTGAAAAATCCTAAGCCCTGAAAAGTGAACTAAAAGAATAGAGAAAATCAGTTATAGTGGCTCATTGATCACATTTCTATTAAGCAAATCATGAGTTGGGTGCACTGCTGAATAAACACTGGTCATACTGGGCTGTTGGGCAGGGCCTGCCGGTTGCATATCAGTTAAATTGTTTGTGTGTGTGTGTGTGTGTGTGTGTGTGTGTGTGTGTGTGTGTTGGTGGTGGCAAGGCAGTGGGGAAGTGGACAGCTCATTTCTTGTCACTATCCCCTCCTCTTTATATGAGAGCTCTGTAACCAAACCTTCTTGCCCATGGTCTCTGCACTGCTCTCCTTTCCCTCTGGGGCTTTCCCTTAGGGAGCAGCTGTGAGGCTTCTGGTTCTTTCCAGGCCATAAATTACAGATGTTCATGATACCACCTGCCCTCTGCCACTTCATTCTCCCACCTGGATTGTGATAAATGGATCAGGGACCATGCTGTTTTTTTCTCATGCCCGACTTATACCCTGTCCACAGCACACATTCCGTAAATGCCGCTTGCGGAGTGGTGCAGTGACCTGCAAACGAACACATGGCCTTCTGTCGGTCATTTATAGCAGAGTTTTCACTAGAATCACCTGGGGAACTTTAATAATATCCCGACACCCTGCTAGCCAACTACCTGCCTCTCTCCCCACACTTCAGGACTGATTGAATCACAGTTTTCGGAGAGCAGGCTGGGGTATCCGGGCCTTCTGGTGTCATCGGTTTGGAATAGACGTGGAATTGAGAATAACTGATTTGCATCATCCTTATCTTTATCATTGCTGAGGTTGAGTTAAGGGCTTGGCAAGAAGCGCCAGGCATTGTTTCAGGCACTTACACGCAATACCTTGTTGAATCTTCACAATAGCACTGGAGAGATGGCAGCTCCACATCTGTATTTCATCGAAGAGGAAGTTAAGTTTTAGAGAAGATTGGTAATGAGCTAATGTCTTAGAACTATTAAAAGAGGGGTGGGCTATTTAGCCTGAATCCAGCTTCAGCTCTTAATGGTGACCACATTATTTGTTTCAGCTCAGAACTTTAAGTGACAGTGTAAGCATTTTTTTTTTTTTTAAATTCAGTTATCTGGGAATCTTAATACAGACTCATGCTTTACCCAGGAATCTAAGAAATGTTGGACTTTGCAGGTTTAGTATTTCATGGCCTGCAGTTGCTAGTAAAGACCACCAGATGGCAGCAGACACTGTATATTTAAAAAATCAAAGCCCAAAACCAAGACCTGCACAGCCGTGTCCCAACGAGATAAGGTGGGAGTAGGTATCTAGTGGTCTGAAAGGATCATGTTTATTTGATTCTACACCCAGAAGCTATCAAAGCAATTCTGCTTCCGTTCTGGAAGAGCTAAGAAGACCATGGGTTGCTGCGGGGCCTGTAGGTGGGAGTGTGAGAGGAGGTTGGGGTTTTGATCATTTACCCCTGGCAGGGTAGCCAGGGCCCTGCAGCTGAGCGACTTCCGACTTTGTCCTTCGTGGGGCTTTATCTTGCTCTGTATTCTGGGTATCTCTTCCGTAGAAGCCTTAGTTCTACTGTGTAAGTCCATTCAAAAAGATGGATTAATTGTCTCCTGCACTGTTAAAGATGCTTTATGAAGCCTAGAAGGTGAATAAGAATTGACTCTCCACTTGGGGGAAAGAAAACGAAAATATAGAAGCAACTCAGTTTATTTGGAAGTGAGGCTGGCCAAATTTCTCTTACTCTTTGCTAGCTCTGTGATAATAAAATAATGTAGAATATTTATTTGACTGGATCAGAGCACGACGGAAAGAGGTTTTAGAGCTTGGTTTGTGCAGGGGCTCCTCAAGTGTGACTCCTGCCTGGCAGCCTTGGCCTGGGAGTGTGTAAGGAATGCACATCCTCAGGCCCTGCCCAGCCCTCCTGAGGCTGTGACCCCCCCCTGCCCCCCCCCCCCGCCGCGGGGGCACCATCTGTGTTGCAAGCTCTCTAGGTGACCTTGTTGCAATTCAAACGTCACAACTCCAGGTTACTGTACTTCCGGGTCCCCTCAGCTGATTTCATAGTTGAAGAAGCCAGACTCTAGACAGACTGAGTGATTTATTCAGCACCACAGAGCAAACACGTCTGTAAAGGAGGCTCACACATTGGGCTGGCAGGGCTCCTGTCGCCCCCACTAGCCACAGGCTGCAATGATGACTGTGGCGGGGGCCTCAGAATGTAAAAAGGGAAGCGTCGTCTGGAGAGTGAGGGCTGGGCGGGGGGAAGTTGGGGGTTTGAATTTGTACCAGCCGATATGTTTTCCGCAACAGGGCACATTTGGAGCCTAGCTTGGACGACTGCATGTGGAGATGCTGTAAAGGAGCTATGAGAAATGGAGACGTGGTCTAGCTGGTAGTTGAGGCCCCTTGCAATGTTGAGACTGAGAATGGAGACTGCGGCGTGAATGTTTCTAGAGGAGACAGTGTATCAGTCTAAAATTACGGCTTGAGTGGGACTTTGGAGGGCTAAAATGGATAAGGAGCTGGGGTGTTTGGGGGGAGTTCAGGGGATAGGGAGAGGTCTGGGGCAAGGTAGGCTTGTGAGTACTTTCCACTATCTACCCCGAAGGTGGGAGACTGGTTTGAAGACAGATCCGGTGCTCTAGGAAGACTGTGGTCCACCATGAAGAAAGAGCAGTTCAGGGGCAGCCTCGGCAGATGGCCACATGCCTTCCACATATGTCTGGAACAGCCAGAGCATCATGGTCCAGGTGGCGAGGAAGGGAAACAGTTCGACCAATCCTTCTCAGACTTTAGGCACTCTCGAGTCTTATTAATGTGCGGCTACTCGTTCAGCAGCAGATCGGGGATGAAGCCTGAGAATTTATTTTAACAGGTTTGCTGGTGGTGCTGATGCCGCCGGTCCAGGGACCACACTTTGAGTGACAAGGAGAGTTGCGCTGAGACCCCCACCAACCCCAAGCCCACCCCATCCTCTACTCACATTCAATTGGAAATAGAATTCTGCTTCCAAGTCCTCTTGGGTTAGTGACATTTATCCCAGATTGTAGCATAAACCTCATTTTTATCTTCTCCCATAAGTACACTCAGATCTGTTAGGGTTGGTTTGGAAAATGTGAGCAACATCCAGAGGGGGGAGTGTAGCAGAGTGCTTAAAAGCATGGGCCAGGGAGACACTTTCTCTGGGTTCACATCCCAGCACTGCCGGTGACTACTCTGTGACATCGGGTAAGTTCTCTCGGCCTCAGTGTCTTCACCTGTAGAATGGGGTTGACAACAGTGCTTGCTCCATAGGGTTGTTTGAGAATAAAAATGCATTAGTGTGTGTCAACCACTTAGAAGCACTGTCTTGAACTAATAAGTCCTGTGAACAACAGCTGCGGTGGCCCTGCCCTCTGTGGGTACCAGAGCTGAATCTGAACTTCACTTTCTCGAAACTGAATAGTAACAAGACCCACATGCCTGCATACTCTAATTGTATGTGAATCCATGTTCCTACAGCTCCATTTTCTAAATTTTTTTTTATTATATTATGTTAGTCACCATACAGTACATCCCTGGTTTCTGATGTAAAGTTCGATGATTCATTAGTTGCATATAACACCCAGTGCACCATGCAATACGTGCCCTCCTTACTACCCATCACCAGCCTATCCCATTCCCCCACCCCCCTCCCCTCTGAAGCCCTCAGTTTGTTTCCCAGAGTCCATAGTACAGCTCCATTTTTAAAAAAATAATTTGAGAAGTAAGATTGTGTCCTACGGTTACTTTTACTGATAACTTGTCATGTTAGCAAACTCCTTCCTGATCTGCAAATTGCACACTTCTAAAACCACATTAAGATGCATAGGAGCAGGGGCTCAGTCATTAAGCATCTGCCATCAGCTCAGTTCATGATCCCAGCGCTCTGGGAGCGCTGGGATCAAGCCCCACATCGAGCCCCACATCAGGCTCCCTGCTCAGCGGGAGGCCTGCTTCTTCCTCTCCCACTCCCCCTGCTTGTGTTCCCTCTCTCGCTGCCTCTCTTTGTGTCAAAAAAAAAAAAAATGCATACGAGCAGGAAAAGTTGTGTTTTGAGGCATTAGGCAAACTTTCCGTGGAGTGTTGATGCCAGATTCCGTGCTCCAGATGGCCCCTTGCTGGTCAGCCAATGGCAATAGGGAAGGCTCATGTCCTTCCAAGCGGACCCTGGGTTGCCATGAATGAACCCCAGCTGTACTTGCCTCCCATGCCTCGTCAAGCTCTTGGGGGCAGAGGCGGTTCAGGAATCGGGACAGGTGAAGACATGCGGGGTGCAGTCCTGGCTGAGGGAGGTGTGTGGCTGATGGCCTTTCTCCTCTCACACTTCTCTGGTCACTGGTGACAGCTGAGGTGCTGGGGGCTGTGGCTTCTCCATGACAGACATCATTCCATGCTTGCCAACATATAGACAGCCCCCCCCATCCAGTGGGGCTTGTGTGCAGAGAACCTGGGGGTTCACCCTGCTGAGAAACCCAGCTCCTGACACCAGGAGAGTCCCATTCTTCCCTGGCAGTGCCACCAATGCCACGTTTGCAAATGCGGCCTTTGAGATGTGTCTACCCTGGGGTTAGGCCTGAGGGGCCACAATCCAGGTGGGGCTTTGCCCACACGACTTGTGTTAGCCAAGGGCCCACTGATGGAGGAGGCAGATGCTTCCTGCCTTGGCAGGCTCCGTTTAGGTGGCTGGGAGCAGGACCAGAGGATGTTTGGCTCTGAGCCATGACCTGGGACAGACCGGGCCCCCAGTTTGGCATTCCTCGGTTGGCAAATGCCCAGGCTTCACTGTAGTGTCCCCACCCCAGCATCCTGTTCTCTGCTTGGTCTCTAATGACGCACTCGAAACATGCTGGCCTGCGAGTACGTCATGGAAAAGTCGCCTCTGGGGCTGTTTGTAGCCGAGCCAAAGTTCTGAACTCTAGAAACCCCTTTCAGAGAAACTTTCAGTACTGCGCTACCAGGGGCCTGTGCTGTACGGCATGACTTGGCATGACCTCAATTGATTTGGCATCGAGGCCCGGCCTTACTGCCTCTCCAGCGTGAGCTGAGGGGTAACGTGCGGAGTCAGCCTGTGAAAAATCCCTCACCTCATTGCCTTAACTGAATGTTTGGAATTCTACCTCACAGATGAACCAGCGTTCCCAAGACTCTTTGTTTTGAAAGGATTCTACTCAAAGTCCAAATACTCGTTTGTTTCAGGGACTTAGGGAGGGAGTTCACGTTTAATAGCAGCTGCTGGGTGCTGGAAGTGTATGCGTGTGACTTCTTTATCAACTGTCTTTAGCAAATGCTTTGTGGGCCTCTGAAGGGCCAGGAGCTTGTCTCAGGGGCACCTGCTGGGGCCTGGTGGGGTGTCCAAGGTAGACTCGGTATGACCAGGTGGACGGAGCTGGGTTAAAGCATTTTGTCTAACACTGACTTTGAGGGTAGAAATACCGAGTTCCGATCACTTTACTTTTCAGAACGTGTATCTCTTGAGGTGGTTTTCGTCCACTCTGACCCGCAGGTAGCGAGACAAAGATGAGGGACACTACTTCCTGGTTTGTTCATGTAAGAAAATCTAATGATTCACAGCAAGATGGCATTCTAGAGTTGGTTTCACAGACTTATTTCTTTTTTGCGGTTCAGGGATTAATCAGTTGGTTTTGAGATCACCTCTCTTTCTTTCTTAGTAACTCTGGCCATATGAGTATTTTTGAATTAGTTGAATTGTTCGTTAACCTTGTGACCTCAGTGATGTTTGCTGGAATATAACTGAGGAAGTGGATGATCCTGCCTGAGGCTGGCGATGGGAATTTTGGGATCACGAGTCTAAGTTAAATGCGTCGCAAAGCCTTATTGGCCATGGTGTAGAGCCAGGGGAATCAACTCAGGTAAGGGGTATTTTCCGCTGCGTCCTCCTAATGTGAGAGCCATGCTTGGATCCCCAAAGACTTCTAGAGTAGAGCTTCGCATATGGATCATGTGGGGATCTTCCTAAAACGAATGTTCAGATGCAGTAGGCTGGGGCTGGGGCCTGAGAATCTGCATTCCTGACAAGCTCCCCAGTGATGTTGATGCTGCTGGTGGACCACCACTTTGAGTGGCAAGGTTCCAGAACAGTGATTCTTCTTCCCCCCACCCCCAACGCCGGGCTTGAACTCATGACCTTAAGATCAAGACTGGAGCTGAGACCAAGAGCCAGATGCTTAACCGACTGAGCCACCCAGACGCCCCCAGAAGTGTTTCTTAAAATATGGTGTACAGACCAGCAGCCATAGCACCAAGAAGCCTGTTAGAAATGCAAATTCTTGGCACCCCCCTCCAGACCGACAGAATCAGAAATTCTGAAAGTGGGGCCTAGGGGCTGGGTTTTAACAGAAGCTGCACGTGATTCTGGTATCTTCTCAAGTTTGAGAACCTCCACTATTGTACAAAATGAATTACATGTCACCCTTTAGTGTAACACACTCCAATATTTAATAATCCTTTGCTGCTGGGAGGTCTCCCTTGGGTCTAGCCTCAAATCATTTTGCTTAATTACTCCAGGTATTTTGGGCCTTCTTGAAGTAGTCTGTTAAAAGTCCTCATCATAGAATTTTAGGCCTAGAAGGAACTCTAGGACGTGTTCTGATTCCTTTTCCCCAAGCTGCATGCTCCGCTATGAACCTTGTCCACCTTTGAGCTTTCAAAGGAGCTGGTGGAAAACATTAGAGTACAAGTTAAGTTGAAGAAATATCTGTAATCCACTTGTGATATTTTATCAGTGCCCATAACTTCTGTGTCAGAGGTTTGGATCATTCTATTTTCTTCAGTTTGGAGTGTAAGGATATTTTTATACTGCTTGAGAGCTTCAAGTTCTATACTAGTGTCATTTAAAATTTTTCCTAAAAAGGACAGCAGTGGGAGAGAATAATTAAACTCTATAGGAACTTTTAAAGAGTTTTATTGGATTTGAGATTAAACAGAGGCTTGGGGAGGTGGTTCTAAGGACAACGAATGTGTAGGAGCTAACAACTGTCATGGATTGCTATGGAAGAAGGGAGCACTGGATGGGTGTGAGGGCCACAGGGAGCTTTTCAGAAGGCGAAGGACACAGAGAGGTTTCAGAGCCAGGCAATATTCCTTGCTGTATTGAACTTTTCATAATAGATTATATTCATAAACTCTGACTATGGGGATGAAGGGTGTAAACTCCTCTCTCTTCCAGGCTGTGAGTTTCTGATGAATGGGGACACCCTAATGACTATATGACTGAATGAAAGTAGGCAAATTCAGTCCAAAAAGCGGTGTACCTTTATTGCTGGAAGGCTTTCTGGCAGAGGGGCAGTCAAGCAGCAGGTGCACCAAGGCCTTTGTACCTTAACTCAGGGGAGCCAAACCACATTTCCCATTTAGGCATTTGGAGCATCTTTTCCTAGTTGTGTGTCTAGATATGGGTGCGAGAAGTCTCCTCCACTCCCCAGTCCCTGAAAGCAGCTGGCTAAAACAACCATCTGCAAATGAAGGGTAACTTATGAACTCTTAGAAGTCCTGAGTCTGGTGCAAGATTTTCCAACTTCCCCACTGTCAGGGCCTACCTGACATTAACATCTGATGTTCCACAGGTATTTGTACGTGGTCCTTGCGAATACACATGGAAATCCCTCAAAGAATGCCATTTTTATTATTTTTCCTAGTACAGAGTTTTCAAATTGAGCAAAAAGACATATCTCCAGATAATTGTGAAAAAAGGCCCAGACAAATGCATAACTACAAAGAATAATGACCAGGAAAATCACAGTGGGAAGGAGCATGGTCAATGTTAGCTCCAAAAGACTTAAGATTTATGCGTTTGGACAGACTGAACAACCCGCTGATTTTGACCTAAGTCAATGACCCAATGGTAACAAAAGCTCTATCAAAGAAATTGGGCCACAGCCATCAGTTGCTTAACTCATGAATGCGTAACATTAGAAACTTTCCATGGAGTGTGGGGTGCAAGGAAAGAAAGATGAGGTGGCATTTTTATCCAAGTAGGTCATGTGCTAACTGCTAAATGTTGAGGGTTCTTTCTAGTCTATGGCCGTACATTACTGGTTGGCCACGTTCTCCAACTTGAAGAAGCTTAGAGAATTTAGAGTCAACTCCAGTTATTCAGGGCTCGACCCTCACATTTGGAAACCAGTCAGGATCCTTGCTTTTCTTCTTTCCAACACTTAATCCCTCTCCCTCCCCCACCCCCCTAACCCTCATCTCTTTTTGAACCTTCCCATGCTCATTAGACAATTTAAATAAAGGCTGGGCAAAGAATATAACATGAAAAAAAATAATGGGTGAAACTAAAATTTATAAAATTGATCATTAATCCTGAATTTGGAATTGATGTGGGTAGGAAGAAATTGAGGCCCTTGGCCAAATATGTTATTTGTTTATTGATAGTCATCAACCAATGAATGAATTGTTATTTGCCCATCAACACCTTGAGTAATGTAATGATTTGGTTCTTTGTAATGATAAACGTCATTAAGATATTAAGAATGTGCCATTGGTTGTCATTTAGATAGAAAATAAATTTGTCCCAAGTGCAGAAGTGTCCCAAGTGTTCCCATATGCCTAGCCACATGGATCATTCTCCCCACTCCCAAACCCTTAATGAATCAAAATAGCAAAACTGTACCTGTCCTGCGGTGTCATACAGCCCGAGCAAGTGTTGCTTGCCTCCCACTGTCACAGTAACTAGGGGAGAAGAGAAGAGAAGAGTCCATAAATGCAGGCTTTCATCAGGAGGCTTCACATTTCTCCATGCCAGCGTCTTCCTGGGCAGTAAGGAGAAGCATATGCCTCACACGTGTATATTCTAAACCAAGCTGACAGCATGATTTCCAAATGAAAGGTAACCTTGGCCTGCAGTGAGAGCAGATGGGCTCAGCCAAGTCCAAATTTCTCAACCGAGTTGAATATTATTGGAGCCACAAGGGCACTCTGTGGGCTACTCATGGATCCCTATTAGGCCCTTGAATATCAAGCTCTTAAAAAGGATGCCGGACCCTTTCTTGGTTCGGTTATTTTTTCTTTTGTTTCATTTGAGCCACCTTTCAGGGTACAGAACTGTGTGAACAACTTCTGTGTTCGATATCTCTCTGTTTTGGTCTGTCTCTGAAATGTCAATAAAATCATGAAAACCAAGAATAGTAACCCGGCTACATATTTTATAGTCTATAAGGCAAAGCTAATGATGAAACGAGAAGGGCTTCACATTAATTTTTTTAAAAGCTTTTTTTTTTTTAGATTAAATAGTCTGGTGTTTTAGCGCACCTGATTCGTTACAATATTGAAAGTTAGGGGCAGGAAGATGTTGCCTGGGTTTGCTTTCATAGACCTGAAGGGTGTACACAGAGCAGAAAGTGGACAGTTTGATTTACCCAGCAGGCTTACTGCCTTGCCAAGCAACCGTGTCCAAAATGGAGAAGTAATAGAGGGATACCGACCACTCTGTACATGTCTGGAGATGAAATAAAGTCTCAACATGAAACTAAACTGAGATGGAACACATGGAATGCAAAAGGAATACAACCTCATGGTGAATGGAAAGAGGGAATTTAAATTCTCCCCTCCCCCCATTTAATCTCTTTAGAAAAAGGAAGTAAAGTGTGAGGGAGAATATGATTTTTTTCCCCCTACTTGATCAAAAAATGTGCAAATGCCGTGTAAAGACCAGTTTTGGTTCCTCTGAGCTTTAGCTGTGCAGGAAAGAAAGTTCTGCGTAGTAGCCTGTATGGCCGCTCCCCGCACACCCCGCCACCCCGTTCTCCGTCGCTCAGACTTGCTGATTCAGGACCCACTGGACTTTTGTTTTCAGGTTCCTGGGCTACCTGGATGCCAGGTCGCCCTCAATGGCTCGTTCTCTGAAAAGCGCTTGTTTAAAAGCGCTGCCTCCCTAGACACCAGGGACGATTTTTCTCGTCTGCCCAGATCCACGTGTGTTCAGCTCGCTCACGAGGCTGCCGTCGCTCCCTCGACGGCGCTTTCAAGTGTGTCTGCGGGCGGGGTGAACCAGCTCCATGCTGACAGAAGAGGGGCTTCCAAACCCTGTGAGGTCCTTTCCCGTCAGGCAAGCCGTGGGAGCGGAGGGGAGACCCAGCAGCCGAGATCGTCCTACCTAGTCATGGGTCAGGAATGAAGGGAAGAGAGCCAACCATGACAACATGGAATTTCCTGCCTCTGCTGAGCCCAGGCCGGGCGGGTCAGGGGCGGCTGTTCTGGAGACCCTCCTGGAGCATCCCCCGACCTACAGGCCCAGGGCCCTCTGTGCAGGGACCGCCAGATGCCTGTCACCCTCCGGCCCCTGTGGGCCCTGCAGAGGTTCCCCAGCAGTGGCTCTGACCATTGTCATAGGAGCCCTGTCGGCTCTATGGCCCAGGGCCCTCTGGCCCACCCTTTGCTCCGGCCACAGCTTTGGCTACAGGGAATTGCACCAGCCCGAGGGAGTGCCAGCCCAGGGACGCAACGCTGGGGGAGGAGACGGTGGGCAGACACTTCCCTTCTGTCTGTCCTTCCCTGACTCCAGGGTTGATCGGGCTCCTGGACCGCGCTCAGTGTTGGGAGGAGAAAGACCAGCTAGAATTTCTCCTGTCCTGGAGGGTGGGGGAGGGGATCGCGGGCAAGGTCTGGGCACCATGCCACGTGGTAAATACCACGCTGGGGCGGCGTGGAGGGCTGTGGGAGCACACAGTAGGGCCACTGCTGTATTACTGTGTGTGTGTGCATGTGTGCGGGTGCTGGTAGGGGTGGGAACATGCAGGGCATACACACACACACACACACACACTCGCACACACACAGGCTCTGCTGAGCTTCATCAGAGGAGGCTTGCTGGAGGACAGGTCTAAGCTGCGTCCCAGGGACGGCTGCAAGTCACTCAGGGCCCACTGGGGGAGGGACAGGGGGTGGTTCACCAGCTACCCCGGATTTACTGGGGGAGGTGAGCAGGCAGGGTCTGGCTGTCCTGACTCACTAATTTAGATTCTTTTCTGAAGGTTTTGTGAAGCTACGGAAGTCCGGAATTCTTTTTCCAAAGAAAGGGAAAGAGAAGGAATTGAAATAATTTCCTCGTACTAAGGAAAAATGGTGGGAGGAGCGGGGAGGGCATTTTTCAGGTGGAAGTCTTGTTGGCTTTCAGCTTTGCTGGCTAGTGGCTGTCTACTCTGTGTATTTGGTCAGCCCTAGTGGAAGAATCCTAAAGGAAGGGGCAGAGCTTGTGCCTCTAGCCCTGACAATCACTGTTATTCTCTCTTTTCTGCCCTGTCAGTCTCCCATTTTATTGGGAGGGAGATAAGGAGATCCCACAGATGATGCTAGGGAACACGAAGGGACAGATCCAACCAAGCATTCCCCATGCCGTCGAGAGTGCCCATGGCTTTGCAAGTCCTTATCTTAAGGGAGCAGTGGATGCCTTACTGCTTGCCAAGCTGTATCCTACAAAGTTCCTCAATCTGGAACCCGATGAGTCACGACTGCACGGAAGGAAGGTAGGCCCTACAATGCTACACATGAATGTGGTGAGGTTGAACGAGCAGGATCTTCTAAGATCGTTCTGTGTTTGATACCTAGCTTTGCTCTTCACCATCTGAGTGGCCTTGGGAAAGTCACCTAACATCTCTGAGCCCCTCCTTTCTTATTTGTTAAAAATGGGGGATAATATCACCTACCAAAGAGAACACCTGTAAAGAGCATATTAAATGAGAAAATGCCTGGCACACAGCCTGGTCCATAGTAAGCGCTGAGCAATTATTACCTCCCCTCCTTCCACAAATGCTTCCTGAACCTTTCGTAAGAACAGGGGTCTGCCTGTCTTGTGCCCTACTGAATCCCCAGTGCTCATTAACTGGCACAAAAATTCATAATATTTGTGAATTACTGGTCACTTTTTAAAAGAGATTTTATTTATTTATTTGAGAGAGAGAGTGAGAGCCAGAGAGATCACAGAGGGAGAGGCAGAGGGAGAAGCAGACTCCCCACTGAGCAGGGAGCCTGACATGGGGCTCGATCCCAGGACCCTGAGATCATGACCTGAGCTGAAGGCAGACGCTTAACCGACTGAGCCACCCAGGCCACCCCTACTGGTCACTTCCTACCCTAAATGATACCTATTTAGATCTATGTCTTGTATCTCCCACTGGATGGGAAGACCCTTGAGGACAAACTGCCCATGCTTCCTATCCTGCATGGTACACAGCACAGTTCCTTGTGTACACGGCTGAGGCTGAGCACATGGTTCAGAAATGGACCACCAGGGGCAAATCACATGGAAGAAAGTCCTTCAAAATGCTCTGAGCTGCGGCTTGGAGCTCCCTGGCAAGACACTGCTGGGAAGCACCTGCAGCCAGCAAATCTGCCTGGCAGACGGTGGTCAGGCTACAATCCCAGATCCCCGGGGCTATTCTTGGAGCTATGAGAGTTGTTTACTGAGTTTAGAGAGCTTTGAAAGACAGTGGGTCAAATGACTTGCTAATGGCTCCATTGGTTCTCTAGATAAAGTATGAAAAGTTGTCAGTGACCTGTTAAGATGTAAAATGAAGGCCTTCTTCTCCAAATCCATTAAACGCTTTGCTTCCTTGTGCCTCTTTGCACAGATGGGAGTGGTTCCTTTTGTGAGCTGGACAAGGCACTACTGAAGTCTAAGTCAGGGGTTGCTCTCTTGAGGACCAGTTAGTTTCACCCAGAAAGAAAATGTCCCAGGCGGGCTCTGAGCCTGCTCCCCTCGGCATTTCAGTCACCTCGTGTCTGGCCCTGCCTGTCATTTGCAAACCTGGATGAGGAAGTGTTGGTCGTTCCTGTAAGCCAGCTCAGACCCTCAGCCCAGCTCATCAGCAGCACGAGAAACCTGATCCAGAGTCCCTCCCTTGCTAGGTGGTGGGCTGGCCAGCTCATCGGCCAAGAGCAGACTTTTGAAGTCAGCATGATGCCTAGATGATGGCTCAAAGAACTGGAATGGTGGAGATGCCAGGTCGGCTGGGAGGAAGCCACCCTTTCATTCCCAGCACCTAGCCGGCTGTCTGCATGGCTCATGTTGAGTGAATCTGTTTGGAAGGGAGGATGGGCAGACCCGACGAGGTGTGTGCATGTAAAACCATAAAGGTGCTATTTTGGAGGAAGAAACACTAGATGAGATACAAAGCAGGAAATAGAATTTTAAGAAAGTTAAAAATGTGTCTCTCATGTAAATTGAGAGTGAAGAGATGTCAAGGATTTATTAACCCATTGATGAGAGAACCAGTAAGATGACAATCTTACACAAGGAGCTGACATTTATAGATACTTAAATAGAAGGTCAAGATGAAGTGACTTGGTTCAATGGGAAACGTGTTGTTGTCCTATGGAAAAGATAACCTTCCATGTTGTCTTTTCTACTGAACAGGAATTCTGTGCGTGTCTACCTGAGAAGATTTACAAGTTAACATGCACTTTCAGAAAGTCTAAGCTTTTAGTTAGCAGAATCACACAAAAGTACATCCCCCTAGATTATTAATCCCCGGGGGAGGGTGCCCCAGCATGACAGCGAAAGGACAGTTTTGTGCTCTTGGCTTCATATCCAAGTTCTGATTATTTTTGTTCATGTCTGAATCCAAGTCCATGCTTTGTGACTCATTTAGTGAGATGTTGGGTAAGCCAGTAGGTCTCTCTCACCTGGAAAATGAACAAATCATGTTTACCCTAAGGGGGCATAAAAACTCTTTCTGAGCTGTTCAAAAGCCAGGGGTAATCATCACAACCATCTGTCCATGTCTAGGGGGCTGTAAGAAATGGAGAGGTTAAATGAAAATTCTCGATTCTGACCCTCCTCATGCTTAGCTGACTGGACATCTCCAGGAGCAGCCTGACCTTTCCCCTCTCTGAACTGACCCTCATCCCCCACTCTTCTCCCTTTCTGCAAGAGCCCACTGTCTGGGGCAGTGACCTTCCTAGCTCCCCTGGCCACTCCTAGGAGCTGCTTGTCCGTGTTTGTGACCTGGTTGAAGCCTCACAATGGGCATGTTTGTTTTATAAGGGACCAACTCAGAAACAGCTGAGATTTTCTTCAAATTAAAGTAAGTTAGAAAACAGTATGAAACTAGAAATAATATATTTTCCTAAATATGAGTGGTGGTGAATTCCTTTCTGGTCGGTTCCAAACTTCCAACATACAAGATCCTCTTCACGCGGCTTGAAACCTTTCTCACTCATCTACACCGGACCACCCTGGCCAGCTCCTTCCCCTTCTTTGCAAAGAATGCTTCTTGTTTGCTGAGCAACAGACTCTCCCTCTCCCTTCATCCTCCCCACCCCAAATAAGAGCTGCCTGGGGAAGTCTCTTATTCGATGTGCGGGCATGAGGTCTTGTTTCTGCAGAACATAGACCAAGGAGAAGACCCAACAGGCTACCTGAGAATCTGTTAGGACTCTAATTCGAGGGCTTGTTGTTGTTGTTAGGGCTGTATATGTGTCCTGCAACAATGAGAATCCCATGTGAACAGGGTACCACCTTATCTGCGTACATATTCCACCCCTGGTCACGTTTCTTTCTCCTTTAGGCATTTAGGTATTATGACGGGATTGGGTTTGTAGTTATTACAAGTGGTCACCTCCCTGGATTTTAAGGCAGAAGAACTGGTTGGAACCATGGATTCACTGCAAATGAACTCTGGGAGCTTGAGCAAGCCACGGCTTCCCTAAGTCTTGATTTTCTTATGGGAGGTTTGGGGAGCAAAAGAGAGCATGAGTATGACGATTTTGTACAGTCAAGCTCACACAAATGAAAGGTGGCATCACTGAACAAATGGCTTCTTAAAGAACAGCACTTTTGAGGACAGAGCTTGTGGGAATGAAGTCACCTTGGTTCTGGGGGTGGGGTACGCCTTCAGGAAAGCTCTGCCCTTGCCGTACTTGTCTGATGATGGAAGAGAAGAAGGGGGGGCAGGGCTTGTTTAGTTCTAGGACTCTTGGAGCCAAATGGGAATGAACACACTAACAGTGTGTTCCTGTCAAGGGTTTTCAAGGAATTTCAAAAAGCCATGATTCTATGACGTCCACATTCTGGAATTTCAGAGTTCTGCTTGGCCTCACTTTTCCTTCCACAACATTCATTTGGTCTCCATATCCTGCCAATTCTACCTGCTCGGCAGCTCGGGACTCTGAGCCCTCTTTACCAGCCTTGTAGCTGTCCCTGTGCGGCCCCTACCTCCCAGCCTTGTCAGTTGCCAAGGCCTCTTTCCTAATCCACATCCGGTCCCCAGGCTCAGCTGCTGCCCTTGCCTTTCTGCCACCAGCGTTCATGCAGCTGTGGCTCCCGAGCATCTCCAAGATAAACTTCAAATACCTTCCAAGAGTATACAGAGGCCTTGTAATCCGGCCCTGGCTTACCCTTCCACCTCTTTTATTTTTTTTACCCTCCAGCGATCCAAACTTCTTGCAATCTATTATCCTCATGATGCCTTTGCTGAAGCTGTTCCCTCTGGAATTCTGGAAAAAGAAATTCTGGAATGCTTTCTCTGCACTTGTCAGTCTGGAAAACTCCCACAACCATAAAACTCCCTTCCACAACTTTTTCTTGATTCCCTCCAAATATTAAGCCTCTCTCCGTGCCTCCTTGCTCACTGGGCCATGCAGCGCTGTGCAGTAGTAGTAATATTCTCACGTCTCAGAGTTCGGCATGGGCCCGCCCTGTAACTCCACAAATACTGGTTGAGTGACTGAAAAGGGCATTAAACTCTACCCAGACTGAAGGTTTTCTGTGAGACATTTATTTTCTGTAGACGAGTCTTTGGCATTTCCCAAA
The DNA here is from genome assembly GCF_002007445.2 of Ailuropoda melanoleuca. Taxonomy (NCBI): domain Eukaryota; kingdom Metazoa; phylum Chordata; class Mammalia; order Carnivora; family Ursidae; genus Ailuropoda; species Ailuropoda melanoleuca. The sequence continues at coordinate 5,716,509 of NC_048231.1, read as the reverse complement.
GGGTCACCATGAGCTTTTCTGTACAGTAACCGGCAGGATGGGGTCACCAGCAATGGCGTCCGTGGCTGGAGCTGGCAGACCTGCTGTGAGAGGGTCCCCTGGCAGTGGGCGCTGCTGGGTGGGATCTGTGCTTGGAGCCCTCTGCCACTTTTCCAGGCAACTCTCACCAGCCATGGGGCTGCCGGATTCTAGGCCAGTAGGGCAGGACCACTGCCAAGGTGTCCTGAGGTTCACTGGGGCCGTGGAAGCCATAGTAGCCAGGTAGCTTGGCATAAGCCACAGAATACAGGGGAGCTGTCTTTTAATTAAGACTCTGGAAAGAAGTGACTGAATGATAAGTGAAGCCTGCTCACAGAGGCTTATTGTGGCAAACCAGAGCATGCTCTTTGCAGGATCCCCTGCAAAAAGAGATACTTAAAAAAATACCAGCTTCTTCATAAATTGCTTTAAAAAACCTCACAAGTATTGGGCTTGCATTGAGGTATGGTGGAATAGATGCCTAAGGTGGAGGCAGAAACGTGCAATTTTAGCCTTTGGACTCCGTGAGCGAAATGTTTCATGGCAGCCACCAGGGGGAGCTACTTAAAAACACGGATTCCCTGGTTTCACACCCCGCCCCTAGGATTTTGAGGAAATAGGTGTGGGATGGGACCCACACGTCTGCACTTTAATCAAGCTCTTCAGGAGACTGATTCAGATCTGAACCTCTGTTTCCTCATCTTTAAGATGAGACTAATGACAAATCGATGACTCTAGAGTATCCCGTTCACTTTAGACAGGTGTTGCGAATATTAGATGAGGTAATATGTGGGAAAATCGTAAAGTTTACAGAATGCTACACAGATATTATCTTTTTGGCCACGTCTGACCTACAATACGGGAACGAGGCACTGTGGGTTTAAGGGCGCTGTCCCCTCCGTGTCTAGAAATAGTCACTGTGGAAACGCGAACACCTGGGTGGTGATGAAAGCGGAATAGTGTGTTTCTGTGAAGAATTTTCAAAGAATTATTGGGCCATAAAAATTCTATCAGGTACCAGCTATAACTAGTTAGAAAATGTGATGGAAAGTATCCTTTTCACAATGACAACAAAAACTGTAAAGTGTCTAGTAATGTGCGTGACCTTTCTGGAAAAAGCTCTCTGTGGAACGACGTAAAAGAGGGACATGGAGAAACGTGGATTTGGGTGGGAAGCTCCGTATTAAGAAAATGTTAGGATCTTTGAACTGGGAACACAACAGGGTGATTACAGTCTTTCTATGGAAAATGATATTGGTGAGAAGAGCTAATAATTTAAAAAATGACAGGATAACTGGGTTAATATATATTAACATGGATTATAAAGTTATACTAATTATAGAAGCATAGCACCAGCACGAGAATCAATCAAGCAGGAATCTCAGCCACAGAGCTGGTGCTTCCTGTGTAAGGATTTAGTATACAAGTGGCAGTGGGCAAAGACAAAGTAGTCAATATATTGTATTTCAACAGTCGGTTACTATTTGGAAATAAACAGCAGGTGAAGAACACCATAAAGAAAATGATCGATGTATTTGATTTTAAAAAAAGAAAGAAAGGTAAATGTACTGGGAAAAATTGGTCACGCTGTACGAAGGTTAAAGAAGGTTATCTTTGATACATAGGGTGTATTCTAATCAATAAGAATAGTAATTAATCCAAAGAAAAGAAATAAAGAATATGTACAATTTACAAATAAATTAAGGGTCCATGAATATTGGAATGAAAATATTCAAGTTAAACAAGATGCCATCTCTGGCCTATCACATGGACAAAGAGGAAGAGAACGGGACCCAGTGTTGGTGAATTCATGAAGGTGTGGGTGCTGTTGCTCTGATGGAGGAATTATAAATTGGTTCAAGTTTTCTTGCAAGCCATATGTCAGAATAGATCAAACACCTAAACATGGGTCTGTCTCTGACTCAGCAATTTCTGTTTCTACTGTGCATTCCCAGGAAGAATCCTACATGTGCACAACAATATAAATATATATGACAATTTATCACCAAAGTATTTATAATTGCTGACAGTGGGAAAAAACCTAAAAGTTCAATAATCAGGGATGGGTCCTCTTGAGTTATGCAGCAACCTTACAATGTGAACTTTTATTTTATTTTACATTTTTAAAAGATTTATTTATTTATCCTAGAGGGAGAAAGAGATTGGGGGCAGGCGCAGAGGGAGAGAGAGAATTTCAAGCAGACTCCATGCTGAGCACGGAGCCCGACACGGGGCTCGATCTCATGACACTGAGATCAGACCTGAGCTGAAACCAAGAGTCTGACGCTCAACTGACTGTGTCACTCAGGTGCCCCAAACTGTAGCCTTTTAAAGAATACTGAGAAGCGAGGTAAAATAGTGAGGATATAATATCTGATAGGAGATAAAATTCTACATTGCACATGTAAAAATATTTATAGAAAATACTTTTTATTTTTTCCATACTTTGTTACCTTGAGCACAGAAGTCAGAAAAAAAATGGTATTTGGAAGCTCGCCAGTTGTGGTTATCGTGTTCTGATTATCACTGCTCTATACGGGTTAGATTGAAAGTCATCTGGCTTGTCTCCCGTCATTTACATTCTCCCATTGCTTCTAGGTTTTGTCTTAGGCTCCTGCAGATTTATTTGAGGCTGTAGGACCAAGCTTCCATTTTTATGAGGAGGCACATGCGATGCTTGCTGCAGCGGAGAGTCAGAAACTCTCTTCCGGAGCAGCTCATCTTCTCCAGAGGATTATGATGAGCCCCTAAGCTCTACCTATACTTGCATTTCAAAGGTACGGAGAAAATATTGTGCCTTTGAGGATGCTGGCATCTGCCGAAATGTATTACTAGTAAACCAAAACACGTGTACGGGCTGTAAAGACAAAAGCAGTAAGTTGGCCCCAGATACCGCCCCTTATCGACAAGGTCTAGGCCTAGTGAAATCCACCGGCCCAGCGGAGAGTTAGAGGATGTGTTCTGCTCCCACTAACCTCTCTACCAAAGGATTGCAAGGTAGTTTGGAGAACATTAAACAATTTTTCTCTGTTTTATACTTTTGTGCGAGGTGGTTGTCCTAGATTATGTTTACTCATCCGCCTCTTTGTTATTCAGAAGCCTAGAATTTTAAGTACTCTTGTTTTTTTTCCTTTATTTATTGCATTTATTGTAGTCTAGTATCCCCAACAAAATAGCGGTTCTTCATAGTTTTATTTTTTGCTTCTTTTTTTAAAAAGATTATTTATTTATTTATTTGAGAGAGAGCGCATGCGTGTGTGCCCATGCACACACACACACACACAAACACACACTCATCCATGCACTAGTGGGGGGAGGGGCCAGAGAGAGAGAGGGAGAAGCAGGCTCCCCTGCTGAGCAGGAAGCCTGATGTGGGACTCTATCCCAGGACCCTGAGATCATGGCCTGAGCCAAAGGCGGACACCTAACCGCCTGAGCCACCCAGGCACTGTTTTTTTACTTCTGAACAACTGTCCAGAAGTAATTAATATTTTCTGGTTAATTATGATCAATTAATTAATTTACAATTAATTAATTTGTATGACAGTGTGAGATAAAGCAGTTCTTGGAGCCTTTCTGCAATAAATATCGGTGAGACCACCTTTTAACTTCATTGTTTTTTCTCAATTTGTATAAGGTAATGTCTGCCACTTTTATGTCCCTGTTCACATGCTTTTCCCCAACTATTTCTCCTCAAACCATCTAAAAATAAAGCTAGAGTTTTGGGAATGCTTATCAGCAACGCACAGTTCTGTTAAGGACAGGTCCATCGACAGTAGAGGGATGTGCTGAACGGAGGCTGTCATTAGGATTTGTGACATGCACAGTCACTCAAAGCTAGAAAGAAGCTTCGTGTAACGCTTGATGCCTCAGGTCAACTGGGTCAGAGGCTTTGAATTCTTATTCTCGGTTTTGCCGCTGCTTTTCTTGTCAACCATTCTGACCATAAGTGAAAGATAAAGACACCAAAGGGGGATTCAAATCCTAAACCGTAGCACGGGTCCTTAAATTCATCTTCTCTGTATTTTTCAGAGCCTACCAACAGGCTTGAAGCTTTGCCCTATCTTCCACTCTTCACCAGCGCACCTTCCGTGAATATTTTAGTCTTCTTTCTGCCAACACAAGGGAGCCCAAGGCTTGTGCGGTGCTCTCCATTGGGCTTTGGAGGGGAGGGACGCTGACTAGTCAAAGGTATTTTCTCTCTTCCATAGGAGTGGGGGTGGGAGCAGGAAGAGGGGGAAGGAGAGATAATGCACATTTATAATTTAATATCCTTTCTTGTATCCCTGATGCATTTCTAATGCAGCCGTTTGTTTTATAGGTCGGGCGGGGGGTCACCTGCCGAACTCTAGAGTGATACTAACATCATGTCTTTCTCTTGGAACGTATAGATACTCAGGAGTTTAAACTACCACATTGTCAAGGACACCAGGGGTAGCTGGAATGGCAATTTCTACCAGACCAGAAGGTTAAAGGCTCAAGGGCTGAAAGGGGAATTAGAGATAAGATGATGGCCCTCTTCAGTCATCATGAATCGGTCAGGAGCAAAGTGATGTTATGCCAGTGGGAGTCATGAGGACACAAGATCAGGCGGTTGACAGATACCTATGAATGGGGAAGGGTACTCTACCACAGAAATGCAGGAGGGAGCCGGGTCCAGCAGCTGGAGGGCTCAGTCTCACCTGCCCGCTCACTGGTCCTCAAGAATTAAGGGGCTGGGGGCGTAAGCACATTGCTTAGCGGGGTCCTGCCAAGAGTGCAGACTCTGGTGATGGTTGCTGCTTTCCTTGGTGGGAATTTGAGGCTTGGAAGGAACTGGTGCCAAAAATGAGGACCGTAAAAAGAGGAAATTATAAACAAGTAATCTTGAGGCTTGGAAAATGTTGTCTCATTCCCCTGGGTCATCACTGAGGGGAAATTGACCTCCAAATGCAAGAGCATGAGTAAAGGGAGGGAGGCAAGTGATTTGGGCAAGTGAGACTATGAAAAGGGCTGATTTGCTCAGTAATTTATTTCAACATTTCAGTAGATTGTACCCTGGCAGCTTGGAGCATAATGAAAACCAGTGTGTTTTCTTGGATGTGGGGATTTCTGAGTGTCTTTTTTTTTTTTTTTTTTTAAAGAAACAGACTCTTTTTTTTTTTTTATTTGACAGAGATAGAGACAGGCAGCGAGAGAGGGAACACAAGCAGGGGGAGTGGGAGAGGAAGAAGCAGGCTCATAGCAGAAGAGCCATGTGGGGCTGGATCCCAGAACGCTGGGATCACGCCCTGAGCCGAAGGCAGACGCTTAACCGCTGTGCCACCCAGGTGCCCCTTCTGAGTGTCTTTTTGAAGTTCTGTGACCTATTTTAAAATGTATGCTTCTGGACGTGTGGCCGTGTCTACTATTGCTGTCCGTCTGTCTGTCCAGCGTAAGGGCCTGTGCAGTCCTGACTTTTGGAGCAGCTGGTGAAGTCAGACACGTTTCGTTTGTCTGGATGAGCTCCCTTCACCCCATGCTCCCCCGTCTGGCTCAGTAACTGTTGTCCTTCTTTCCCGCTGCCTTATCAACATCTATCGCCCTCTTTCCCACCCCCTTATCAACATCTATCGTCCTCTGTTCCCCCAC
>NC_048231.1:5364041-5410781 GCF_002007445.2 Ailuropoda melanoleuca | reverse complement strand
TGCATCGGAATCCGGGGATGTACTGTATGGTGATTAACATAATATAATAAAATAAAATTAAAAAAAAAAAAAAGAATGGAATGACCCATAGTGTCCCAGGTTAACCTGGGACAGATTGACTAACTTCTGTTGCCCCAACATAACTATTGAGAATGCCCTCTTTTACTCTCAGAGTGTGTTGGTTTGAATGATTAATTGGACAGACAGCTTAGATTAGGGAGGAAACAAGAGCCAGGAGAGGAACAGTGTGTCCTAAAAGTGAAGGAGATAGCACTATTTAAACCCAAGAGAGTAATGAGAGTTGTCAAGGGCAGTGTTAAGTCAGTGATGATGAAACTAACCTGTGATTTTAATGTAGAACAGTCTAAATAGGAAAGTAAGGTCAACCTGTTCCGTGTTGACCTTATCGACTCTTCTTGAACATTTTGCCCAATGTATTATTATTTAAATGATCAGGATTCTTATTGTGTTGATATTTTGTCAGATTTCTGATACCTTGCTGAAGAACATTTTTAAGGAATATGAGAACATTCATAATCATTGCTGAACACAGAATTTTATAACAAAATTGCTTTCAGTGTTAATTTAAAAATTAAAAAAAAATATATAAAATTGCACATGTCTGTATCTCCCATAGTGCCTAGCATTGTGTTTACACACAGTAAGCACTTAATACATGTGTGCTTGATATGTTCATGAATACCCATGGCCAAGGCATGGGGGGGCTAATTATATTTATAAAATGGCTAAAATACCATCCTTAAAAGTTTTGACGGTGTGCATGAAACTTAATGTCTTTATGCTCACACAAACTCATGGTATAATTTTACCAAACAAGGGACAGAGTCCCTATCACTGTTGTAAGAGTTTCATCTTAGTCAGCAACTTTTGTCGGTCACAACTTTTGTTGAAGAATACCCATTCTTCTTGAGGATTTGGAAGGAAATAGATGATTCTGGCCCTGGCTTTAAAAGCTTAAAGAATACATCCATTCAGGGATTATAATTCCTTGCCTTTGATGAAGTGTTTGCTATGTATTACATGAAATTCTCATAAGTAGGAAGATTGTTCATGCTCTGTATAGGCAGCCAGAGAGATTTGGTCATGCTAATGTTCTATTATACTCGCATAGTCAGAGAAATCCTCTCGTCCCCTTATTTATAGAAGGCTAAATTAACTTTCATTTATTCATTCACTAGGCAAAACTCTGACCTGGTTTGAAAAAAAGTAAAGGATATAGTTTCTAACTCTCAGTAGCTCAGAGTCTGGGGAAGTGATAAATAAAATGTGGGGGAAAAATAGTACTGAGTCTGGCAGATAGATCCTTTTTCCCATTGTAGAGATCCTACAGTTTCTCTCAGAGTGCCTTTTCACCTTATAGCCTTTGTGCAGATACTAAATATTTTTAAGGAGGAAGACAGGATCACAGATTTTAGTATTTTAAGAGATTTTGCCAGGTATCCAAGTGCACACTGTATTATAATGGAGAACAGAGATAAGGAGAGCAGTTAGGAGGTTGTTGTGGTTAAACTAGCGATGGGATCACAAGACTGGATCTGAGATGTTAACAGAAAGGAAGCTATAAGAGTTCATCTGAAGGCAGAATGAAAAACTCTTAGTAACTGATTTTATAAAGGACCCTTACAGAGAGAAGTGTCAACAATGGACCAGAGAACAGTAGGGTTGCTATTTTTTTTTTTAAGAGGGAGAGAGGTGGGGTAGAGGCAGAGAGAAAGGGAGAGAGAGAATTTTAAGCAGGGTCCATGCCCAGTGCAGAGCAAAGCACGGGGCTCAATCTCACAACCCTGAGATCATGACCTGACATCAAGAGTCGGATTTAACCGACTAGCAGCAGTAGTGCCCTTGATCAAAATGTCTGCCTCATAAAATTGTTCAGTTTTACCTTTGAAAGTTGTAACATCTCCACCATGTTAAGGGTCTATAGATCATATATGTTGAGAAATGGTCACAGAAAGAAATTTACAATATCTCATCTCCTTTCCCAGCTCCAAAATGAAAGTCTTCACTCCACCACCCAAAGTGCTGTTTACCTGGCTTCAAAACTTGATGTTTTGTGTAGTTTCCAGATAAAAGGGAAGAAGGAGAATAGTGACAAGCAGATGGATTTCTAGACTGGACAAGTTACTCTGGCCACTTCTTTAAAGAAAGGGTTCAAAGATGGCTGATAAAAGATATTTATTTATTGCTGAGTTCAGTGGGCTGACCGTAATAATTGAGAAAAATAGAAGGAGGTGTCCAGCTGAAGGTCATTACAATCATTGTGAAGTGATGACACAGCATCTAAACTAGGTTATAATGGAGGATCAAAGGATACATTTAAAGTACATTTAAGAATGTACAATGTGAGGTGGATATGGGGAGACTAAGTGTTAGATTTGTATTGCTCATGTCCCCTGGGTATTTTGCCTTCTCAGAGTCACAAATTAGAAATTCCATTCTGTCAGTTAAGTGTATATCCAATTTTCTTGAATTTTTAATTCTGTCAAAATAAAGATGAATGCCTGATTAGTATCAATATGTATCATAGTATGTAATAGTTTATAATAGTGAATAAGCATAAGCAACATTAACTAGAATTTTCCTTTTATGTTACAGGGATATTAATCAATAAATTTTGTTTTCTACTGCATTAAATGACCATTTGGATATTGTGGCAATCATAGCAGATTTAAGGGTTTCTTGTCTGTATTCATGTACGCATATCATAGTTTAGTGATGAGTGCATCCTATTTCTAGTTGACCTATAATGTAGACCCTGGGAGTATTTGATTCTTTGAGATCTGCTGTTCCTGTTTAAGAACTTTTGGTCAGATCAATGATTAGTAAACAGCTAACATTGGGTATAAGAGGTCTGATATGACAGGATGATAATCATTTGCAATATCAACATTAAAGCTGATAAGGGTGTTAGGTTGTATAGTTACTGAGACTGAAGCTCTAACCTGACTTTGGGCAGATTAATTTCCTGAATTTGTTTTCTTATGTTTACAGTGAGGATAAAATAGTAACTTAGGGTGATTGTGTGAATTTGATGAGATAACGTATATAAGGCTCATAATAAGAACTAAATAAAGATTTGCTATCACCATTAGCATCTTGGGTTTTTAATGACTTTTCATGAATATGTCACCTGGGGACTGACCTAATTATCCTTTAAAGAGATTTATAGCTCTGTCCTTTCTAAAACTGCAAATAACTTATTCTTTTTGTGAAAATGGTACATGCTTATTGTAAAAATTTAAACGTAGACTAGTTTAAGGAACACAAAAATTGCCACAAATTCTATTGCCCAAATATAGCAACTATTAACATTTTGTAAACATCCTTCTAGTCATGTTTCTATATATACCATAAATCAAAAGCAAAGTTGCATGATATCATCTATGCCACATTCTGTTGGAAGTCACAACGCCAGCCCGGAGTAAAGGAAATAGATTCCACCTGTGGTAGAGAAGCAATAAAGTCTCAATGCAAAGACATGTGCATATCAAGGTGGAAAAAAATTGTGGTCATATTTTGAAATCCACCACAACGGAGTTGCATGAGCGAAGATTTGGAAGTGAGAATGAATTGTATTGAGGGTCAGCAAGAAGACAGGTTGCAAGAGTATATGAGGAGCTCTTGGCCGTTCCACAGGTACTGCTCTTAGGAGCCCTCAGGTTTTTGTCAGTGCCGCTTCACTTTTGGATCTTGGATCAATAATACTTTTGTTTGGGCAAAAAGGTATCTTAATATTATTCAAATACTATGTCTGGTGCTTCCGTTTTAATGTAAGCATGATAGTAAAACCCACTTTATAGATACATAGAAAGAGTAAGTGATTTAATGTTACTCTCTACTTATTGTTTCTTTTTATATTCTGGTGCTAAAGATTACAAAAATGACTTGCAGATATCATTACTGAAAATCAAAGAGTACCAAAAAGCAACTAAAATGTGTATCTAGTACAAAATAAAGAGAAGAGACATAAGTAAAAGAAATTCCATTTTCACCTTAATTACACAATTCTGAACTCACTTTATTTTCCCTCTATTTTTTCATGTAGCTCATAAAACTGAACTTATAACTAGGTAAAGCAGGTTGGTCTTGGCATTCTATAATTTGAGGGGCATAGGAAAATTCCTGTGTCAAAATCATTGAACTGCTATAGTCTGAATCTTATCATTATAGTTTCCTTATTTTGTGTTTTAAAGTTTTTTTAAAGGAAAGATACAATATAAGAATTTATAAATATCCTGAAAAATACAACTTATATCATTATTATCTATTCATTAGATCAGGTAATAATTGAACTCTGTGGGGGTGTGTGTGTGTGTGAATAGAAATTAGAAAAGGAGAAAATGTGCCTTCTCCTAACTTAACAGAGAAAAAAAAATTGGAAACAAAATAGAATTACTAGAAGCACATGTTATTACTTAAGTAACTTATAAAATGTAGTTTATACTTTCAGTTACTCCTAGAAACCAAAACAGTAGCAATTTTTAGACATAGAAAGTAAAAAAAAAAAAAAATCTCCTTAATTGCAAAAACAGACAGGTCCATCATGCTATCTTTTCCAAGTCAGTGTTCTGCCTTTTGTGTTTGTGCTGACCTTTGCCTAGCTTGGCATCACCTGAAATGAACATATCTTATTTTCCTTTAGTCATTTGTACTCAGCTGAAGTTTTAGTCTTTCTTATAACTATGATTTTTGAAAAAGAATGTCAAAATAAAAGTATCTCCTTTCCTTTTGGGCTTGTGTGAGTTACTCTGCATCACCACAATCTCTGACTGTGTGCCTTTTGATTTCCAAACCTCTTCGCATTTCTCCTTCCTCTGTCACTTTCTAAGATGGCTTTAGAATTTCTGAGAAACATAACAAGAGTGACTAGTGTCCCAAGGATGGCGGATCCAGCAGAGCCCTTGCTTGAGATGGTGTTCAGTACCTAAGACAGCTCCCTCTGAAGTGTGTGTGTGTGTGTGTGTGTGTGTGTGTGTGTGTGTGTGTGTGTGACTAATCTCACCTTTGCATCAGCTGAGCAATGCACCAACTGGGAGGATGTGCTGTCCTAAACAGTGAGGTAGGCCCCTGTAAGAAGGGGGGTCAGGCTGGTAGTGGGCATATCAAAGAGAGGGAAGAGATGGGTACTAGGAGGGGGCTGGGGGCCTCTAAAGATAACCCTAATGTCTGGTTGTCTCTGGTTGCCGATATATCTTGATACTTTTTAGGAACTATTGTTTGATTCATAATAAAGGAATCTGAAATGATGAGGTCAGTATTCATTGAGCATCTATTCTTATCAATCTATTATTATCATTCCTCTTATTTCAGAGTCATCGTTCTGTATTTTCCAGCTAGTCTTTATCAAAATTACAAAAACTTCTATAGCTATATAATCGAGGCAAGTGTACTAATTTTATTGGAGTCTAAATGAATTTTGCTGGATTAGAAAGAAAAAGAAGATGGGTTTACTTACCATAAAAAATACAGTAACTGTCACAGAAAGATTAAGTGAAGATCAGGCTATTTGATCCTTTGATTCTTTGTTTTTACTTGAACTTCAATTTCTTGGAGTTCTTCTGAATGAACAACCCTCTTACATCTTTCCATTCATCTCCCTCCCTTTCTTCAATCTTTGATGTTATATTAGTAATTGATTGACAGAGTTTTCTGTTATTATTATATGTATTAATTTCATAAAGTTAAGTGACTCTTTAGGGTATATAGGAAATAATAGCAATAATCATTGCCATGTAATTATTGAGAGTATTTTGATGAAGTCAGTTGTTATGGTACTCATGGGATCATCTATAAGCTGATGCAATCTGTCCAATATTATGCTATAATTTGCTAAGTTCTAAAAATTGTCCCTGCGTGTCCCAATTCATCTCACTAGTTGGCATTTAATTCAAATAATGATTTAATCAACTCATTGTATTAACTGGAATTCCTCCCTTCAAAATTCCAATATCTCTTAGAGAGATAGTATATTAAATAGTTTTTAATATTTAACATAAAGTAATAAGATTCATTTCTAACTGGATAATTGGCACATTTCAGGTACTAAGTGGAGTGGGGCGTAGATTAAGTGAAGACTGGAAAAGAGAAAATATCTGCTCATAAGTGGATGCCTAGAAGGTGCCTACATATTTGGGTCATTGCAAAAGAGCATTCAGGGAAACCAGGAGTCATTATGAGAGAGCTGGAAGGAGAGGAAGACTTTGAAGCCACAGGTTTCTTCACTTTGTCCTAAGACCAACAGGAGTCATTTCATATGTTTTAACAGGCTGAGAGCTACCCATACATTCACAGATTGATGGAACATTTTCCTTCTTAAATATCATTATTAAGGATGGACTTTAGTGAATGTAATAGAATGTAAATAGAAAGGAAATGATGGTTAAACCACCTACTTGGTTTAAAGGTTATCAGAAACGCATTTTCATTGCAGCATTTTAAATTGCTCATTCTAAGGCTAGTGTTTACTTGCCAAGATTTATAAGAAGGTAATTAGGAAAAGTAAATGTTGGATGTCATCATGAACAGTCACAAAAAGTCTAAAAAGTACAAATCATTAATGAGATGAATGGATGCAGCTTGACCTAAGGAGCAAGCAGAATGAAGCGACCGGAGAATGTAATTCCTTCAGAGACCCAGATATCATCATCTTAATCTGTTTTCATGAGAAGCTCCTAAGAGGGGAAGCTGAGTTACAGTTAATTCACTGAACATAGATTTTTGTTTCACTTTGCAAATAATTTAACCATGAGAAAAAAATATATTTATTTTATATACTTGGACTGGCTGTAAGTTTATTTGTGAATTTTTGTAGCCTATGAAAAGGAAAAGATCATTAGCCTTGAGAATGTGATTTGGAACAATTAAAGACTATACTTTTCCGTAGAAAACAGTGCTACTACTTGAGAGCAGGAATTACGTCTGTCTTTTTATCATCATTTTCTTAGTGGCTAGTGTAGTGGCTGGTATAAAATAGATGTTCAATAAATACCTGCTGAATTCAACAATGTTCAATGAGTAATGAAATCTGTGATTAGTGATGATGGCATTATTCAGTCTTTTAATCTATGCCTCCTTTTGAAAACATTAAACATTCATGACCTTAATGTTTATATTATATTAGAATTTTAACATATAAAGTATATTAAATATTTTAAAAGTGTCTCCTAAAATATACTATTGAGCTCTGATGTGCATTGTAAGGAACTCACTCCCCCCATCCCCCAGGTTCTCTGTCCTGTTGAGAATCAGTCTGTTTTATTAAGATTTAAATTATTTTATTCATAAAACTAATCAAACTTAGCAGCTTAAAATAAGAACATCCATTTATTTTACTCTTGAATCGAATTTATGCATGGATAGGAGGTTATGACTTATTTCTGGTCCTTGTGGTATCAGCTGTGGTGGCTTGAGTGGGTCTGGAAAATCCACTTCTTAGTTGGCTCAGGCACAGGCATAGCTGGTTAGCTGATGTTGTCAAGCTGTGTGCTGCACACATAGTTATAGATTGATGGAACATTTTACTTCATATCTTTTATAATTTTTAAAAAAGATTTTACTTATTTATTTTGAGAGAGAGTGTGTGTGTGCATGTCCACAAGAGTGCTCATTCAGGGGAACAGGCAGGGGCAGAAGGAGAAAGAGAATCCCAAGCAGTCAGCATGGAGCCCAATGTGGGTCTGGATTTCATGACCTGAGCCAAAATCAAGTCGGACGCTTAACTGACTAGGCAACCAAACTCTCCTCCTTAATGTCTTAACTATCATTATTAAGTAGAAATAGAAATAGAAAGGAAAGTGATTATTGAATCACTGATATAGCCTTAAGTGTTACCAGCAATGTCTTCTCATATCAGTATTTTAAATTGTTCGGTTTAAGGCCAGTGCTTAGCTGGGAGCTCGGCTATGGCTATTGGTTGGGTGCCTTGATTGCCCTTCATGTAGGCCTCTCTAGAAGAATGCCTGGGCTCCCTCACAACATGGAAGCTGCATTCCAAGAGCAAGCATTCCAACAGCAAGGAATTGGAAGTTTCTAGTTTCTTAAGGCCACGGCCCAGATACTGGCATATGAGCATAGTAACTGTATTCTATCGGTCAGTCATAGAGTATGCCTGGATTCAAAGGGAAGGTTGGAGACCCTGCCTGTCAATGGAAGAGGTGTCAGAGATTTGTGGCCATCTTTAATCTACCATAATTATCTTCAAAATAATTTCTTTGTGTGAACAGGAAAATATAAGACTTTTTAGATAAGATAATTACCCATCTGTATGCCAGAATTACCAAGACTTTAACGATGATAAGCTTGCAAAAGTAGCTTGTCTAAAGTTGTCTTATGCCTGAAAGGCTATGGGAGTGCATATAAAAAGAGGCTTATCAAATTTTGATAAATGGGCCTAATTACTATTAGTAAAGTAGGTAAATTGACTATATAGCATTGCATTCAAAGGGTAAAATTATGTAACAGGCCTCTACAAAACTGGCCAGACCAAGCATGGTCATTCATGTTTGATGAATGATAATGGGCCTTCCTAATTTATTTATTATCTTAATATAGCCAGGGCGTGTGCCACCTAAGCTTCTAAATATTTTATTCTCCTACTCACGTTAATAATGTGTATTCCTTCTGTGTTTTTGTACCACCAGTAGTGAGACTTTGATTAGCAAAATGGATGTTTCTGAAAAACTGTTTCTTAGGTTTTTGGTGTGAGAATATACCGGAAAAAATATTTGAACACTTATTATGTTCCAGAACCTGGTCTATGTTCTAGAAATACAGCAGGGAGCACAAAGAACAAAGCCTGAAATACAGCAGTAAGCGAAAAGGACAAAGCCTATCCCTGCACTCATGGAATTTGCATTTCTAGTGGGGAAGATAGATAAATAAGTAAGTGAGTAAAGAAATAAATAAGTAAATAAATAAGCTGATAAATAAGATTAAGAACGTAGGTGTAGTAAGGTAATGGAGAGTGATCCTGGAGAGAGGGACTGTTTAAAAAGGTAGTCGTGGAGGCCATCCGTGATGAGCTGGGTTTTAAGCAGATAGCTGAACGAGGAGAGGAAAGGTGAGGATCTTGAAGAAGGGTGCTCCAGGCAGAAGAACAGTTAGTGGAAGTGTGCTGACGCGTTAATGACTGTGGTGTGTCTCAGCAGCACCAAGATGCCTAGTGTGACTGGAGCAGGGGAGTGAGGGCAGGTTGGAAGTTAAGATCAGTAGTGCTCTGATTATAGGTGTCCTTGGACCATTACCAAGTTGGATTTAAGTCCTATGATGGGAAGGTTTTAAGTAGAGGAGGGCCACGATCATTTCATTCTTTTTAAAAAAAGATTATTCTTTCTGCTGTGTGAAAAATTGTTTGCCAGCTATTTTGATGATGATGATGATGGTGACGGTGATGATGGTGGTGGTGGTGGTGGTGGTAAGACATAACACTTCATGGAGGGTTGCTTCCTACAGGATTCTCTTTTTAAAACTGTTTTATTTGAGTTATTTCATTTTTTAAAAAGATTTTATTTATTTATTTGACAGAGAGAGCGAGAGAGCACAAGCAGGGGGAACAGGGGGAATAGTAGAGGGAGAGGGAGAAGCAGGCTCCCCGCCAAGCAGGGAACCTGATGCCGGGCTCGATCCCAGGACCCTGAGATTATGACCCAAGCTGAAGGCAGACACTTAACCCTCTGAGCCACCCAGGCACCCCTTGAGTTATCTCATTTAACACAACCCCTTTGTGAAGATTCTTGTGTAACTTTTAAGTTATAAGTGAAGAAATAGAAGCCTAGAGAGTAACTGGCCCATAGACACACAGCTAGCCAGTGGAAAAGCATGTGCTCATAAAGACGATGCAGGGATGTTGGTAAAGTCAGTGAGCAGTGACTGAACTGAGCCTATATTCTGAAGGTAGAGCCAACAGGAATTGTTGATGGATTAGGTATAGGAGATGAGTCAAAAAGTGAATTGAAGGATGACTTTGTAGCTTTTGGTCTGAGCAGCTAGGTGTGGCTTCGCAATTTACTGAGATAAAAAGTACATTTGGTTGTCAGAAAGAGGGTGTTGTAAATTAAAAGTTCTTTTTTGGATATGAAATACTGCTGCCCCTCCCCAAACTAAGACCCAAACGGTTTTTAAAGATTCAGTTATTAAAACCTTTTGGGGTCATCTGTTGTGTCCTATTCAAGGCAGAATGAGAGGGAGAACCAAAGGTCCTCCAAGGGATTAGAAAAGTACTATAAGATAAAAAAGGAAATATTGGTTGATGATAACCACATTGTTGTCAAACATAAGGGCTATTAAAAATAGACATTTTGGAGGTGCCTGAGTGGCTCAGTGGGTTAAGTGTCCTACACTTCATCTCAGCTCAGGTATTGATCTCAGCTCAGGGTCATGAGTGTGGACCCCACATTGGGCTGCACTCCGGGTGTGGCCCCTACTCAAAAAGAACAGACATGTTGGCAAACACACACGACACAGCGATGTGCACATTTATCCTGGGAACACAGACTGCGGCGGGAAGCAGTGTTATTGCTTGCTGCGGAATATTGTTGCTTGCCCTAACTGTGGTCTTTGAAATGTATGCTAGTCCTAAGCATTGAAAAGATTTTTAAGGAAGAAGTAGTTTCTCTTTTCAAAAATATAGATGTATTACACAGATCTGTATATGTGGTAAAATTTTATAAAATTATATTCCAAAAAATGAGTGCATGTAAAACAATGGGGAAGCATGAGTAAGCTCCAGAGTCTTGTTAATTGTATTGTGCTGTTTTCAGTTGCCTGGTTTTGATAAATGTCTTTAGTTGTGTAAGATGTCATCATGGTGAGAAGCAGCATGTGGGTACGTGGTGAACTTTCTGCATGTTTTTTGCAACTTATTTCAAAGTAAAAAAAATTTTTTTTTTAAATACAGATACATATAATTGAAAGTCTTGCCTTAAATTCTGACTTTGTTTCGTCCTACCCAGTGCAAGCCGCCACACTTCCAGGAAGGTGGGAAGCAGAAGTGGGTGTCTTTGTAACATGCCAAACTTCATGGATGTTGATTATACTCTTCATTTATTAATGCTGCACACTTTTAATACTTTGGCAGTTTTATTCATATTTTAGTGCTTAAACTTTTTATATGAGCAGAATGTGTGCATATTTAATGCACCCAAAACGATGAAATGTGTGGTAATTTGTTAAACTAAAAGGCAGAAGTAAGACACTCTGGCAGATACAGCATATTGCAAGCATTTTAGGGAGCCAAACAAGCTGAACATGTCAAAATAATAGGTAGTTCTGTGATATTTATTGACAACTTGTAATAGCTGAACACTATTCAAAAAGATGATTGTAGCATTATTTCATTAACTTCTGAAATGCTCATTATTTAAAAACATAAATTCTCTATTTCTCTTTTCTGAAAATGAAAACTTCTGTATTTTGTTATATGATTCATCTGCCATTAATTTGTTTACTTTTCTTTATTTGTCTTTCCTGATACCAACAATGATGGAATAGAGATGTTAAATCTCTGATTACCTACTTTTTTTGGTTTTTGTTATTAAATATAAATATTCCAAGATTTAAAGACCCATCTTGCCATTGGCAACAACATGGATGGAGCTAGAGAGTATATGCTAAGTGAAGTAAGTCAGTCAGGGAAAGACAAACACCATATGATTTCACTTATATGTGGAATTTAAAAAACAAAACAGATGAACAAAGAAGAAAAAGAGACAAATCAAAAAACAGACTTTTAACTATAGAGAAGAAACAAACTGTTGGTTGCTAGAGGGGCAGTGGGTAGGGGGATGGGTGAAACAGGTGAAGGGGATTAAGAGCACACGTACCTTGATGAGCACCAAGTAATGTATAGAATTGTTGAATCACTATATTGTACACCTGAACCTAAGCGTATGTTAACTACACTGGAAATAAATGAATGAATGAATAAATAAATAAATTCCCAGTTGAGAAATGTCAGCACTATATTGTTCCTACTCAGTTTTGTTTCGTGTTGTGTTTTATTTTTTTAATTATTTTTTAAAGTTTTAATAGAATTTTATTTATTTCTTTTTAAATGATTTTTTATTATGTTATGTTAGTCACCATACAATATGTCCTTAGTTTTTGATGAAGTGTTCCATGATTCATTTTTGTGCATAACACCCTGCGCTCCATGCAATACGTGCTCGTGTTGTGTTTTAGCAAAGCAAGGATTATTGGGCAATAGTAAAGTGATACAGTACAAAACTCCTGAAGAGGTAGGGGACCCGAGAAAGTTGCCTTGTTTCCTACTCAGTTTCAACAAAATATCGTGGGTCTTAAAAATTGTTCTGAACTGGCATCAAAATCCCTAAATAACAACAAAAGAACGACTGAGTAAATGCTTATAAAATCACAGCTTTCTATTGTAAATTTATTTATTTTTTCCAGGAATTTATTTCTTATTTTTTATTTTATTTTTTTATTATGTTAGTCACCATATAGTACATTTATAATTTGTTGTATTGAAAGAACAACTTTTCTTAAAAAAAAAGGAATGATTTCTGAAAATGGATTAAGGTTCTGAAGTTGCTTTACTAGCTTGATTTTATTTTATTTATTTATTTATTTTTTTTAAAGATTTTTTTTTTTTTAAAGATTTTATTTATTTATTTGACAGAGATAGAGACAGCCAGTGAGAGAGGGAACACAAGCAAGGGGGAGTGGGAGAGGAAGAAGCAGGCTCATAGCAGAGGAGCCTGATGTGGGGCTCGATCCCATAACGCCGGGATCACGCCCTGAGCCGAAGGCAGATGCTTAACCGCTGTGCCACCCAGGTGCCCCTACTAGCTTGATTTTATATCACTGTCATTAAACGGAATTTGGCTGATGAAACTGCAGGATGAAACAGACCGTACTATTTTTCAAATGCTTGGAGGATGTAGAATGGAAGTGACCGCTGGTTGATACTCCACTTATTTGTGAAATGCTTATGGAAAGTATGTGGTTGCTAAACACCGTGTTTATGAACATTAAGGGGAATAAAATACCACCCCTTTTCAAAAGAGCTTGTTGCCAAGCAAGGATGGCCAGAAGGACAGGATAGGGTGGGGTGGGTGGGATTGGAGGTATGTTGAGTTTGGGCTGAACTCAATTGTTTTTAAAAGCTTTTACAAGATGAGGTCAACATTAGTAGCCCGACCACATCTGGAGAGAGAAGAGTTGGTGAATTATGGGTTGAGAGAGGGGGTAGCAGTCAGGGGCATTAAAAAATCCTGCATTCATAGGGCTCTGTAGATAAGTAACAGTGATCTGCAAGTTGGCTTTAAAATGATGGAATAAAAAAACTTACAATGCTGGGATTTAACATTATATTATTATTATTATTATTTTAAAGATTTTATTTATTTGAGAGAGAGAGAGCTCACGCACACACACATATATGAGTGGGGGGAAGGGGCAGGACTCTGGGATCATGACCTGAGCTGAAGGCAGATGCTTAATTGACTGAGCCACCCAGGTGCCCCTAAACATGATATTAAACATGAGTTTAATAACTGGAATTTTCAGACACTTGCAAAGTTTTAGTTTAGCTATTTATTCCAATCCTGTTTCCTTATTTTAAAAAATGGAACTCTTTAATTTGTCTTTACTCCCTATATTTCTGATGTTCTGTTAAAAATATTTGTTAGCAGAGAAGTATTCCAAAAAGCTGGAAGCAGCAAGCAGTGCAAAAGAGCATACATTTCTAAACCAGATCATCAATTCCTGGAAAATTTAAATTGATGCGGCTTGGTTCAGGAGGACAAGGCAGCAGGATATCTTTAGTCATAAGGCTAGAATTCCTCAGGCAAATTATAGCTCTGGCTTATCTAATTCTTTAGGAAGTTGATTAGCCCCTCTAATGTTTTGCCACGTGGACTGGGATGGCACAGACTCACGACGTCACGTTTCTCAGACTGAAGGTAACATTTACTGAGTGAATACCAAATTCCAGGCACTCTTCTCAGGGGTTAACATGCATTAATCTCTAGAAGTTTATAAAGACATCTCTGACAAATGATTCCTTGGTTAATAAATATTCATATTTATTTTTCACTTGGGATATTCATTATATTTTCATTATTTCTTCTCTTTCAGCTCTTCTTTATGCAACTATTTTTGGAAACGTTACCACAATTTTCCAGCAAATGTATGCCAACACCAACCGCTACCACGAGATGCTGAATAATGTGCGGGATTTTCTGAAACTTTATCAGGTCCCCAAAGGCCTTAGTGAACGAGTCATGGATTATATTGTCTCAACGTGGTCCATGTCAAAAGGCATTGACACAGAGAAGGTATGGGTTATTGTTGTTGTTGTTGTTATTTATTTTCCATTTCAGTAGGCTCTTCAGAGTCTTGTAGCTTTCCCACTCATACATTGCTTGTATAATTGCTTCATAAGTGTTCCTCTGTTTTTCATAAGCGACGTATCAATCAATCGTAGTATGTATTGAGTGCTTAGAAGGGGCAAAGCACTCAACCATTAATCATCAATTTAGAAATTTTGGTTTCTGAAAACAACTGATTACTCCATTTCCCTAAAACACTCATTACCACTCAAAGTAATTTGCTGAATTCCTCTAAAAGTAATGATGCTGCCATCTCTCCTGGTCAGTTTTATTATTGATTTCTCGTTTGACTTTTTTGCCCATTTAAAATTTAGAAAGAAGCTTCCTTGCTTATAAAGAAAAAAAGTTATATGTCTTCTATGCTGTCCTCCACTTAAATCTCTTCCCTCTCTCACATGTGTTTACAAAGCAACATAAAATTCTTTATTTTTCTCTTTTCCTTACACAAATCTATGAAGTGAATACTACCTCCCCACTCATCTGACATTTCTAATTTCTTGCTTGTCTTTTCATGAAACCTCTTCTAATTTTTCCCGTCTTATATTAGAAAAGAAGGACCCAAAGTCCTCCTTAAAATAAACAAAACCAAATTAAAAAAATAAATTCCCACGTCCTACACCCAGCGATTCACATCCAATATGAGGGGAGGACAAAGAGACTGCACATGAGTTTTCAAGAAAACCCATCTGGAGCTCTTTTGCTTTACAAGCATCCGTGGAGGCAATTATTTTTAGGTACTGAATTTTGACGTGATGACCACTTAGTACATTACTTTCCTTGCCATTTCCCACAAACTCGATTTGTTCTTTTAATCATATCATGTTGACTTGGAGTTTTTCTTTAAGGTCTGTTCAGTAAGCACCTTTCATTGTCAAAGGGAAAGAGCAAATGAGCAAAGTTGATGTTCAGCTGGAGGAATTTCACTGAGGTAGTTTTAAGCCAGAACAGCTGTTGTTAGGAGCAGCTGGTTGAGGGTATAATTAGGGGTCAGACATGGAAGACTTGGGGGAGGGAGGCCTTCAGAGGAAGTGCAGGTGAGATGCTTGGCGGAAGGGGGGGAAATTATTCGAGGAATCCTGAAAGAGGATGAGATTTCTCCCTCTTTCAATGAATCTTACAAGCTGCAGTATCAATTTCCTAGTTAAATGGCTAGTAAAATGGAATGTATGACTACAGACAGGAAAAGGACAAACTACGTTCTGTGGAATTTGATTTATTTATGCCTGAACCAAACATTATATGGTTGTAGGGAGGGTATCTTGAGAAGGAGGAGAATCTTTCTCAGGGACACAGGTGGGACTCAGTGTTGAAGACATTAAATGCATGATGTTCTTGGAGGTCCACATTCAGTGAAACTGAGATCGAGAGGCAATGGTCTATATACCCTGTTGATCACCATCTCAGTCAGAAGCTTTTCCTTTCGGAAAATGCAGTGGGGGCACATGGTAGCTGGCAGAAAGCATCAGCCAGATGATTGAATAAGGGCGCTTTTCGTTTGAAAAGAGACTGACCCATTTCCTATGCCACAGAGCTGTTACATGGCAGATTTTTTGAGTCCCTGTTCTCTGTATTCCCAGGTGCTGGGTTAGTTCAGGAAGGAAGCCGATTAGATTCTCACAAGCTGAGGTCTCTTTCAGTGGACCTGTGCACCTGTCTGCTTCCTGATGTAGTTGAGTCTGGAAGTGGACACACCATGCAGCAGGAAACAGTTTCTGGGTTCCTAGTATTTACCATGGGTTTTTTGTTTTGGGGTTTTTTTGTTTTTTGTTTTTGTTTTTGTTTGGTTTGCTTGTTCATTATTGTGGTCACAGAAATGTACTTCTGATTAGTAGAGTATCCACAGAAAGTGGAGTAATAGGAAAAAAAGATTGGGAGGCTAATATTAAAGGTAAAATAAAATGTTAGTTCAAATGAAAAGATTCTTAAATAAGTCAAAATACTAAAGTGTATTAGCTTTTGGATAAGAAAAAAGTCACAAATGTGCTTTCTAACTGAATGGGGAATCCAGAAAGAGTAGTTTTTGACTAAAGGGGGAAGCAGAGTTAAAAAACTGGCAAATATGAAAGGTTTGTTGTGCATGTATAAAAGATATCTAAAGTTTAACTTAATGTGGCAGCAAACTCTCCATGCCTGTATCGATTTTTCCCCATCTATTAAGAAAATCCCCACCCCAATGTGTGAGAACTAGCTGTAACAGAACTGTTAATAAAGGGATATACACCAAAGTCTGGGCCTGGGACAGTTACAAGAGATTCGCATGAATTGTATAGTCAATGATGAATTTAAAAATGCATTCTTACAGAAACAGACTCTGAAGTATAGAGAACAAACTCATGGTTACCAGAGGGCCGAGGGAGGGATGGGTGAATCGGTGGGTGATGGGGTTTAAGGAGTGCAGTTGTGGTGAGGAGCTCTGGGATGTATGGAAGTGCTGAATCACTACATTGTACGCCGGAAACTAATATTACACTGTGTGTTACCTAACTCGAATTTAAGTAAAAGTGTTAAAAAAATGCATCCTTGGCACACTATATGCTCTACTGAACAAAAAGAAAACAAAAATTGTCATTCAACTTTCTGGTTTAGTAGAAAAACTCCAACCAGAGCAGAAGAGCCACATTCCTGTTAGGCATTCAGTAATTTGACAAATAAATAGTGTACATAACATAGAACTTTAAAATATGATAATGAAGTATCAAAGTATAGACACAAGAATTATTAGCCAAAGCAAAGAGTGGGAATAAATATCTCAGAACTAGATTTTACTATAGATAAGAACTGAATGTAAGTTAAAGGACGTATCATAAAGAAGGAATTGATATATTATTTAATATAATTATAAAATGAGCTAAAAATCTCAGAAAATATTTAATAAGGGTTTCCTGCATGGCCTAACATAAATATCAGATGGACTGAGTTACATGTAAAAAATAAGAAACCACAAACTAGTAAAAGGAAAATATGGGACCATGTTTAATTTATCTCTATTAAAGCAATGGAATACATAACGAAGTAACTGATGAATAGATCTGGCTAAAAAATGTAAAACCTTTCGTAAGTAATGAATCATGGAACTTGACATCAAAAACTAGGGATGTACTGTATGGTGACTAACATAACATAATAAAAAATTATTATTAAAAAAAAAGAAAAAATAAAATAACGTGCTGACAAAAAAAATGTAAAACCTTTCATACCAGAAACCATGAAAATGAAAACAAGATAGAGTATTTGCAACAAATATCACAAGTGAAAGGTTAATTACCTTAATATGTAAAGTGATTTTGTAAATGAATAAGAATTACAATACCTGAGGAGAAAGATGAGCTAAGTACATAGTTTATTTATATAAATATACAAAAATACAAATTAGTAATAAACATATAAAATATTATTTTAACTTGTAATAAATAAATATTGAAACAAGAGGCCATTTCTAATATGTCAAATGGACAAAGATAATGCCCACTTTTAGCAAAGCCTGTAGTGACTGACACTATCATATATTTCTGGTTTGTGTGTAATTTCGTGTGGCATTTCTTGAAAGCAGTTTGACCAAGATAATATCTTAAACTGGGGGATATTCTAGAGCTCAGTCCTTGTGCCTCTTCCCTTTTCTGTTCACCTTCTCTCCTTCAGTGATATCATACAATCTTACGACTTTAAAAATGTATGCTAACACTGCCCAAATACAGACACTCATCTCGGATCTGTTCTTGAACTACAGACTCCCCTATCCAGCTGCCTACTCACATCCAGGGAAGCTGTCCAGAACTGAATTCCTCATCATCGTCTCCCATAAACGTGCACCATGGACATTCTTCCCTAAAGCAGTTAATGGAAACTCCACCCCTCAGTTGCTTACACAAACCTCCCCACGTTAAAACCTCCAAATCTTGCTGGTTCCACCTCCAGCGCTCGCCACTCCATTGCCATCTCCTGTTGTATAGCCAAACAACTGGTCTGTCCCATTATAGTATATTCTCCGTACAGCAGCTTTCGAGCTTGTATGGCTTTCATAATAAAGCTTCCTATCATCTTTCTATCTATCTATCTATCATCTATCTATCTATCTATCTATCTATCTATCTATCTATCTATCATCTATCTATTTATCTATCTATTTATCATCTATCTATCTACCTATCTATCATCTATCTATCACATATTCATCTGTACTATAGGCTTTTTTGAGAATAAGAATAAAATTGATTGAGCTTGTTAAAATATAACGGTGGGGAAAAGGAAATGAAAGATTGATGATAGTAATCAAATAAATACTGTAATTAACAATCTTAGCAATATGAATGTATTTGAGGATGTAGCTTTAGTAAATAGCATCTGAATGTTAACAATTATCTTATATTTGATGTCAGAGACCTCTATTCGACTTCCTCAGTAAGCCAGATACTTTGTCTTGCTATGTTTCTTATCTCACATTTTGTTGATAGTCTCTTTCAGATATTTTATTAATGTTGGTTGTTATCAGATTTAACTATGAGTATATACTGAAAAAGATTGAAATGTACAAAGTCAAATGTCTTTGTTCTAATGCTTCTCTTGTTAGTTCTGTTTTGAAACAGTGAGAATTTTTTCAGTTGCTAGTACAATAGAACTTAATGATGCATTGCAGCTAATTAGAGAAGAACCTTCGCCCCAATTATTGACATTTCCTTCTATCATTTCCACATATTTAGTTTTATAGATTTTTTTAATTCAGCTTTACCCCGCAAGCAAATTAATCACTGTGATTTAACTCAGTCTTACCTTGCCTTGTGTGAATAATGCTTTCTCTAATACAAATAGTGGCATTAAAGTCAGGACTGACATGAAGATTGTAGCATTTCTATCAGGAAAGGTTGCCTTAGGCAAGATTTTCTATATGGAACAGTACCGAGATTAATTTTATTTAGTTGAAAGTATTTTATTGATGACTAATTGCTCTAGTTGCTTTAGATTCTTTTCAAATGTAATAACCAAAATCTGTCCTCTGGGCTTTGCTACTTGTAACATCCTGTGTGCACTTAAAAGACTGAGAAATGGGTGGAATGGGTGAGGATTTAAAAAGGAAAAAGGAGATTATGGGAAAAAAATAGAAAGGATGATGAAGCTTAAAACCTTGTCATTTTTTATTTTTCACTGTCTCACTTTTTTTTTTTCTAACATGTAATTTGGAAAAGAGCAGTAAAAAAAAGCTCTTTGGTCTTTGTCTCTTGTTTCATGTGCTTTGTAATAAGCATAAGTATCAGTAGGAAGATGTCATTGTATAAAAAGTTCTGGCAGAAATATGCAAAACATTCGTGCAGAAATATGCCTTTACAATTTAAACAAATTGAGATTTGAATATTTTAAAATCTTAGATTATTTTTTTAACCAAATCTATCAAAGAAGTACTCTACATCTTCCAAATATGGTAGACAATATATTTTGTTTTTCCTACAAGTTAAAGTAACTTCCTTTTAGTCAGTTTACTTTTATCTTTTTTTTTTTAATTGAGAAAAGCATGTCTAAATATTTTTTTTATATTCCTAAATGTGAAGAACCTGGATGACATTTTCATACCTGGCCTCATTTTCTTGGTTCAATATTCAAATATTTCAAGAGGTTCCTATGGCAATGTACAACAGAACCTAAGTGAAGGCACTAGCCTTCCAAGAAAAACTCTACAGACAAATATGCTGTGTTAAATAGATCATGTAAATACATACATGTGAATGTAGTAAAATGAAACTGAATTGGTCTTAACATGCATTAAAAGCACTCTTGTCTTTGGATCAAGAGAGGTAAGAATCATTCCAGTCCATGGCAATCAGATTGCACATAAAATATTGTGTTATAATTCTAGCTGGATATTTTTAAAGAAATACTATCAAATGACAGCACACTTACCAGAAAATAGCCATGAGGGCATGAAGTTCTGGGAATCTTGTTATATGGTGGATATAAAGGAAATATGAATATTTAGTTTGGCTAATTGAAGACCTGGGGAGAGGTATGACAGGTGACTTAAAGTATTTTAAAATGCAGCAATCTAACTGCTTCAGGAGAAAATTAACTCCCTGCTAGTAAAGGATACAGGCCAAATGTAGTACAAAATGAACTTGCACGTCCTGACACCAATTTGGTAATATTGAAGATATTATATGATAATTGTGTGAATGATTTGGAGTGCTAGTATGTATCATATCTTATTTCAAATTGAGACACACATTCAAGATAGCCTATATAAAAATTACAGAATAAGATTCTATAGTAATTATTAATCTGTAGTAGTCAGTAATTATTTTCTCAACAATTTTTTTATTCATACATCTATGTACTGTAGTTTTACAAATGAAACTAATTTTTAAAAAAATTCTGAGGAACACAGAATCTCTGATAAGGCTAAGCAGGCCATGCCCAGGAGACAAATGGCATATTTTTTCTGTCGTCATAGTTTAAGAATGCTCCAATGCAAGATTTATATTCCTGTTAGCTGATACAATTATTAGTAAACTTCTGGTGTGCAGGTAGTAGGCAGTCTTATTTTGCTCTGGTGATGATAGGGAGGCGTTGTATGATTAAAATAAACACTGAGTGACCCAAACCTCTCTCCAGGAATGTTACGTGTATTCTTTTATTTTATTTTTAAGGTTTTTTTAGGGGGAGAGAGAGAGAGAGACAGAGACAGGAAGGAAGGCTCTTAAACAGGCTCCACGCCCAGTGCAGAGCTTGACACAGGGCTTGATCTCTAGACAACTCTGAGATCATGACCTGAGCCGAAATCGAGAGTCAAACGCTTCACCGAGTGAGCCCCCAGGTGCCCCATAAGCGTATTCTTTTCATGTACCATGTTGAGATGACTTCAGTGCAGTAGCGTGGGCTGGCTTGTATTTCATTTTCTTAGCAATCTGCCAGGAGTCTCTGAGGAAGGGACTGAGAAATCATTTGATATCTATAGTCTAGGAATGAGAAGAAGGACTTGCTTATTTAGGGCAACGGATGACTTGCGCAGTCACGTGGCTCTATTAGACCAGGAGGATTGGGTTTCATTCTTCCGTGTTCACACCTATATTGGAGATACAAACACCCACCTTCCTTATTTCACAGGAAGATAAAAAGTACCCGTGTAATGCCTGCCTAAGAGAAACAATAATAAGGGCTAACAAATACTTTAGTCTGTGGTGGTTGTAATTTATTTCTTCCTTTACCAGTTATAAATTATGAGAACTTGGTCATGCCTGGCACCGTTTTTAATCTGTCTTTAATCTTAGTATTCAGTGCATACTGTCATCTTTAAATATAGATGAAAATAGAACCTCATTTGTAGAGTAATTTGGTTGAATAAAATATTTCTATCTACATACACTGAACACAAACACACAGATTTATTTTAGGCTTAGGGGAAAAATTAAATCATGACTGAATCCACATGCTGCAGACAGTGTTATGGTATGAGTAGGTGTGTGTATCCATCCTGTTATTTTGTTCTGAGCTGCCTTGATTGATCTGTTTTCAGACTCTCACTAGAGTAAGTCTGCAGAAATGTCTATTGAAAAACCTATTTTTGAATGAGATCATAGTGTTTCCTACAACTTTTGCAGTTTACTAGACAAAGGTAGAATTATGCAGATGGTTGGATTTTATAAACTGAACTTAAAAAAAGAAAGATGGCTCCATTCCTGTGATTTCTGTTGTTATTATTTGACTGTGTTTGTTATGTTAGATTTTTCTTCCAGGGCTCTGTGGCTTTCTGTTCCTTAGCCACTTTCCCATCTCTTTTCTGATTCTTATGATAATGCCTAAAAGATGCCGTATTTTGGCTCACGCGGATTGTTTTCTTAGTTTTGGACTCATTTATAGTTTATGAAGTAACGAAAAGCCACTTTGAGCTCCTTTACTGGTAGTGCCAAATAACCGTAGGCATCTCTGTCTGGCACAGCAGCAGGCGGCAAGAGGGTGGAGAAAATAAATACGTTAAAAGAAAAAGAAAAATTGTCATGTAAGAAAGAGATTCCTCTAGTTGTTCACTGCCAGTTGCCTGAAATCCTACTTCATGCCCTCTTCCTGAGCCTGGTCCTGGAGTCAAGGAGAGGAACTCAGGGGTCTGCAATCGAGTGGCTGTTTCTCAGGTTTTGCTTTTTATGAGTCTTGACCTGTCTTTAGACTGAGACCTTCAGGCATTCTCTCCTTTTGTCACATTAGCATTCTTCATGATTTCTTTATATCTGGAATTTTCTTGAGAAAGTCTTCCCTCGTTTCTCCTGGGGTATCTCTGAGATACGGAAGACGTCCATTAAAAAAGAATGTATATTATGGTAGAATTTCGAAATAGGGAAATAACCATCCTTTAAAATTTACATCCTCATCAAACAGAACCATGGTTTTGTAGGATATTGTAGTAATTACTATGGAGTGGGAAATAAAGATAAACACAATCCATGCTCTTGGGATGTACAGTGTCTAACTGGAGAGGAAAGACTTAAATAACCACAGAGATAAACATAGGACTCCAAATCATGATGATCCTTGAAATACAATATAGGGAGCTATGTAAGATTTTTAAAAGAGGAGAGGGGGGTGAATCTAATTTAGGTTGGAAGGGTGTTGGTCAAAGAAGGTGATAGAGAAAGCAATAGAATTTGGACGTAAAAACCTGTTAGAAACTGAAGTTCTTCATGTATTTAGAATAAAACACAGTTTACCTGTGTGCTAATCATTGTTACTAGTTTGAAGATGGAAAAGAGTAGAAAGGAGAAAAAGCAAAGATCCAGTTAGTCCATTAAGTACTAATAAATTGTTAGTTAACCAACATTAACTGTACATAGAAGAATTTCAACTGATCATTCACATTGGTTAAAAATCTTACTCTAAAGCGAGTAACAACACATAAATTGATATGGGAAGTACTGACCTCACTGGTACCCTAATCCTGATTAAACTAACCAACACACATCCGTTTAGAACTGGATCTGCTGCCTTTGTGGGCAAGTGTCAGAGAATAATACATTCATGATCCGAGTGTAACTTTATGCATTCTGTTACCATTTCTACCAAGGATCAGTAAATGTTAGAAGAATATTTTATAACATCTTGTCTATGAAATGTTTATTTTACATAAACATTTTGTACATATGTACATATAAGGATTATGTACATATAAAATGTTTATAATACATAACTTATGTAAAATTAGAAATAAGAATTAGAAAAAGAAAAAAATATAATCAATCATCCATAATCCCACTACTCAAAGAAATATGGCTTGCCACATTTAGTCTGTGTGATTTTGTGAACATATATTTACATTATAAATATATACTACATAAACATTTGTATTCTATTTAAAGGACATAGTATATATTTTTAACCTCCTACTATTGGATATTTAAGATGTCTAATAATTATATTAAGATAAACACTGAGAATAGGGTTCGGCAGAGCAGAGTATGTACATTTTATAGTTTATATTATTTTTAAAGTTTATTTCTTCTAAAAGATCAAATGAGCTATAACCAACATAGGTTTACATGTGTCCTTTTCCAGAATAACATTGTTAATACTGGGCATTAATCTTTTAATTTTTGTGAGTTTAATAGGCCAATAATTTTAGTGTGTTTAATTTCTACTCTTTCCAACACATAAGTACTATAATTATTTCCATTTACTACATTTACTAATATAGAAATAGTCTGTAAGAGACAAAATGAACTTATTTTAGGTCACATATGATGAAATTAGGTTCGGATCAGGTCTGTATTACCGAGGTAATGCTCTCAGGCATTCTGTTCCTTGTTGCATATTATTATCAATGGATACGTTGCGTATTAGTAGACGAGTATCTCTTTATCACACCTGAATTTTTCCTGTTTTTTTTCCCACATGTTTATTTTTCAAGTAAAGTTTCACTCCTCTTCCAACTCCTTATTTTCCTGTATTGCCAAAATGAATCCCATTAGCATTTGGTTGGAATTGCATGGTACAATCTCAAAGTTAAACCATACAGCAGAGAGCATTGAAAACGTGTGCAGGCCGGTCAGGATGAGGTAGCGTGGGCTCGGGAGCAGTAACTCTAGAGCTTGGACATAGGTCTTCTGGTGCCAAGTGCAGGTTCCACTCCTAGAGCCAACGTGAAGATCAAGGGATTCCACAGTTGGGGTACAAACTGGAGATAGTGTAGGGGGTACGAGGGACCGAATGCTAGATGAGCTGTCACATTCCAGCTGGATGATCAGTCACTTAAACTCACTCAGATTCAGGATATATATTCTTTCATGATATTCCATTTCTGAGATTAAAATTTAAACATATATCTAGGAAGCTTGTGTGAGAAATACTGGTAGTTTCCTTTTAACACTCAGGAAAAATCAGAAGGCAGTCTGAATTAAATAGTATAATATTGTAACCCTGTATCTTGGGACAGTGAATGAGAAAGTAATGGGAAGCAGCCTTCTTAGGGGAAGCCAGTCACCGTTAGCAGAGAAATAACCCATCCCAGCCACCAAGTCACACCCAGCGGTTTCAGTTAAGATTCGTCTTGCCTAGGGCACAATTTAAAATGCCAGTACATCCAAACAGACTTTCCCCATTTCATCTGACAGTTAGTACTTGGCTTCAGAGTGTATTGTAAGGCAGTAAAATCAATGGTCACATAATTTTACACGTGTTTAATGATTCGTATACTTCAATAAATAACAGAACACAATATGATGAGAAGCAAGTCATTTATTCAACCATTCTCAAGACAGTTGAGAACCATCCTTCCATATGGCAAGAAAGCAAACAAAACCCAAACCCGAAATCCTCTTTATTGTTAATGGTAACACTTCATTATCATTTTAATTTTCTGTAAGAAGGACTTTAATAATGGCTTATTAGTTTTGTAATACAATTTTGTATGCTTAGAAGAAAAACAGAAAATTTTTTCTAAAGGAAGGTAAAATTCTCTATGCTGAGAGCTGAAGCCTGGCAAGTTTCATCAAGAATTCTTAAGTATTGGGTGGCTCAGTCAGTTAAGCGTCTGCCTTCAGCTCAGGTCATAATCCCAGGGTCCTGGAATTGAGTCCTGCATCAGGCTCCTTGCTCAACAGGGAGTCTGCTTCTCTGTCTGGCTACCACTCTCCCTGATTGTACTCTATCTCTGACAAATAAATAAAATGTTTTAAAAACATTCATAAGTATTTAGGTAAATATTGATGTATAGGTTGATGTTTAATTTAAAGATGGTTTCCTGTTCCAGTCTCTTTTTATTTTTATTATTTATTTATTTATTTATTTATTTATTTATTTATCTATCTATTTATTCGACAGAGATAGAGATAGCCAGCGAGAGAGGGAACATAAGCAGGGGGAGTGGGAGAGGAAGAAGCAGGCTCATAGCGGAGGAGCCTGATGTGGGGCTCGATCCCGTAATGCCGGGATCACGCCCTGAGCCAAAGGCAGACGCTTAACCACTGTGCCACCCAGGAGCCCCCAGTCTCTTTTTAAAAAGATTTATTTATTTATTTGAGAGAGAACAAGCAACTAGGGGGGTGGGGGCGGAGGGAGAGAGAATCTTAAGCAGACCCCCTTCTGAGTGCGGAGCCCGCCATGGGGCTCAGTCTTATGACCCTGAGTTCGAGACCTGAGCTGAAACCAAGAGTCAGAGGCTTAACCAACTGCACCACCCAGGCGCCCCATTTTCTGTTCCAATCTTGAACAGCCTCTGTTTAGATTCAAGACATTGCTCTAGCCTCTGCAATGCAATAGTGAGTGAGACAGTCTTGCCACGTTAGACTTGCATTGTAGCCGGACTGATCAAATCAATTTCTGCTTTCTTTGATCTACTGATACTATATTATGGTTACACCCAGAGGTACTTGGCCTTTGGGCCTGGAACACCTGGAAGAATGCAAACCAAGAATCAGAGGTTATGGTATATACATTTAGTGCATGTAATGGAGGAGAAAATGTTTCATTCTGATTCCTAGGATTCTGACTCCGAAGTCAATGTTCTTTGCCCTACATCACTCACTAATTCCATACCTACTGTGTTCCACATGCTGCACCACACTCTGGAGATGAAGCTGTGAGCAAGATGGGCAGGGTCTTTGACTTATGAAGCTTGCAGTTTAGTGGGGGAGACAGAGAAGAATAGTTATGTGAACAATTAACATTTTCCAATTCCCTAATAAGGATTTAAATGAAGTGTTAACATTAGTATGTATATATATGTGTAAGGTAAAAAAAATATATGTATATCTTATATATATATATATATATATATATATATACACACATAACTTTGGTTTTCTTCCTTAACATAGAAAAGGTTGGTTCTCACCTGCACTGAGAATGGTGGAGTAAATTCAGTATTCCTAAATATGCTGTGCTCTGTGATGCATTGAAATCACTGAGTTTTTATAAACATATTACAGTTATGTGATCTTTGCTTGTTACTTTATAGTAATAATAGCCAGATAATAACATGATTATGACAATTCTTGCTTCTGTTTTTATTAATCAGTAAGAGGTATATAATTTTGCTTAACTGAATCGGTGTAATTGCAATCAGGAACAATGAAACTTGGAATTTTAATGAGCTTATGCTACTTAACTTGGTATGAGTATTAGATTAATATTAGGGTTTTCCAATACTGAAAAAAAGTCCTTGTACTCTTACTGGTGTTGGGGTTGGGAAAGGCTGCTTTCATTTGTACAGGCAGTTAGTATGCAACATTTCAAAAATATATACAATTTTATTTTCTTAAATTCCCTTTAAGAACCTAAGTTTCCTTAAGAATTTAATATTTTAGGAGCACCGGAGTGGCTCAGTCAGTTAAGCGTCTGACTCTTGCTTTCAGCTCAGGTCATGCTCTCAGGGTCTCCTTATGTAAGACACATATGCCTGGTTCTGTAGTCTAAGTTTGGTGGATACTAGAGCTAATACTCCTGATATTAAATTTATCTTTAATTGGTTTTAAGAAAGCTCTTCAACTGAAATCTTCCTACACACCCACAGAAGGAGAGTTTCATTTATTTAGCTTTTTGAGGGCTGTTGTGAAAGTTTCAAAAATAAGACAAAATAAAACAAAATTAACAAGCAAACAAACAAAAACCCCCCACAGTCTAATTTTCTTTCTTCACACTTCATTTTCAAAGTATTTCATAGGATATTCAAAACAAGTTGAGAGAAATACCCAAATATGAATGTTATGACTTTTCCTTTCTAATTAATGAAACATGTGACATGAGATTATCACTTAATATACCTCCTGTCTCTATTGCCAGTGGTGCAGAAGAATGTTGCGGCAAAGCACGAGCTGGTTCACAGAAGTAAATTTTCCAGTTGACTGAGACTTGTTCTTCCCCTGCAGTTATTAAGGATCTTGAAAAAGGCCTTTCAAATGTTAGTATTTTCCTTAACATTTATATAAAAATATTACATATTATATAAATTAGGACAATATTTTGGTCACAAAGGAACACTAAACCTCCTCATGGATTTAGACATGTGCTCATTTCATCCCAGAATTCCAATTCCCATAACAGAGAAGGACGGTTTGGTCATTACGATTTTATGGATAACATTTTAAAATAGTTATACCAAACACAGCTTATCCTTATGTTTGTTCATAGTTGTATTGACTTTCACACACAATTATAGACTTCACATAAATTAAAATCAGTATAAAACAAGACAGTGCATTGACCTACATAAACACATACACATGTAGGTAAAGGATTAAGCACAACAGAGGTGTCTGGCCACCTGGAGTGTTATTGTTACTGACTTGGTCATACTGAGCTTTTGGTTTTCCCGGCAGCTGAATTAAAAGAGAAATGCTTTTGTCTAATGAAGGAAGCAAGCACATATGTCTAAGAAGTTAGATATTTTCTTTTTTTTTAATTTTTTTTATTATATTATGTTAGTCACCATACAGTACATCCCCGGATTCCGATGTAAAGTTCGATGATTTATTAGTTGCGTTTAACACCCAGTGCACCATGCTATACATGCCCTCCTTACTACCCATTACCGGTCTATCCCATTCCCCCACCCCCCTCCCCTCTGAAGCCCTCAGTTTGTTTCTCAGAGTCCATAGTCTCTCATGCTTCGTTCCCCCTTCTGATTACCCCCCCTTCTTTATCCCTTTCTTCCCCTATCGATCATCCTAGTTCTTATGTTCCATAGATGAGAGAAATCATATGATAATTGTCTTTCTCTGCTTGACTTATTTCACTTAGCATTATCTGCTCCAGTGCCGTCCATGTTGCAGCAAATGTTGAGAACTCGTTCTTTCTGATAGCTGAGTAATATTCCATTGTATATATGGACCACAACTTCTTAATCCAGTCATCTGTAGAAGGGCATCTCGGCTCCTTCCACGATTTAGCTATTGTAGACAATGCTGCTATGAACATTGGGGTGTATACGGCCCTTCTCTTCACTAAAAAAAAAGAACTTAGATATTTTCCTCTGGCATTGACTCCAGAAGAACTTTGCCGTGTGAGACTTTTTGTTTGCAAGCAATAAAGCATATTGATCAAAATCGGGGACCCACAAACTTTTTGTATAAAGAACCAGATAATACATAGTTTGGACTTTGTGGGCCATGTGGTCTTTTTCTAAACTATGTAACTTTGCCATTGTAGTGTGAAAAGAGCGATAGACAATAAGAAGTAAATAAATGAATATTTCTGTGTCCTGATAAAACCTTGCTTGTGGACACATTAATTTGAATTTCACATATTTTCAAATGTAGTGAAATATATTTTTCTTTCAATTTTTTCCAACCATTTAAAAATATAAAAACCATTCTTCGCTCCGCAGCTGTACAAAGTCAGTTAGTGGAGATTTGACCTTCAGGTTGTAGTTTGCTGACCTCTGCTTAAGATTATTGGATGTCTAGTCAGACTGTCAGATTTCTATCCTGTTCAAAATTGCAGCATCTCTAATCCCCAAAATTCTTAGGTACCTTCGCTGATTTAGCTTTCTTCACAAAACTTATCATAACCTGAAGTATTATACATACATACATATATAAATATATATATATAATTGTTCACTTCTTTGTTAAAGAAATAGAACAATTCTTAGAATTATTAGAATAAACATTTCATGCAGGCAGGTAATTTGCCTTTTTTCACTGCTAAATAATTCGCATCTAGGTAGTGAATGGTACATGGTGGATGCTCAGTAAATCTTTGTCAACGGATTTAATTCTGGGGTCATAAGGGCATATGCATTTGAAAAACATTAATATATAAAAGACCATCAACAGGTAGCTGTGATCACTCAAAATGACATTATGGCTAAGGAAGAGAAAAGAATATAAGATCAAGCTTTGAGAAACTCCTAGTTAGATGTCAAGCAGATGAGAAAGGGCTAGAAAGAACACTGAGCAGTAGCTGGTGATATCAGATGAAAACTGGAAATATGGAGCACCTGGGTGGCTCAGTCGGTTAAGCATCTGCCTTCGGTTATGATCCCAGGGTCCTGGGATTGAGCCCTGCATCAGGCTCCCCATGCGCATAAAATAAAATGTGAAAAATTCCATTTATATCTTGCAATGTCGAGCTTATTGGTGGACTTGATAAAAACAGATTTACTAGAATAGTGGAGACAGATGCAACATTGGAGTGAGGAGGAGTAATGTGTAATAATTAAGACAGTGTGATTTTTGGCATAGGGACAGTCAAATTGACATATGGTAATGGCATAAGATAATGAGGCTAAAAACTGCCCCAAACATATGGGGAGATTTTATATGTGTCAGAGACAGGCAAATGTAGATCTGTGGAAAAGGTGAGACCACTCAATAATTATGTCATTGAGATTAATGGTGATCCGTATGGGAAAAAAAAATTCAATTTAATCTCTCCACACCATGGCAATCAATTCTGGGCTTTAAAGATTTAAATATTAAAACTGTCATTTTTTTACAGATGTAGGGAAAAAATCCTAAAATTCATATGGAACCACAAGGGACCTCAAATAGCCAAAACAATCTTCAGAAAGATCACACGTGGATGGTACTGATGTAAAGACATCTAGACCATGCAGAACCCAGAAATCAACCCTGGTTGACTAATATTTAATAAGGGCACCAAAGAATACACAGTGGGGAAAAGATAGTCTCCTCAACAGATGGTGTTGGGAAAACTGGATATTTGCGTGAAAAAGAATGAAATTTGATCTTTATATTACACCATACACAAAAATCAACTCAAAATTAAAGAATTAAACTGAAGACCTGAAATTATAAGACTCCTTATATTGTAGAAGATATAAGAAAACATACAGGCAGCTTCATGACATTGGTCTTGGCAATGATTTCTCGAATAGGACAGCAAAAAAACAGGCAACAAAATTGGTAAAAGCCAAGTGGAACTACATCAAACTAAAAATCCTCTGCTTAACAAAGGAAAACATTTAAAAAGTATAAAGGCAGCCTATGAATGGGAGAAAATATTTGTAAGCACTACATTTGATAATGGGTTAATATCCAAAGTATATAAGGAACTCATACAATTCAATACTAAAAAACAAACAAACAAAGAAAAAACCAAAACAAAACAATAACTCAATTAAAAAATGGACCAAGGACTTGAATTTGACATTCTTCATAGAAGACATAGAAGGCATACAAATGACCAACAGGTATATGAAAAGATGCTCAACATCCCTAATCATCAGGAAAATACAAATCCAGATCACATTGAGGTATCACCTAGCATCTATTAGAATGTCTATTACAGAGAGAGAGAGGGAGAGAGAAAACTGTTGGCAAGGATGTGGAGAAATTGGAACTCTTGTACACTGCTGGTGGAGATGTAAAATGGTACAGCTGCTAGGGAAAACAGCATGCAAGTTCTTCAAAAATTAAAAATAGAGCTACAGAGGCACCTGGGTGGCTCAGTCAGTTAAGTGTCTGCCTTCGGCTCAGGTCATGATCCCAGGGTCCTGGGATGGAACCCCAAGTAGGGCTTCCTGCTCAGCGGGGAGTCTGCTTCTCTCTTTCCCTCTGCCCCTTCCCCTTGCTTGCTCTCTTCTCTCTCTCTCACTCTCTAATAAATAAATAAAATCTTAAAAAAAAATAGAACTACCAAATGATCCAGGAATCCCACTTATGGGTATTTATCCAAAATAATTGAAATCAGGATCTCAAAGAGATACTGGCCCTCCATGTTCACTATAGCATTATTCACAATAGCCAAGATGTGGAAACAATTTAAATCTATCAGTGGATAAATGGGTAAGAAAAATGTGGTATACACACACAGTGTGGTATTATTCAGTCATAAAAAGAAGGGAATCCTGCCATCTGAAACAGTATGTATGAAACAGGAGGACATTATGCTAAGTGAAATAAACCAGTCACAGAAGGACATATACTGCATGATTCTGTTTACATAAGGTATCCAAAATAGTCAAACTCTTAGAAACAGAGAATAGAATGGTGATTTCCAGGGACTGGGAGAAGGGGCAATGGGGATTGCTTTCAATGGGTGTTAAGTTTCAGTAATGTAGGATGAATAAGTTCTAGAGATGTGCTGTGCAACATTGTGCCTGTGGTTAGCAATGCTGTATTATACACTTAGACATTTGTAAAGAGGGTACATCTCCTGTTGAAGTGTTCCTACCACAGTAAGAAAAAACAGTATGTAGAAAATTTTTGATTAAATATATTTTTAATTTCTTAAACATGAGACAGTTTGACTAAGTAACAAATATTAATAAATTTAAATTTATTAAAATTAATACTTTTTGTTCATCAAATTCCACCACAAATGAGAAAATAGTCTATAAATTGGGAGAAAATACTGAAATATAATTAGGTAGTAAAGGATTAGCTTCCAGAATATATAAAGAGTTCCCATAAATTAATAAGAAAACGATAACCCCATAGAAAGAGAACAGAACAAACAGGCATTTCTCAGAAGAGGAAATAAAAATTAAAAACAATTCTGACCTCTGGATTCCCATGGTATAATCGTGGCAGCCAAACTTTGCTCACAACTCTCTCCAAATCTCTAGACTAACAAGGAGAACAAGTAAAGTTACCCTCAGAGTATGGCTAAAGCTCAGGTAAGAGACAGAGAACACCGTAAATTTTTTATACTGAGCCAAACATTTTATACAAGTCCAAACCAACAGAGTAGATTCTGGGACACAACAGAGCTGGGTGTCAGGATGGAAATACACAGGACAGAGAAAGAGGCATGTGGTCTTAGTCATGATGGAGGACAGAAAACAGCGACCAGCATTCATCATCAGAATGAGCAATCGCATCCAAAATGCAAAACACTGAGGACAGGACTGAGACCTAGTGAACCAGAGTATATGCTTTTGTGGAGTTGGGCAGCTTGGAGTGTGCTTAGGATAAGAAGAAATGGTTTCGGGAAGGCCATACTTCTGGAGAAGAGGAAAGCCTTGGGAGACTGATGTTTTTCTTGGAAGTTTAGTGGTGAAGGGCTGAAAAGAAGTATCTGAAGAGAAGAGGACTAAGAACAAGATATAAGAAGTTAGATCCAAATTGTATTGTTTATGAAGAAATTACACAACTGCTGTCACAGAGAAGGGTGCCTTTGAACTAAGGAAATCTGGTAGGATAACAGAAGAAAACTTGCCCCCTACACTCTCCCATTTCTCACCCTCACCTCCCCCCACCACACAGAGGACTATCTACTTGAAAACAACACAAATAATGATAATCAGAAAAAGGAGAGAGTTCATATATAGATACAGTATATATAAAGATACTGGAAAAGAAATCAGAAAATAAAATTTTTCAACATGAAATCACACTCCTACAAAGAGCCATGGTACAGAAGAAAATAGATACAACACCCAAATTAAATTAAATATTGTAAAACAAGAAATTTAAGAAAGAACTTCAGAAGTCATGAATCCAAAAAAAATGAGTGCAGAAAGAGAAATACAGGGAACCGATCAATGTCAGAAAATAAATGAAGGAAGAAAGAGAAAATAACCTTAGAAGCGAAGACTAAATTACAAGGTGCCCACATTCTATCTTTTATTATATAATAATAGTTATAAGAAGACATATAGAGAATTAAATAAAGAGAGCAAAAAAATTAATGAAGCTGAAATACAGAAAGAGGTACACCGTGTGCAAACACGTAATAGAGAGCACAGGTATAAAGATCCAACATACATGAAATTCGTGTCTACCTAAACTTGAAATAAAACAAAAAGAACAGAACTGATGTTTAAACTATAAGTCAGGGAAGGGGCCTGAAACAAACAAAAAAGCCCCCTAAACTTCATACCTGGCCCACTGCATACTGGGGAGTATGGGCCTGTTATCATAAACTTCGAGGTACGTCCTACACACCTTGTAGGGTCCGGGGAGTATAGTAGACATGCTAGGTATTGATGAGTGCTCATTCTGTGCTCATTGTTTTAGAATAAAAGCATTCATCAGAATTGTGTGATGCTATGTAGCCAAAGAGAGATGAATCTCAGGCGGGGTTTTCATAGATAATATATAGTGGGGAAGAGTCATATGAGGTGCTTACCATGAGGACAGTAGAAATCTATGCTAGACATTTACAAAGTGAAGACAGGAGAGGTCAAGTTGGTAGAGAAAGTGTTGGGGATGGTCAATGGCTTGGAGATCTTAGTGAGGTTAAGGAACTGCAGCTGACAGTGTGTGTGGATCTGAATGTTGGGTATTTAAAGGCATTTACTTCCACCAGGACTGAATTGCCCACACCACCAGTCTAGAAATGTGTGAATAAGGTGATCCATGACAGTCTGTCCCTTGTACCAGGGAAATGTGTGAGCTTTCTGAGTCAGTCACTCTGAAATGGAGAAACTTTCGAGAAGGCGTGAGCTAAATGCAGAAAATGATTAGATTTATTAGGGAGGGAGTAGGATAAGATCAAGGGTCGTTTTGAGGAGCGTGAAGAATATAAAAAGATTAGGAAAGTCAGGGCAGGGGACAGATGGCCATGTTGCTGCAAACCGATGAGAGTGTGGTCAGGTAGTTGGGCGCCAGAGTCCTAATCTGAGGATCTTTCAGGAAATGTCTCCTAAAGGGCCACATGCTGTTGTGAAAACCATAGTAGATAGAATTCTGAATCAGGCTTAGGTTCTCTAGGCAAATGTACCTCCCGCTGTCACAAGTTGACTTGGAATCAATTTCTGTTGATTGTCTGTGTATCTAGAAGCAATGGTGTGTTATAGAAAGAGCAGAAGGGCTCATCCAAACCATGGATCTGTTAATAAGCTTTGTAAAATGGAAAGAATAATACCTATATCATAGAGTTTGGGTAAGGATTAAATTGTTGCTGTCATTTTTTTCTTTCAAAGCCTGAATCAATTGAATCTAAGGCAACAATATTGAAATTGCCGCTGAGCTGTGTTTGAGCCTAGAAGAGGGATATTTGATTTGCCACTCCGCTAAAATGTTAGATGCTGTGATTTCACAAAAAGGCCTAAAGCCGCTCACCATCCTAGGAAAGAGATCTTTTAAGTTACTTTATGCTTTCCCAGAATGTTGCTTATATCTCATTGATAAAATAATACAGGTTTTTTGTTTTTTTGGTTAAAATATCGTAACCAACAGATAAGAAGCTCCTGAAGATAGTGGCAGTGTGCTGTTGTTGTCGTTTGTCTATATCCAAAGCCATAGCATGTTTCTGGCATTCATAGGTGACCATCCATCGATGAGCAAATGAAATAGCAGAGTGCTTTGAAAACCTCAGTGGACTTAGGGAAGGAGTTATTCCCTTTTCTTTGACACTGCTCCCTCAGCGTTATTAGATTAGATAAAATTTGCAAACCTAATATAAGTAAAGGATTCATTAAAGGGAAAATAACAGTGTAAAGATTTTGTTCAGGTAGAAAACATCGCCAAGGGCCAAACTCTTTGTCTAAATGAAATTTTCAAGACAGTTTTGAAGTGTTCTGGGTATTTAAGAAGGTGAAACTAGAATATATTATAGAGAGCTCTGTTATAAAATGCAACGTTGCATGTTGATTTCCCAAAGCAAAGATTTTTGGGGGAGGCTCACACCTGTGGCCTTGTGCTAGAGACTAAAGCCTCCGGTCGGAAGTTTGTCACTAGTTCTACTATCCAGGAGCAGAGGGACAAACTGAAACGGTCTCGGTGAGATTCAGCTCATCTTCCGGCCAAGCTGGCATGTGTAAATCCAGGGATGCACACAGTTCTCCTACCGAGTGGCTTTCTCCAGTAGTTTTGGCTTTATGAAAAGTAGCACTTAATAAAAGTGTGTTAATGGAAACAGATGCTATATACCCGTTTATTAGTTGATGTTCCGGGGGTTCCGGTTGTTTGGAGGCCTATTTGTCTCTTCCTCAAAAGAGAGAGACAAAACTTTTGGCTTTTTAAAAATACTTTTTGAGATAATTGTGGATTCCCATGTTTGTAGGAAATAACGCAGAGAGATATAACGCATATATGCCCTTCTCCCAGTTTCCCTCATAACCAGAAAATTGACATTGATACGGATCATCAACTTTACTCAGATTTCACCTGTTTTAAACACACTTGGGCATGTGTGCATTCGTGTGTGTGTATGTGTGTGCGTGGTTTTATGCCAAATAATTTTATCACAAGTGTAGATTCATGTAATCACCACCACAGTCAAGACACAGAAGAGTCCCATTACCCAGATCCCTTGTGCTACCTTCTCACCGTGACGGCCACCTCCCTTCCCACCACCTTCCCGAATCCTGGCAACCACTGATCTGTCTGTTCTCTAGCTCTACAATATGGTCATTTCAAGAACGCTCTATAAATAGAATCGTAAACTTTTGAGATTATTTTTTTTCATTGAGCATAATTTCCTTGAGATCCGTCCAAATTATTGCATGTCTCCATACTTTGTCCCTTTTTATTGCTGAGTAGGATGCCATGGCTGAGATGGAGAACTGTTTGTCCAGCTAGTCACCTGCTGGAGGAAATTTGTGTTGTTTTCAGTTTGGAGCTCTTGCAAAATAGAGCTGCTGTAAACATTCATGTAAACGTTTTTGTGTGAATTTAAATTTTCATTTTTCTGGGATGAGCGCCCAAGGGTGCAATTCTGGGTTATATGGTAAGAACGTGCTTACTTTTGTATGAACCCATTATACTCTTTTACAGACTAGATGTACGATTTTGTATACCCGGCAGTATACGTGCAATCTAGTTTCTCTGTATCCTCACATCATTGGGGGCTATCATTATTTTTTATGTTAGATAGGCAGGGATATCACATTTTGTGCTTAACTCATATTTCCCTAATGGATAATAATGTTGAACATATTTTCATGTGCTTATTTTTTATCTGTATATTCTCTTCAGTGAAACATCTCTTCATGTCTTTTGCCCATATTCTAATTGGGTTTCTTTTAATGTTGAGTTTTGAGACTTCTTATATATTTGAGATGTCTGTTCCTTGTTGCATATGTAATTTGCAGGTATTTTTTTCCATAGTTTGTAGTCTTCTCATTCTTTTCAAGTTTTATACTGTTACATTTAAGCCCATGATGCATTTTGAGTTCATTTTTGTGTAAGGTGTGAGGCTCAAGTTGAATATTATTGTTTATTTGCCAATGTTATGTCTAATTTCTCCAGTACCATTTGTTGAAAAGGCTATCTTTCCTCTGCCAATACCAGATTGTCTTGATTAGTTTAGCTATATAGTATATCATAACATTGGGTAGAGTGATTCCTACTACTTTGTTCTTTTTCCAATGGACTCGATTATTTCCAGATCTTGTACTTTTCCATATAAATTTTAGAATAAGTTTGTCTATGTCTTCAAAAGAGCCTTACTGGGACTTTAATAGGAATTACATTAAACTCATAGATCAATTTGGGGAGAGAGAATTGACACATTTACTATGTTGGGTCTTCCAATTCTTTAACACAATTTCTCTCTCCATTAACTTAAGTGTTTTTTGATTTGTTCTTTCGTCAGCATTTTGTAATTTTCAGGATAGAGATCCAGTCCCTGTTTTGTTAGATTTCTATCTAAATATTTCGTTTTATAAATTATAAGTAGTAGTATGTTTTTAATTGTGGTTTCCATATATCCATCATTATGTTTTACTCTTTTTCGAATATTTGTTTGGCACTAAGCTCCATCTATTGCTTTTCCTTAGAGTCAGTACGCTCACCTATCACTCTGCTGCCTTTGTTCTGCCCTGGGCAGAAATTAGATCACATTTGCAGGATCTGGGACTCTGGTAGGGTTCCTTGAGGCAATAAGTGATGTTCAGGGGCATCTGTTACATGTAAATCCTACATGCTCTGTGACAGTGTTTTCTCCTATTTGTGGACATTTTTACTTGCTCTGGTATCCATGGCTATTTTCTGGATGATGACAGTTGCAATAAGCTTGATTACTGATATGTCTGGTTTCCCGGCAATGAAGACATTGGTGACAAATATCAATATAAGTAAGACATAAGCCAAAATTCATTTAGGGCTTATTTCCCAAAGCCCTTTTAATAATGTCAACATAACATGCTATATCAAAAAGATGATAATTTGGTTTTTAGGGTATTTAGAATACTAATGAGTTTTAAAGGAATTTCTTAAACTTAAAAAACATATATATTCCCCTGTGCTACTAAATAGGCTCATGCCTATAAGAAAAGTTTAATTTTGGTCCTAAAAATGTTGTAAAATTTTAGTCACCATGACAGCATACATACTATCAAGTAAACAAAAAGCTAGTATTGTTCACGGTTGTATTTTCAGGTCTTATCAATAGCATTGATACAAAGTTAATTAAGATAGTAGATACTACATTTAGTGATAGAAATTCACAATGAGGGGCGCCTGGGTGGCTCAGTCAGTTAAGTGTCTGCCTTCAGCTCAGGTCATGATCCCAGGTCCTGGGATTGAGCCCCACATGGGGCTCAGCAGGGAGTCTGCTCCCTTTCCCTCTGCCCCCCCCATCTTTCTCATTCACTCTCTCTCTCTCAAATAAACAAAATCTTTAAAGAAAAAAAAAGAAATTTGTAATGATGTACAAATCATTTAAGAAAAGCTGCTTCCATTAGATGAAATGAAAATAGAGGTTTCATTATCATAAAGTTGATTAATTGTAAAAGTTGATTTGTAAAAAAGTTTCGCTTTGCCTTTGCCTGTGTAGACTTTTCCCCGAACATTCCTTAATTATACCCTCCTCTGACCTACATAGTATTTCCCCTAAGGTTGGCTTCCTTTTGCAACATGCTAGCCTTTCCCTGTAGCTTTGACTGACCTAATAAGTTTGTCTTATCTTCCTTGTGAGATTGGCAGGCAACCTGCATGCAGGAACTGTTTGGAGTCAGTTTTGAATTGTTATATATATGTTTCACTAATAATAAACACTGTATACCAGTACTATATAATCACAGAATGAAATTAGGTAGTCACATGTCTTGCAATGCCAATATTTTTAGAGATTGAGAATGGTGGTAGTAATGATTTTCCATATAGTACTTTATCATAGAAAGGCACACACACACATACACACATAACATGTGCAAATCTTAGGCATACAGATTGATAGATTTTTATGTATGTATATACCATGTAACTGCTAATTAGATCAAACTGAATTTTTTATTACCCTAGAACACTACCCCATGCCTTGTCAAGGCAATTACTGTGCCCTTCTGAAGTCACCACTATTTTAAAAATTGAGATATAATTCACATATCATAAAATTCATCATTTAAAAATGAATAGTCGAGTGGTTTAAAAAAACTCTGGAAAGGATACTTATAAATATTCAAAAAACTATGCCCTTTTGTCTATTCCAGTGGGCCAAGAGAGCTAAATTCCCGAGGCACTTACAGTGAAGGGTTTAATTTACCGGAAAGCTCAGT
This sequence comes from Ailuropoda melanoleuca, assembly GCF_002007445.2. Taxonomy (NCBI): domain Eukaryota; kingdom Metazoa; phylum Chordata; class Mammalia; order Carnivora; family Ursidae; genus Ailuropoda; species Ailuropoda melanoleuca. The sequence continues at coordinate 5,371,595 of NC_048231.1, read as the reverse complement.
CTGATATTGCTATCCTATTTCAACTATATGTAATAACATAACAGACTTTGCTCAATAAGAACATATTGATCAGGGTCTAGGTTGATAAATGTCAGCATATTGGGAGAGTGGGTGGAAGTCCTAAGTGTTCTCTGAAAAGTTTCTGATTTTACAGGTAAGAATTATCTTACACATAAACACACCGATATATATATATGTGTATATATATATATATATATATATATATATATATATATATATATAATCTGTAATCTACATATGAGTGTTAGAGTTGTGAAAAAATGTTTCAGTGTGATCCCAATTGTGTAAACATTGATATTTTGTTTTATTTCATTTAGTTTTTCTTCCACTTAATAATTTCCTGATCTTTTCAAGACAACATAATTTTCTAGCTACTATTTTATATATTTTATATATTATGTTATATATTCTTGATTTACTCTATCTGTATATACACATATACAGGTGTATATGCATATTGGCATGTATATGTATATTATCTTATACAATCAAATAATCAGATCTCAAATTCTTTTTAGAATTAGATGCAATATGAATGACTGACCCACATATCTTTTGCTTCATTTACTCCTCTGACTTCTTTTGACTACCTTTATTTTCTACAGTTGGTGTATACACACACACACACACACACATGCACACATGTAGATATATTAAATTGCATACATAATTTGAAAGAATGCTGATGGCACATCTTTAAGAATTTTAATTTGCTCTCTCTCCTGGAAGAAGAGTAGGTCTCAACCTACAGATGCTTTCATAATCACAATCATTCTAAAAATAGTTGTCACTATTGATTTGGCAGCTCAGATTTCTGTTTCTTTCATTTTCTTTAGGCAATACCTACCTGTTCAAAAGTACCTTTTTTAAAAATAAAAATTATATATATTTAAAGTGTACAACATGATTTGATTACATATACATAGTGAAATGATTACTCCAATCAAACTAATTAACATATCCATATCTTCACATAGGATTTTGTATGTGTGTGTGGTTTTTATTTTTTTATTTTTTAAAGATTTCATTTATTTATTCAACAGAGATAGAGACAGCCAGCAAGAGAGGGAACACAAGCAGGGGGAGGGGGAGAGGAAGAAGCAGGCTCATAGCGGAGGAGCCTGATGTGGGGCTCGATCCCATAACACCGGGATCACGCCCTGAGCCGAAGGCAGATGCTTAAACGCTGTGCCACCCAGGCGCCCCTTGTGTGTGGTTTTTAAAGTAAACTTTTAAATTTAAAATAATAGTACTTGTAGGGCTGGTTTGGTGGTTATGCATTCCTTCCAACTGAGGGCTTCAGAGGGGAGGGGGTTGGGGGATTGGGATAGGCCGGTGATGGGTCTTAAGGAGGGCACATATTGCATGGTGCACTGGGTGTTATATGCAACTAATGAATCATGGAACATTGCATCAAGAACTGGGGATGTACTGTTTGGTGACTAATATAACAAAATAAATATTATTAAAAAAAATAAAGGGTAAAATTTAAAAAAAAGCTATGGTAATCAAACCAGTGGGGCAATGGTATTGGGCTAGACTTATGGGTCTGTGAAATAAAATTGAAAGTGTAGAAATTAAAAAAAAAGGGGCGCCTGGGTGGCTCAGTCGTTAAGCGTCTGCCTTCGGCTTGGGGCGTGATAGTAGCATTACGGGATCGAGCCCCACATCAGGCTTCTCCGCTATGAGCCTGCTTCTTCCTCTCCCGCTCCCCCTGCTTGAGTTCCCTCTCTCCCTGGCTGTCTCTCTCTCTCTCTGTCAAATAAATAAATAAAATCTTAAAAAAAAAAGAAATTAAAAAAATAAATAAAATATAGTACTGAGATGTGGGAAAATTATATTATAAATGGACAGCTTAATACGTTTTCACAAAATGAACATATGTGTATAGTCAGCACCCCAAAACCCCCTTACCAGAAGCTCCCACCCCATATTTTATCCAGGCATTAGCCAGCTTTGCCCCACCAGAGAAGCCCATATATTGACTTCCAGAACCGTATATTGATTTTGCCAGTTGTGGAACTTTATATAAGTGGAATTATGGAGAGTATACTCTTTTGTGTCAGTTTCTTTTTCAACCAACGTTATGTTGTTGAAATTCATCTATGTTATGTGTAGTTGTTTCTTTTTTCATTCTTGTTGCTGATTTTTGTCCATTGTGTGAATATACCACAATGTTTTTATCTGTTCTAATGTTTTTGGCTCTTTGTGTAATTTTCAGCTTGGCACTATTACGAACAGTGCTCCTACAAAGATCTCATTTATGCGGTTTGGTGTATATATATATATACACATTTCTGTTAGGTATAATCCTGGAAGTGGCATTGTTGGATCTTAGAGTATATGTAAGTTCAACGTTTGTCAGTATAGTCAGGTAATGCAAGTACCTGGAAGTATGTGAGAAGTACATTCTTTTAAACAAGCTGGAGCATCATTTGTCATAGGTGACTTTAAAATGATCATTGCCAGATTGTTTCCAAAATTGTTTCTGCTCTTCTGGATAATTCAGTCAAATATATTTTAAAATATATTTCTAATTTTAGAAAATATTTTCACATGTGGAAGAGTACTCTTGTTTTTACTTTTTAAAAAATTTGAGGTTAGTTGGCACACAATGTTCTGTTAGTTTCAGGTGTACAATTTAGTGATTTGAGAAGTTTATACATTATGCTCTGTTCACCACAAGTGTAGTACCGTCTGTCCCATTACATTGCTATTGAAATATCGCTGACTGTACTCCTTACGCTCTGCTTTTTATTCCTGTGATTTACTCATTCCTTAACTGGAAGCCTGTATCTCCCGCTTCCTCTTCACTCATTTTGCCCAACTCCCCACCTCCCTTCTGCCTGGCAACAGTTTGTTCTCTGTATAGTTCTGATTCTGCTTTTTATTTTTTAGATTACATTTATGAGTGGAGTCTTATGAAATTTGTCTTTCTCAGTCTGACTTATTTCACGTATCATAATACCCTCTAAATCCATCCATGTTGTCACAAATAGCACAATCTCATCTTTTTTTATGGCTGTGTAATATTCCAGTGTGTGTGTGTGTGTGTGTGTGTGTGTGTACCACATTTTCCTTTTTCATTCATCTATTGATGGACACTTAGGTTGTTTCCATGTCTTGGCTATTGTAAATAATGCTGCAGTAAACATAGGGTTGCATATATCTTTTTGAATTAGTGTTTTCATTTTCCCTGGATAATACCCAATTAGACCATACGGTATTTCTATTTTTAATTTTTTGAGGAACCTCCATACTGTTTTCCACAGTGGCTCTACCAATTTACATTCCTTCCAACAGTGTATAAGGCGTTCCTTTTTCTCCACATCCTTGCCAATATTTGTTTCTTGTCTTCTTGATTTTAGCCATTCTAATAGGCGTGAGTTGATATCTCATTGGGGTTTTTATTTGCATTTCCCTGATAATTGGTGATGCTGAGCATCTTTTCATGTCTCTGTTGGCCATCTGTATGTCTTCTTTGGAAAAATGTCTATTCAGGTCCTCTGCAAAAATATTCTTATTTAGTCAAATATATGCACATAAAAAAGTATAGATATAAGACAAAGAATTGAGAACAATTGAATCTCTAAGTTTCATCAGAGCCCTAACTTCAGAAAGTTAATGGCCCAGAACATCAGCACCTTTAACTAAAAAATGGTAACAATTGCTATTTGTTTCTTTTTATTACTTATGATACTGCAAAACCAAAATGAAAAATTTGGTAGAATTGGTTCACTACATTTTTTAAACAAAAATCTTAAGTCTCACTTTTGTATATGTAGTCTATTTGCAGAAAATATATCTCTAAAGTGAAACCTATGAATTTTAACCTATAATCTCTTACTGGTTATAGCGGTCTTCTGTTGATATGACCTTTTACTTTTAAATAATGGAAGTTAATTTGCTTTGGTTTTATTTCATTACATTGTTCCTGAGTTAATTCCTTGGTGGTTTGGATACTCCAGAAATTGGCAGACTAACCTCCAGACAGCTGCTCTCCTTTCGTCCACATGGCTGCCTGGTTATACTTTAAAAAAAAGAAAATAAGGTGAACTTTCATTTCTTCCCATAAAATGAATGAGAATTGAATTCCTGTAGAGAACTTTACTTCATTCGTTGGCAGTTTTTGAGCTCCTCATTCCCAAGAAGGATTGTAAAAATGTTTTATGTGCAAATGTCACTTGCCTTACTCTCTCCACTGATTTTCACTAATTTAATACCAATTCAGTTGGATCAGTGAGGGGAGATTAATTAGCAATGCATAACTTAATTGCATCAAAGGAAGCAGGAACATTTGAAGAATGTCAGTGGTGACTTCATTGCCTATCAAAATGTCATTAATGCATTTATTCCTTTGTCCTAAGAAAGAGAACGGGGGGGTCATCTTCACTTAGCAATTATTATTAAAAATAGCTGACACAATATTACTCCTGGCGTAAGATTTTGTAGATAATCAGTAGAATAATTTCTTTTAGAGCAGTGAGAGATATCAAAGGGAGCCTTGTTTTGTTCACTACTTTCAGTCACTTAAAATAGAATTATCACCATTATCCTTATTTTCATATTAGAAATTCGATATAGATTGAGTAAAAGTGATCAGTCTGTTGTCAAAGAACTAGGACGTAGTGAATGATAGGGGACTACCTCCATTAAGATTAAAGCTGTCAGCCTTCTGCCTCATTACAGTTTCATATACAATTCCATATAAGCCATGTACAGTCTGTTTCTGTTTCAGGTAAAATTACCTTTTCTTTCTCAAATGCAAATGAAGAATTTGAGAGGAGGGTGATTCTCATACACTACTGGGTTAGAGAGTAATTTGACATACTTTTCGGGAAAACAATTTGGCAAGATCCTTGAAAATATTTTTATATTTACCCACTAATTTTTTTCTAAAAGAATCTGTCCTCAGACAATCTGACAGAAGTACAGAGTATTTATTATACCTTGGTTTATGACAGGGAAAACTGCAAATCCAGATTTCCAGTTATAATGCAGCGGTTAATTGTGTTATAATTATATGATGGAGTATTATGCAATGATTCAAATTATGTTTTTAAGTCAGTATTTCATGGCATCGGAAATGATTATAATGTGATACTGGGTAAACAGAAAGAAATAAAGGTTTAGAGATTCAGGTTTTATGAAAATGGTATATACATACATAAATATGTGTAAGACATGGAGAAAACTTATGTTCTTCTTTATAGGTTTTCGATTTCCTACATTTTATATAGTGATTGTTAAAATGCATTTTTTAGTGTATTCGAAGAGTTAACAGAGAGGATAAAGCCTTCTTCTTTTGACTTTGTCTAATTAGCCATTTCCTTAGGGAATCTTGATTTAACTCTTTGGTTTCTAATTAAAATATTTGGTCTTGCTTTTCTAAGGTTTTGCAACATTACTAATATTATAATGGATAAAAGTGATGGGGAAACTGATACCTATCAAATGTGTTCACTTCATACTAATATCTAGCCAGATCCTTTTCCTATATACACTAAAGCTTATATTTCAAATAAGATGACTTCCTTTTAGCAAATAGTAATGGGATAAATAAATAATTTGTCAATGCATCCTTAGGTCTTTGCCACACACTAAAATATTTGAAGCTGGAATTAAAGTGCTTAGAAGTGGAAACACATCTGCAGAGAAATCTAGGCTGTTCTATGGTGGTGGTAGTGGTGGTGGTCACATCAGTGATTTCCTAATAATTAAACTATATTTTGATTAATAGGACCTTAGATGACTTTTAGAAATCAGCATTTATATTTCTGTATCTGCAAAGAATCAGAAAACATAAAAAAGTGCCAGATGTTACATTATATTCTTGGTTGAGCTTCATTGAGGAGCATGGCTTAACAACTGTAACTCAAAGAGTTTTGGGTTTTGCTTATAACTTATTGAGAGGCAATCACACTGTAACTTATTGAGAGCAAATCACATAACCTCTATGCAGTACATTTGTCTTATCTGTAACATGGGGCACTGGACGAAGAACAGCGATTTTTCAAGCTATTCCTGACTGGAAGCTCCGGGGAGGTGGGCGCTGTGGGAGTTTTTGCTCTTGGTTCTGGAGGGCCTGCATACTAGTCAGCAGGTAACTAGTACATAACCAACTCTCACTAGCTATGAATTAAATGAGTAACTGAGGGTGCCCTTGGTATCATAAATAAATAAATTTCAAAAAGTTGGATTTTTCAGATCATAGGCGTTCTTTTCTTTTTTTCAAGGTTGGTTGCAGAATTCTAAAAATGTTTCCTTCTATAGAGCTATAGCTCTTCCAAAGAGAAATCTTATTCATTGTCTTAATTAAGATTTTAATTTATAACTATCCTAACATGAAGAGGGGATAAATAATCACTTTTAGTATGAACATTTTCTACTGAAATGTAATTTCATTCATTTATAACTATAAGATACCCATTAGGGAACCTACCCAAGAGAGATTGGATATGACATTCAAGGCAGAGTTCATTGAAATTGGGACTAATGGAGCAGGTGTTAGAGTTATCTTGAATGATAATTTTATCACTTAAAACTAAATTTTGCCTTGCCTAAGACACTTATTAGTGCTTTCATTTACAGAAAAAATAACACTATACTCCTATTTTGATGACAGACACAGCACGTAAGGCGCATGCTCTATCCAGGAGTAGGGAAAGAACTTGCCTCTGGGTGTGACTTGGGTCTATTTCAACTTAGTTTTAACTTGTCACGTTATGACATCTGGACTTTAGTATATACATCGATAAAAATAATAAATGAGTGAACGTCATTAGTCGAGTGAAACAAAAAGGGAAAGATGCACTTAAAATGTAATAAAATCTTCTTTTGATATGCCACTGAACAGAGAATATTGCTAACATCAGAAGATTTCATTTGCAGCACGAATCCTGAAAGAAATAATTAAAAGGACATAAAATGACTGTTACCAAAATGAATCTGAAAAATTAAAAATCCTGTAAAGTAAATGGAATGGAAACAGAATGATCCATTTCCCACTAAGCTATTCAGCGTAATGTTTATGCATGTGTGTTTGTATTTTAAAGTTATTTTTACTTTTTGGCTTTTCTAGCACTAACTTCATTTTCAACTCAAGGAAAATATTAACATCAGCTAGTGCTTGAAATATCTTCAGGTTCAATGCTGAAATATTTTCTTAATTTTGCCTGGAATCTCTTCAAACAGCCAAGATACAGAATTCAGACTGGGGTGAAAAACCAGAGAAAAGCAAATTGCTTTTGCAGAGAACTAATGCAACAATAAACTTTGTAACAATACTCATGTTCAATAGGGATAATAAAAGCCGTTTCTTTAGTCCCGGCCATGTGCAAGGCTATACTGGGCTAAACTCAAGCCTCAAGCCCTTTCATTTAATTCCTGCAATGGACCTATGAAATAAGGACTATCATCCCATTTCACAGGTGAGGTTTAGAGAGATGAAGGAATTTAGGTTACCGAGGTGGTAAGTGATAGATTTGCACCCAGACCTAAGTCTCTTGAGCCTGCTCTTTTACGCACCTTGAT
>NC_048231.1:5314041-5359041 GCF_002007445.2 Ailuropoda melanoleuca | reverse complement strand
ATCAGGGTGTGCAGTTTGATATATATCTTCAGGTTTTCTGCCTTATTGCGTACGTTGATTGGGTCTTCTGCCCGCATAAACTTTGGGAGGTATTACAGTTTTGGTTTCAGACCACTACAGAAAAAGCAAGTGTCGCAACAAAGCGAGTCAAATGAATTTTCTGATTTCCCGGTGCATATGAAAGTTATGTTTACACTATAGTTCATTAAGTGTGCAATAGCGTTATGTCTAAGAAAAAAGTATATACCTTCATTAAAAAAATATTTTATTGCTAAAAAATTGCTAATCATCTTTGCTTTCAGTGGATCATAATCACCTATCACAAGTCACTATAACATATAATGAAAAGTTTGAAGTAGCGTGAGAGTCACCGAAGTGTGATACAGAGATCCAGAGCGAGTAAATGCTGTTGGAAAAATGATGCTGATAGATTTGCTCGATGCAGTGTTGCCACAAATCTTCAACTCGTGAGAAAACACGATACATGGGTGTTCACGTGTCTTACTACTACTGTGTTTTCTCTGTGTCTCCGTGCATCTCCTGTAGTTTGTGTTGTTCCGTGGATGCTGCTGTGTTATTTGGTGCAAAGATATCCATCACTGTATATCTTCAATGTGAATTGTGGCTTATAGCATTGAAATGTGTCCCTTTTCATCATATCTAATGATTTTTTGCCTTGTAAGAGTCGGAAAGAAAGAACATCTCTCACATCTGAGCATACCTGAGAAAAATGAGAATTTATCTCAGTTGGTCTGATAGGAGAAATAAGCGGGCCTTGCTCTCTTTTACACGGATTCATTTCCTAGTTGAAAGGTAGAGAAGGGAGGTAGGTCATTTTAAAATTAATTAAAATTGCTGAACCCAAAGAACAGCTGCAGTGTCATTCTTTTGGAACTTTGCCTCTAAACAGTCTCTGGGTAGGTACATAATTCTTTAGTGTGTCAAAAATGCTAAGTGTTTAATGAATAAGTTCTGAACCATAACTAATTAATGGAAAGATTAAAAAAATGTCATCAACAAATACCTTCTGTTTTTAACACTGAAGGATGGCTGCAAGATGTTTTTCTAAATAGGGCAGGTGAACATAATTGCAGTTCACGTCTTTTTCCAAGTTGAAGCTCTTTGAGTTCCTACACCTCCACCTTTTTCTTTTCGACTTTCCTACTTTTTATGAAATACAAAGAATTCCAAATTAAGTTCATGATGCATACGTAATATTTGATATTCTTTTATATCTTCTTGCGTTTAAGTTCCTACCCTATAATTACTTAATGTGAACAGATTTCTTGGTGTGGCTAAAATAGCCAGGTTACTTTGAATGTCTCCACGAGGGATCTTGTACCGTTAAGGGCTATAAAAGTGACATTTCCCCGTGAACCATAGACCTGGCCCCTAAGATGTTTGTTCTGCTGCATTCCCATTTTGTCCTTTCTGTGTCTACTGATTATTAGAATCATAGAGTTGGAGTTATTAATCTACAGCAATCTCTGGCTAAGTCTTTTAATTGTAAATTCGAATTCCCAAGAGAACTAGGCTCATTTACATAGAGTTTGGATGGAAGGGTTAGATATTGTTGTGGGGCTGGGGAAGGGAGCATAAGTGAGACAGGGACAGACAGAGTTAAGTAACAATATTCTTAAAAAATAATTTCTAGTACCTGAGTTAGGATTTCATTTTAATTGGAACCGGTTATTTACAAACATTTTTGCATTATCAAAGAAAACTTATAAATTAGTGTTCAAAATTCAAATTCTGCTTATTTTTATTCCAAAAAGAAAAAACCTGAGATGTGAATGAATAATATTTTGGTATTTTGAGAATCTGTGAAAATGTGACTTCTATGCTACAAGTTAAGATTTCTTCCTGTATACTTGCTATTAGAAGTCAAGTGTTTCACACTTTAAATCCTTAAAAGGGCTTTTCCCAAGCCCCAGACAATTATTTTCTTTTGCATCCACATTTCTGTGTTAAACTGAGATGTTGAACTATGAACCAGGTAGGTTTGCTGTTCATATTATGGTGATGAACACAGTTAATTCAGACAGTTCCATAAAGGTCAAGCTAGTTATTTGCTTTTAAAAAATTGCATGCTTGTCTTATTTTAAATTTTTGAAGTAGTGATTATGACATCATTTGTACATGGTTCAAATGACATACTTCTGAGTTCTTCAGTTTGTAGATTTTTGGATAAAATATAAATCTTTACAATCCAGTAGTTTAGACTCAACTTCAAATTCTCTCCCCATCCTCCTTCAAAACTAAGTCATGTTTATTCTCTCACCTTGTTATTTCTTTATCCTATGCTTAATATCCCTTCCCATGACAACTGCTCATAAAATTCTGGTCCCGGGCTGTGGCTGCCATCTGAAAGACCTGTTAGCTCGCAGTCCATCATCTGCTTCAACCTCCAATTCTCTGTTATGTGGCCGCCAAAATAATCTTTCTAAAATTTAATTTATATGTTAGTCTTCTCATTAAGATTGACTTTTTAGCAACTTGGGGATAAAATGTAGCTTCTAGCATGGCCGATGAGGCCATTTTGGTCTCATTTCCTTTCCTGCCTGACTGGTGCCATTCCCTCACCCTACTGTGCTTTCACAGCAGGCTGCATTGCTGGAAGATTCCTGATACCACCAAGTTCTCTCCTACTGGCAAGCTTCCTTGTTTAGAACACATTTTTCTCCTCTTTTTAGTTGTCCTATCCCTTGCTTCCTCATGTTCTTTTGTTCTTTCCCTTATTGCCTGGTCTGGATCAGGTGCCTCTAATCTGGGCTCCCACCGCATGCCTACACAGCGTTCTTAGCCCTTTCTATTTCTATCTTTTACTTGTTTCACTCTCCGGCTGCACTGTAAGCACTGGAAACATGTTGCTCACTTTTGTCCTTCTGTCATCTGTGGTAGGACCCCCTTAAATAGGTTCTCAGTGAGTTTCAGTTATCCAGGTTAGCTCGCACTTTATTCTGCCATCAAGCTGTTTTCATCATTGTGTTTGTTCAGGGTACCCAGGAGAACTATGGCCTGTTGCCATTTTCTTTATGTTTTATCTTCGAATACTGACTACCCTCTATTTCTCCGTCCTCCAAGTGCTTATAGTAAAATGCATTTCCCTAAGATATTGAGCTTCAGTATGGATCTATTATGGATTGAGAAAACATTTTCCTACTATTAAATAGGCGCTCTGAGCAAGGAGAATATGGCAGGCCAAATGTTAAATATCTCAAGTCACTAAACACTCTTCAGTAAAACACTCCTTGTTCTTCATCAGGAACTCCCAGTATCAAGAAGGACTCTAATTTGTACCATGGTCATTGGCCACGGTAGGAAAACTTGAAATTATAGCTATGGAAGGGGACCTCATTTTGATTCCTGAAAGCAGCATGACTTCCCCCATCAACTGGAATAAATAGTTCTGCAAGTCAGAATTAATTTTGTTAGAAAATAAACATTTAAGAGTTCAAAGGGGTTCAAAGAAAGAAAAAACCATTTTTGTAGTTAGTAAATGAGCCCCTCTCCCCATGCTTAAGTAAAATTTAAAATCCATGCATACGTTTTGATTTTAATATTTCTTATCAAAACTATATTTAAAAAATGTACTTCAGCCCCATTGAGAGTCTGATTTAAGTACCAGTAGTTATTGAGTACTCATTATTTTATATGCATTATTACGTCAAATCGTTTAATTTACTCTGTGAAGAGAGCACTTACTGTGGTCATCTTACAGATGAAGGAGCCGAGGCTCTGCAGTATTGGGTCATAGAATTTTGAACTAATACAATTATTTGGTTTCATCTTGACCGAAAATATAGGGCCTATATTAATGTTCCCAATGTGTTACCTTTTATTAAAAAAAAGATTTTTCCAACAACACTGTTAAGTGCCATACCAGTGCATATTACAAAAACCCTTCACCAGGTATTACCTGAGTAGAAGATGGTTAATCAGCCATTAAGGATCTAAAAATACGGTGCCAGTGACTAATTTACCACCAGGCAGGTGGTTTGGACTCGGGAGAACTGGCTCAGCGTGATCTCAGGAGCCTTCAGAACACAAGACGGGGATCTTCATTTCTGCTCACAGGTCCTTCCTCTGGGTCCTGGAAGAGAACCACCCCATTGGTAGGAAAAGTGGAAACGAAACTTTTAAGGATGCTTTGGGATTGCAAGAATGGCCACAAATCTTTGCAGTTTCTTCCCTGAAGAGGCGAACTTTATTTCTCCATTCCTTCAGTCCTTCTGACCTTGTGACTTGTCTCAGTTTTTACGCTGAATCCTCCACCCTTCCCTTAAGTGCTGACGTTCTCTCGACAGGGTGGGGCTGCTTGTCCTGCTGTTTTACTGCTCTTCTCTTTCCTGAGGTCACTACCTCCACTTACGGAAAGCTTCATCTGCATTTTCCCTACTGTCGTATGCCTCGGATGTATCAGTGTCCCGTTCCCACTCTCCTTCCCTACCCTCATCCCTTACTGATATCAGGAGACTCTATTTTTACATCTACTTAGTAAGCTATTTGGCTCATTCTTTGTTTAAATAAAAATTTATAAGCTAAATCAGTGATTTTTCTTTTTTTAGTAGGGAAGAATTATTTGCTTCTCTAAAAGTGTCTTCCAGTTTGTATCCATTATAATTTTTGAACAGAACGACTTTGGACATCACTGAAGATGGGCAGGCTGATATCAATTCTAAATGTTTTAAAAGATTCTATTCTATACACCTATATAATTTCTTAATTTTGGCACTCATCACCTTGTTCTTTCTGTTCTTTCCCTTTATAACATTACCTATGACACCCGCTGTTGGGAATAGTCAAAGTCCATTAAAAATCATATAATTCTAAAACTCCATAGTGTTGTTCATTTATAAATGAATATTTTTATGTATATGTATTCATAATAAAGTTTATGAGCCTACTGCAATAGTCAGTCATAGTGAAGGGCTGACAAATAAATAAAAGTGAATACGTGGATTAGGTCCATTCTGTAGAAGAATCATCGGCTAGATCATCACTGTGCCCCACAGGAAACGACCTAAGTTCCGAACACTGTATTTTTAGGGATTCATTGGCTCTATTAGATAGCTATACTCACCGATGAATAACTGAGATAATTTTTATGCATTTGTTTAATCCATTTCATTAACTCACCAAATAATGTGTTTCAAATTTTAAAAAGCTTTGGCTATAAAACCCGCACCTCAGGGGATCATAATCCCTAAACATACCATGGTCCGTATCAGTCCTTTAATTATGTTGTAACTTGTCATTTCTGTTTTGTCTTTACATTTTCCAGTTTACTAGTCTATGAATCTGAAACATTTGCTGCTGTTTTCCAATCCTCTTTCCTCTGGTTTAGAAGTGAAATACTTCATAAGACTTGGTGCAAAGAACTGAGAAAATATAAATAGGCCAAACAACAACTTTCATGTTGAGTGTGAGCTTTTCTACTAATTTTAGGGCTTTGGGGGAAGGTTAGTTTTCTCAAGCTCTGAAACATTGATAGCTGAGACTACTTGCACCCGGTGAGAGCTGACCTAAAAACTAGCATCAAATATTCTGTAGCCACGAAGATGAACCCAAGTTCCCAACCCTGAAACTGTGCAGTTATTGGATATTCCGCGCATAATCCCGTGTCTCCACAACCTCGGTGTGAATGTACATAATATTCCTTGAAGAAGAACATTAGCCAGCTCTACCGTGGCTGGAAAATTAATTAATTGAGTGACTATAAGATGATATAGACAACCGGATAAAGCAAACACACTTTAATGATTGATTAGATTAATATCCAGTCGATACATTGTGTATCCTGATGGAGATTCTATGTCATAAAACGACTAGTGTTGCTCATTATGTAATGTGAGTTCTGATGCTGGGAGCAGAATTATCCACATTTATCAATTTTGCTATTGTTCTCTAAACCTTTTTAAGGGGAGAAGCTTTACTTTGGTTGAATCAGCTAACTTTTTTGGTACTTTTTAGTCTTTTAATGGGATTTGGAGTTGGGGCCCTAGTTTTTAAAGTCTTTTCCTTTTAAATGTGACATAGAAACAATATTACCCTGCAAATATAATTTGATGACTTTTTGTTGACTTACGATAGGATTATAGATGCACAGAAACCTTAAGCATTAGTTTTTGTTCATCTTGTTCTCTTCAGGGTCAGAGGTACCGATGTTGATTCAGGGAGTTAATCACTTGATCTAAGCCACACCATAACAGGTGCAGCTGCACGTCTAACTTGGATCTCACATTTCCCAATTTGTTCTTCTGTGTCTTTCTCTTCTTCTCCTCTTTTTTCCTTCGCATATTTTTTTCAATAAATATTTGTTGAACTCTTAAGATTTATTATTTATTTGAGAGAGAGAGGGAGAGAGAGAGAGAGAGAGAATATGTGGTGGGTAGGGGGAGAGGGAGAGAGAAGATCTCAAGTAGGCTCCCCGCTGAGCATGGGGGCCATCGCAGAGGCTCGATCTCATGACCCCGAGATCACAGCCTGAGCCAAAACTAAGAGTGGGATACTTAACTGACTGCACCACCCACCCAGGCACCTCATGAGCTCTTGAACTGTTCTAGGCATCGGGGTTGACCAGAGTGGATGAACCAGAGAAAATTCCCTGCTGTCATGAGTTTATATTCTAGTTTAATGCTATTCTTTTCACATCACAGGCTTTTTATTTATGCATGATACTAAAATGATAAGTAATTTAAATTTAAATTTTTGGATAGAAATATGGTAAGAATTTTAATTTCAGCAGTTAGGTAAAATAAAATACATAACGGACATTTGAATGCCTCCATAATTAAAAATAATCTGTATTGGCAAGGGGAAATTCATTTTTATGTGGAGTATCTTTTATCTATTTATGATGCATTCATCAATCAATGAATATTTATCTATTCTGTAAGATCTATATACATATTTTATAATATAATTGTTACAAGTATTTAGTAGTTTATTTTAATTGAAATATAATTAACATATAGTGTTATATTAGTTTCAAGTGTCTAATATAATGATTCCATATTTCTATACATTACTTAGTGCTCATTCAATGAATATTTTTATCATTAAATTTGGTACTTCCGATAATGCAGTTAGAACAAATACTTAAAATTGAAATTACTTGTTTGAAATTTAGAGAGTGCCACTTACAGATTTCTGAAATTCATGTATGTAAGTGGAGGTCTCTAATTAACCTTCCTTGGACGAATACATGGCTATCCGACAGTTATTTGAGTTGTTGGTCAGTGTCACTAAGTAAAAGAAAATTTTGAAGTGTCCAGAAACAAATAAGATTGCTCAAGATAAATTATATATCCATTATGGTTATTTTATGCTGATCATATGATTACATAGTAGTTTCAGCTACTTTCTCAATAATATGCATGTTTTCTCTTTCCATCCCAGAGTGTCTCATGTTTCTCTAAGGATTTCCAAACTTCCTGTGTGGGCAAGAATGTGTAATGTCGTTCACTCAACCTCAGTCTCTCTGCCTCTCTCTCTCTCATTTCTCTGGTTACTGTTGTCTTTTCTCTCTGATAGTCTAGCTCGCTTGAAGTGTTATATGATGCCTTTCTTCTTCCTGTTTTCTTGTTAGTTCTGACTTCAGTCTTCATGATGAGAGCAGGTATTTACTCACCTCCGTGGTAAGAGTGTCGAAGGCAGAAGCCTTTGGAACAGCTCCTTTCAGAAGATCTTTCCTGCTTGGATGTATTCCTTGTTTTTTCCACTCCCACACTTTCCCTTTCCTGCAGAGGAACGAAGGATGCCGTTGAGGACACTTCAGAAGCCAGGGGCTCTCATGCAACTGCCTCTGCAGAAAGTCCTCTCGGCACTTTATCTCTGGGTGTTCCTTATCCCCACCTCGTTTGGGCAACTAAGTACTCTTGACTTGGGGTGAACTGTGGAGTTCAGGTCAAAGTGGATGGTGCTCCAAAGTGAAGAGTTGACTTCTGGGTGATTTGCAGAATTGTAAAAAGATATCCACATTTTACTACAGTCTAGCACGCTTTATGGAACCGTTGATAGCATAACAAACCTGAGTCTCCACGTGTTCCCTACTCAACAACTTAAGCTGCGTTGTGGTGATGGGGAGCCCCCCCCCCACGGGGCCCTGAGGCCCTGAATAGAGTTTGGCTCAGGGGACAGGGAAAGGTATCCTTGGGGAATAAGTCATGGCCAGTATTAGTCTGCCTGGAGCACAAGACTTAGTTGGTGAATAATGTACGTTTAATATATGTCGAATCAGTTCCAAATTTATAAAGGCTGTAACAGGAGATCCTTATATATTGCAATCTACTGTCATCTCTACAGAAGGAGCAGAAGAAAGAATGAAACTAAAAAGTCACCTTTGCTCCTTCTAGTCAGAATAGGAAAAGTTATGATGGCAGAAGATAATGAAACTATTTGTTACAATGAGATTTTTGGCTTCTCTGTTGGATTTCATTTATTCATTCCACTCCAGATTTCCATCAAGAACTAAATTCGGAGTGATATTACTTTACATATTATATGAAAGTGTTATGCATAGGTATGTGTATTTGGAAGGGGTTATCTACTCAGGCTCTAAATTATGCTAGATCAATACCATATATGAAACTGAATAAAAATAGTGATTAGGATAAGAACTAGTGTAGATAGTTGAAACATATCTTGTACTATTTTCCAGGGAAAGGTGATGTATTTGGAGACATCTTCTGGAAGGAAACCACCCTTGCTCACGCATGTGCCAATGTCCGAGCACTGACATACTGTGACCTCCACATCATCAAGCGAGAAGCCTTGCTCAAAGTCCTGGACTTTTATACAGCTTTTGCAAACTCATTCTCAAGGAACCTCACTCTTACTTGCAATCTGAGGAAACGGGTATGTTGTGTGGATCCACTTCTCCTTATTAGGATTGATAGGGTTGATCTGTTGTGCTCTATTAGCCGAGAAGTGCAAGAGGGATTTCATTTTGCACTCATACATATTTCTCATCGATGTCAAGTGACATAATTTCCTTTCCCTTTCTTTATATTTTGTTTACTTTTTAAGGGGGAGGGGACTCCTGAGTGCGTGGTTAGAGACTTGAATCTTTATAATTTAAGTGTAAAATGAAAAACAGAGTTGAAGAGAAACAAACAAGTGTACTATAACCTAATTAGTTCGTGGGGTTTATAATAACTGCCATAAAAATAACATGAGTGTCTCTTACTTTATTATGTGGAGTTTTTTTAGGTTGGTAAGGTTAATCAAGCTGGTTGCTTATTTTATATTCCTGACTCTATTTAAACACCCTTTCTCATTTAATGATCAGTTCTTAAAACTTATTCCCTGTGAATTCTTCCAAAGCACACTATCTTAAAAAAATAATTAGCCACACTGACATATCCTACCAATAGGTATAGCAGCTCTTACTTTGCACTGCTGCTGCAGATATAATATTCATGGCTATTTTCTTTTTTATTGATGAGTGTGACACAAATTTAATTTGCATAAAGAAATCTCCTAGCTATGATTTATAGGTCATTGGACATAGGCTAGGGCTCTTTTATTGCCAAGAATGAAATACACATTTGGACAACTGCACTTAAGGAATTTCATCTAAAATGATTGCCTGTCTATGGTGAAGTATTTGAAATAATGAGCCCTCCCTCCCACTGCCCCCTTAAATGGAACCTTCCCTTTAGTTAACATGGAGGAGAAAAATCAAGCCGGGAGACAAATGGCATCTCTGCTGTAGCAACATGGACATGAACATAAGCAGATCCTTAGAGTTTCCTACGGGGGGTTCTAGGAGAGGATAGGTCTGCTGGAGTCATATTCGCACTAGCTGTGTCACGACGTTGCATCTGTATTTGGATAGCCTTTTCAGTTTCCACGTTTGTTGTAATAAATGGGTATTGAGCGTCCACGACCTGCTAGACAATATGTAATGAGTGGTTGCGAGCACAGAAACTAAATAGAGTCCCTAAGCTCAAGCAGCTTACAGCCGAGCGTGAATATTCTATGAAACACGAATAAGTGAAACACATATTTGTACAAGTAACTGAAAGGTAAGGCAGTGGTGGACATGAAACAGGGCTGCTGGTATGAGCTAACTGTGGAACTTTCTTGCTTATTCGTTAGGGAGTGCGGAGTCTCGTTTAAGCAGAAATATGTCTCCTTTGGTCTGTACTCTACCTTCCCCAGTGACAAATTCCTCTTATACAAGGCAGCCCGTTAGATATTTGAAACTCTTATATCTTATTAAGTCTTCTCCAATATAAATTTTGCCGGCTTTAGAGTCTTCCCATATACCACACGATGACCGAAACCCCTATCCATCATCGTTACGGTCGTCGGGACAGGTCTTATTTGTCACTGTCTTCCTCGAAGCATGTTGTTTACACAGTATCTCATCTGATGTTTATAATATTCCTGTGGGAAAAAGGACAGTTATTTTCCCTTCAAAACACATGAGGAAACTCAGGCCCAGAGGGATTAATATCAAATAACCAACTGATATATTTTCAGTGCAAGGTCTCAAAGAGGGATAATTATGACAACTCACCAGTAGAAAATAAATTTTGGCTCTTCAGAATGAGTTCAGCACAAAGCCCTCTCGCCTCTTTATTTTCTCTTTCACATATCTGAACATGTGCACACCACACACAAACACACACAAACACACACACCGTTATGAATGCTGAGCGCAATCCCTCTGATAGGAAGAGAAGCTAGAGACAGAAAACCCCGTGTGTGTGTGTTTTAAAGATTTTATTTGTTTAGAGAGAGAAAGAGAGTGGGCGGGGGGCAGAGGGAAGGGGAGAGACACTCGCCAGCAGACTCTGCTGAGCGTGGAGCCTGACGCAGGGCTCGATCCCACAACCCTGAGATCATGAGCTGAGCCGAAACCAAGAGTCAGACATTCAACCGACTGCGCCAGCCTGGGGCCCCTGTGTGTTTTTTTTTTTTTTTTTTTAGTAGGACCCAGGGACGTCCTACCCGCCTCTGCAGGTGCTGGAGCACAAGTTACATCCAATGGCTTCTTCCCCTTATAACCTGTTCCGTGTTACAATATGTGTCACGTTTTTATTTTTTAATAATTCCAGCCCTTCTTCAATTGATGGATGGTCTCAATAACTTGGCAAAACTTGGGGAGAGGTGTACTGTCAGTCAGTATCACTTCGTTCTCAGGAAAAGAAAAAGTATTCTCGTAAAACACACACGCACACGCACACTGAGAAAATATCCTCCAATGACTCATGAGAATAACTACTATTTCGAGAGCCTATTTCATAGCCATGCACTTCAGCACGTTTTATATATAATAACTGATCTTACGAAATTTCAGTAACCCACAGATGAGGCACCTCATTTCCATTTCGTCGAGGAGGAGGCTGAGGTTCCGAGAGTGGGACAGCTGCTGCCAGAGAAGTTACAGCTCAGGGTCTGGATTTGGATCCTTCTCTGTCTGACTCTCAAACGCAGATCATTAGATGCTATCATGTTGCTTTGCCCTCCCAGTACTTGATATTTTTTTTTTCCACAACGTTCCACAGACACACTCAACAATTTGTAGTTTCTCATGTGCCCAGTCACTTTCCCTTCGTTCCCCATGGAACTTTAATAAAAGGGTATTTTGTTCTCTTGGCTATTACTGCAAGCATTCCTGCATTGAGTATTTTTTGTGAATTGGATATTTATGGTGAGTTGTATAATCGAAACTATGTCCTTAGTATGTTCTTGATATCTCATAGCTATCAGAACCACAGATTAAGGGTGTTTTTCTAGTAAATTGGGGGAGTGGATCTGGAACCCACATTTTCAGCCATCACAGATTACAGCTCTGGCCATATGGGCGCACGTGGTGGCTGGGTGGAGAGCTTTGCATAGTGTGGGATTCTTGGTGGTCGCAATAGTGGGGGATGTGGCATCGCTTCAGCAACCCCCCCCCATCTTCATTACAAAAGAATAAGAGATTTGTATGCCAACATAGTTCCCACTAACCATCCTTAAGTTCCTCTCTATAAAAATTCTGGAACTAGAACTATAATTTCATCCAATAACTAGAGCAGGGGTTGGCAAGCTTTCTCTGTCAAGGACCATTCAGTAGATGTTTAAAGATTTGAGGGCCACAGAACTTCTGTCTCAACTTCTCAAGTTTGCCGTTGTGTGAAAGCAGCTGTCTTAGCTCAGGGTGCCATCACAAAATACTGTAGACTTAACAATAGGAAGTTATTCCACACAGTTCTAGAGGCTGAGCAGTTCAAGATCAAGGTGCTGGGCCCAACTTGGTACCCCAGTGAGAGCTCTTTTCTTCCTGGCTTGCAGACCTCTGTCTTCTCACTGTGTCCCCACATACTGTGAGTGAGGGAGAGAGAAAGGGAAGGAGGGAGGGACAGAGAGAGGAAGAGAGGCAGGGTGGGGGAGGGAGAGAGGGAGGAGAGTTACCTCTGTGCTACCTCTTCTTATTAGGGAACTAATCCCATCATAAGGACCCCACTCTCATGACCTCATCTAAACCTAATTACCTCCCAAATCCTCTCTTCAAATATCATCATATTGGAAGATTAAGGCTTCAAGATATAAATTTTGGGGGAATACAGTTCAGTTCATCGCAGCAGCCAAAGATAGTATGTAAATAATTAAGCATAGTTGTGTTTTAGTAAAACTTTATATAAACAGGTGGCTCCCATGGGCCCTAGTGTGTTCATTGCTGAAAGGAGAAGACTGGAAGTTAGCTAGGGAGGACACAAGTATGCACACAGAATTCTCTCTCCTTGCATTAGACAGCAAATCTACCACTGGCCACTGAGAGGTTATCATGAAACGGAAAATGCCACACAGCAGAAGTGGCTGCAGAAGCCAGATCAGTGATGCCCACGAGTGAGGCCAGGCTCACCATTGAAGACTAGAGTTCACACCATCTGTGAAAGGGGCAGCTGCTGCTCAGTCTGGTTGCACACGGCCTTGGTGGAACGCCAGCCCAGTGTTGCTTGGGCTGCATTTCATTTTTTCCCCAGAGAAGACAGAAGTATGAATTTTTATGCAAAATCACATTAGTTTGGTAACTAATTTGCTTTTTTTTTCTTTTTTTTAAAACATGGTCAAACAAAGCAAGTTGGCTTGCTCTTGGTATAAATGTTTATGAGCTAAATGGAATGAGTTCATGAACTCTTGATCTTATGGTAATAGAAGCCTGAAATTTTTACTTGAGGCCTGTAAATTTGGATAAGAAAAATTATTACATCTTTATTTTCTTTAATTTCTAAGTGACATGTAGCTTTTCCTTCAATTAAGAAGGTTGGTAACTAACTACAGTATTAGAAGTACCAAAAGAAATCAGAACATAAAAAGAAAACCAAGGTAAATAATTACAAATTCACCATTAGATTAAATTATTTAAAAAAAGCATTCATACATATTCTCATATAATACTGTGTTTGTTGAAATGTAGGCTCATCACTTTAATAATTATGGTGGTTATTATAGACCTGCTCCTAAGGTGAGGTTATTGTGTTAATAAAAAAAAGTACATAGATTACTATTTTGTGAATTATTTTTTTTTAATTTTTACAAATTCATTTGACAGAGAGAGAGAGTACATAAGAGCATGAGCATGGAGAGAGGTGGAGGGAGAGGGAGAAGCAGACTCCCCACTGAGCAGGGAGCCCAGTATGGGGCTCGATCCCAGGACCCAGAGATCATGACATGAGCTGAAGGCAGACGCTTAACTGACTGAGCCACTCAGGCACCCTACTATTTTGTGAATTATTTTTTTTAATATTTTGCTAACTGGCTTTCAGTATAATGTTTTTCATTTGCAGGACTATGTATTTTATTTTGTGCATTTAAAGCAACTTTTCTGAATTGAGGCCTGTTCTTCAGGCTTTACTAGACTGCTGGAGATTAATATCCCCTGTACAACAGTCAGAAACTGAACTCGACTGAACAAAAGGACAGGTTGGCGTATTTTTTCAATAATAAGAACACAGTTCCATAGTTTAGAGTAAGTTAAAACACATTCAGAAAAGGTATAGGAGAGCAACAGAGGAAGGATGACTCACTTGCTGACTTTATGTATTTATTTAGTTAATGGAAAATACAATTTCCTGGAATGACAAAATGATGTTTCTCAAGCTGAGGACCAAGCCTCAGGTGCAGGTCCGAAAAGGCACGCACACACCCAGCACAGGTGATATCTAAATTTTAGAGGATTTCGATCAGACTTTTAAAGTAATTAGTGCACTTCTGCTCATTCTGCCGAGCTGTTATGCAGTGAAGTTTACCATCTGTGTAAAAAAAGTTAACATAGCCGGTCTGACCGCTGTGCTTTGAAAGACCTGCTTATGAAGCAGGCCCTTGGCTGGCGTCTGGGAACATGGGTTTCAGGAGGGTTCCCGCCAGGCGAACGGGTGAGGGTGACTCACTGTGCCCGCACTGTTTATTCAAACAGTGTGGTCTGTGCTAAACATTTACTTATAGCTACATTAAGTGTGGTTGGGGTTTTGAGTTATTTCTAAATATTTCTTCCACTTTCAAGCTAGCATGAACATATTTTCCTCCAGATGGACTATTTAGATAAGATGAGTAAGGAGTTTTATTTCTATTTTTGGTACCTCTTCTGACAAGACCCTTTGACAAAGTGTGGCCCAGAAAGTATTGGCGGGCTCAGTGTATATCAGTATATATCCATCGCGGCCCTACTACATACCTAGGGGGTCATAGAGATAAAAGACCCAGTGCCTGCTCTCTAGGGGCCTGCAGTCTAGCAAGAGAGTCAAATAGATCCTAACAGAGTCTGGTAAGTGCTATGCGAGGGTTATATTCAGGGTACACGGTGGGGAGGGGGTTGGGGGAGATGCATCCAACTCTCCCAGAGAGGACTCAAGGAGAGATTTTAGGAGGTGATGATGACATTGGCATTAGGATTTTATTTTTTGTAAATATTTTATTTATTCTTTTGAGAGAGACAGAGAGCACAAGCAGTGGGGAGAGGTGGAGGGAGAAGCAGACCCTTCGCTGAGCTGGGAGCCCAATGCCAGGACCCTGGGATCATGACCTGAGCCAAAGGCAGACACTTAACCGACTGAGCCACCCAGGTGCCCCAGGATGTCATTTTAAACAGAATAATGTTCTAGAGGAAGGAAGAAAACCAGGACCCAGAGAATTAAATGATTTGCTCAAGTTTGCTTAGCAAATTAGCATCAGAACTGAGAATGGGAATCCAAGTCCTTTGAATTCCGTGCTGCTGGTATTTTTACCAGTTAACCTCATTTATAAGCCCTGTGTAGAAGATTGTGAGTAAAATGCAACACTCAATTGTGTTCATTTTTAACAGGGAAAAAGGAATGTAGATGGCATGAGCTTGCGTGTGATTCAGAGACTGATTTTAGTGTTTTTCACACCATGATTTGGGATAAAACCAACAGTAGAGCCCCCCAGACCAAGCCATAGGCAGTGTTCAGAGTTATGAACAGGACTCTCAATCTCTGTATGAGCCAATGTGTACTGTGTGGCCACCGCAGGTATGTCGCTTGCATTGTGAAGGGTCTCATTTTTAGTAAACACATGTAACTTACATATCAGTATTATTCGAGAGGTGTTACTGAATATGGTGAAATACCGCCTTGCTGATAATACTGTGGTTCTGATATACTCACTGCTATCTTGTCGGTACTTTTAAGAACATACTGGCTGCTGCACCAGTTAGTATTAAACATGTACAAAAAGAAAACATCCCACATTAAATAAAACTCCCATTTTTTTCCATCTTTGTATTTTGAGTTTTTTTCTTAAGAGTCTAGTACTTTCACATTACAAGTTATGAAAAAATATTGATGAGTTTACTGACCAAAGTGACATTTATTAGTGCTAAAACTGTTAGTTGAGGGGCGCCTGGGTGGCTCAGTCATTAAGAGTCCTGGGATCGAGCCCCGCGTCAGGCTCACTGCTCAGTGAGAAGCCTGCTTCTCCCCTTCTCACTCCCCCTGCTTGTGTTCCCATTCTCACTGTCTCTCTCCCTGTCAAATAAATAAATAAAATCTTAAAAAAAAACCTGTTAGTTGATTAGAAAAGGGGATGAGGGAGAAGAAGATTGGAAGAAAGAAATGAAAGAAAAACAAGTAGAAGTTGTGGTCCATATATACAATGGAATAGTACTCAGCTATCAGAAAGAACANGGAATGAAGCATGAGAGACTATGGACTCTGAGAAACAAACTGAGGGCTTCAGAGGGGAGGGGGGTGGGGGAATGGGATAGATTGGTGATGGGTAGTAAGGAGGGCACATATTGCATGGTGCACTGGGTGTTATACGCAACTAATGAATCATCGAACTTTACATCAAAAACCAGGGATGTACTGTATGGTGACTAACATAATATAATAAAAAATATTATAAAAAAAAGAAAAACAAGTATTTCCATATAGAATTAGGAAAATATGAGACCCGACAGCAGGAAACAGGGAGGGAATGAGCTGGTACGGAGAACAACTCTGTTAGGAATGAGAACAAAGATTGCCATGTGGTCAATTTCAAAAACTCAAATGAAGAGATTGCTAACTGAAATTTGAAAAGAAAAAAAGTAGTTAAGATTGAACAATGTCAGTACAGACTGCAAACTGGGTAATAAACTGGGCCTCCCTCTTAAAGGCCATATCTATTATATTAATGAGCATGAACCCCTCTCGTGGTTCCAGATTGAATGGTCACGGCCAGAGAACTATGTGTCTTTGCATCCCATGGCTCTGCTGAATTTGTTGCTGGTGTCGTGAACATTTCTAAGCCAAAAGGCTCCAGAGAAAATGTTTCTAGTATGTCTACTACTGTGATGGAGTGGATCCCCTTGGACATTGATCAAAAGTGATGCCAAAATGACACTTGCCCTTAGTCGTGGTCTCAAAGAAACTTTGCCCCAGAGACGCAGCTTGTTCCTAGTTTATACTCCTTTTTACCAAACATCTTTATACCCCTTAGTTCAGACACAAGCTAATCAAGGACCTGTTAATGATATTAAAGCATCCCTTGTATTAATCTGCTCCGAGCGCCATAACCAAGTAACACGGACTGGGTGGTTAAACAGAAAGGGGTTGTCTGGCAGTCTGGGGGCCAGAAATCCAAGACCAAAGTGCCAGCAGGGTGGGCGTCTGGTGAGAGTTCTGTCCTTGGGTTGCAGATGGCTTTGTTCTTGCTGTGCGCTCATGTGGCCTTTCCTCTGTGCATGCATGTGAGGAAAGAAAGGAGCTCTCTCACATCTCTTCTTATAAGAACATTAATCCTGATAGAGCAGAGACCCAACCTTACGACTTCATTTAAACATAACTGTTTAATTAGAGGCCCCATCTCCAGACACAGCCACACTGGAGGTTAGAGCTTAAACATATGAATTTGAGAGGAGGACACAACAACCCCATTTTTTAAAAATTAAATGTGAAGGAATAACTTTGAGAAGTCGTCTAAAATCAAAACTTGCAGCTAAACTAGATCTGCGTTACTGGGGATACATAGTGGCATCAGCATTCAGTGCTGATTTTTGTAACATTTTGACAGTGCTCAATGTTAGGAAAACATTCTTGGGATCCTCCAGCAATTGAAGAAAGGATTCCCATTTAAATGTGGAAAAATTTCCCCCAAGAATGATGAACACACATTGTAAGCTGGAAAAACAGGACATAGAGGTACTTACCCTTTCACCCCATAAAGCTAGCGTCCTTTTCCACAAATGGCACTGTTCTGAAGTAGAGAGTAACACAAGTCAGCTGGCATGCTATGGGTGGGTATAGCACCAATCCTGTATTTTAATGTCACAGTAGTAAGAAAGAGTGGGTTAGGCTCACTCTTGCCTTAGCACAGGCTCAGAGCTCCGTAACTGTTTTTCTTTCCAGAAAGCATTCTTATCCTGGTGAATCCATTGGCACAGAATGTCTTTTTTTTTCTGTAAGCAGTGAAGCATCTCTGTAACAAGTTACCTTTTATGGATGGAAAACAGACTGGAATTGGATACCGAACGGGCTTTGAGTACTTCTTGGTGGTCACGTGCTGCAGACTACCTGTCTTTCAGGGGTCCGTCCTGGCGTCTTTGAAGAAGGAGTCTAGGATTATTACAAGGGCAGTTCCAACCTCATTACTTTCTTTTCTTCCCCCTTTCTCCCACCCTGACATAGCAGCTGAAACAAAATATGGGGGTACATTCATTCCACAAACCTTCAACTTTTGTCATCCCATTAAAAAGATGTCACTCAAACACTGCCCACACTTGGAACAAAAGCTAATATGGTCTCTATGAGACTCTGAAGTTTCCATGGACTCTGCGTCTCTCATAGCACGGATTGTGGTACTCTGGTTTCCTCTATACATTTTTGTTTTCTCAACTCAACAATGAGCTCCTTCAAGTAGGTATTTTCTGTGATCTCTTTACTGCCAATGACCAGACCAGTGTCTGCTGTGTCACTGAATGAATGACTGGGTGAATGACTGCAAAGGGAAGCAGACATACCAGCCAGCACAGTTTCTATCCTCACTGACTGGAATGATCACTGTCATCGAGAAAAACAAATGGTTCCCTTGACAGTTTTGGCAAAGAGCCTTACGAAATAGGATGATGAAAAGGACTGTTACTAATCAGTGTTAAATCACAGTTAGAGTGAGCGTCCAGCTGCAGTTTGGAGCCATTTATGCCCGCAGATTCCGCACAAGGCAGCGGTCTCTCCAGCACGTTCGCGGTACAGCCATCTTGACACCATTGCGTGAATTAAGATCACCTGAGGCCAGGGGCTGTGGTCCTCAGAACAGCACCTTCCTCTCGTTCAAAAGGACTTTGAAGAACAAACTTTTTTTCTCAGTGCCCTCTGAAGAGTCTGCATCCAGCCTGGAATCTGAGCAGGGGGCCGACACAGTTTTCCTCCTGTCAGCTGGTGGGCGGGATTGCAAGGTCACTGAGCACGCAAGGTCACCATGCACGCCGGGCCGCTGGCAGAAGCTCTGCTTCGGTGCGGCAGCTTGCAGAAGGTCCCCTCCAGACTGATGGAGCTCGCGCCTTGCGGTTTCCACACTGCAGACTGTCTCGTTTGAGCTTCACATGGACACTGTAGCGAAAGGAGCTGAGAGCCGTGAGGTGCCTTGCTCGCGGCCACACGGCCCATCGCTGCTCTGAGGGGCCAGCCTCCGTGTCTCTGCTCCAAGCTGGCTCTCGTTCCACCAGTGGTGGTTCAAAGAGGCAGGCTTTCAGCAATTCCGGAAACTTATCATGTGCATGTAGAGGAAGCAGAGACTCAATTATGCAGTCTTTCGATTCCTTAATCTGCTTCTATTTAGGGCTCTCTTGATGGGCTTCCAGATCTGCTTCCAGAATAAAACCTTTTCCACATTCAGTTACCAGGACGTAGGTTCACAGATCCCTCACTCACTGTGGTGCCTCCAAAGAGCTATGTAAGGACGAGTTTCTCAAGTTTCACAGTGGGGGCAGGATTCAACCATTTACCAACGTACTTGACAGTAGATTATACTGTCTGTTCGATAGCTCCTCTTTTCAAAACTAGAGTTTATTTTTATTGCAAGAAAATATGTATTCTAGTAGTAAATGAGGGAAATGAATAAAACTTTAATATAGTCAGCAGAGTATTTAACTAACGTAAGAAGTTAGAAATTTCATAAATCACTTTTCTTGGGAATCCTCAAAGTAGCCAGCTGTCCACTGGAAACATTTGTTTTTATTTTACGGCTGAATCCTGCCTTACGACAGTGCCTTTTTAGGGTCATCCTAGCTGGATACCAGACTGTTCATTTCCATGTGTCTACCCCTTCTTAATTCTCAACCATTAATGTTTGATGAGGGGCCTCTGGAAGTACAGTCCTACCTCACACCATCTTCATTTAAAGAAAACCCCACCTTTTGAATGAACAAAGCAAGGCTTTCTGTTAATATTAAGACTGAAGTGTATGTAATAGCTGCTTCCCTGATTCCTTTTGGTATTGATTTGAATTTCGAATACATGCAATTTTCCCTATACTAATTTCTTACATATCTTTTTCCTTCTCTGTTATGGAAAAAGAAGTCAATGGATCACCTCTGTGGTCGAATATATAGTATATATGTAATATAAAATATATAATATATAATAACAGCTGTATATTATATATATATTATATATAAAACTATAGTTATATATATAGTTAAGTTTGGATCTGTTCATGGATCTGTATTTCAGTATATTTTTAGGCAGACCTCTTTTGGGGGCTTCCTCCCTCCCCAGGCCCCAAGAATCTGAATTAGATTACATAGCTTGTCCTTGTACAGATGTCTTGCCTTCACTTTTTGAGCTTAATTCACTGACTCAGCTTTTTCTCTCCTCTGAGGAACCTGAGAAAATACTGAGCTCAATAGACATGTATTCAAAAAGTCTCCATGCTGATTCTGAGAAGTAGCTTTTGTAACAGTTTACAACAGATTTCGAGGAGGGGTTTCAAGATGTTTATAGTGAATTCAGTGAATTCAGACTATTGCCAAAAAAGTAAAATAAATATTGTATTAAAACATACCAATATATGTAGACTAGAAAGCATTTTAGAGCATTATATACATTTTGCAAATGAAAAAAATAGAGATCTGCTCTGTGGTTAGATTGAATTCTTAATAGTTAACTATTATGACCAAAATAGTATCTGTATTCCTGGAACGTCCATTTTTTTCCCATCTGAGAGGTGCATTTCATAGATTTTGACATTCCAATCAAGTGATCTTCTCCAAAGGAATCAAATCAAGTCATCCTACCAAATAATCAGAGACACTCAGATGACCCAGTGAGGCTACAGTAATTTCTCCCAGAGGAAGTCATTCATTTTCTGCCTCTTCTTTCTGAATCAGGTTATACTTGATTTACCCAACACTTGCAGAAGCTGGCATTTGATTTCACTGGGATTTGCCCTGTGTCCACATTTTGATCCTTTAGAGAGTGATGATATCTGCAGAAGTTCAGCAGAGGCTCCTTCCCTTAGGAAACTCGCAGTCTGGAAGGCAAACTGCAGAGGAAAGACAGTAACTGCTCCTTTTGCATGTCGGAAGCAGCTAGGTCCCCCTAACAGCAGCACACAGGAGTAATGCCAGGCACTGGACCCCGTCCAGGAATTTGCTTCCCTCTTTTACAGGTGCTTTAGCAACGACTTTAAATGTGGTTGTGAATGGCATCATAATCCCAGCATGTTAAACAGGTAACATGTAACACAGGACCTTTGAAAGTTAGTTTCCTGTGACAGGAAGATACATAACCCCCTCTTGAGTGAGAAAAGAGTGTTTCCTAATGTTCGGAAATTCAGAAACCGGGATGTCGAATGACCCACTTAGCCACTGTAGAGCACATGATTACGTGGGAAACGGTCTGCTGTGCCAGCAAAAAGCACACACGAAAGGTCAGATCCAGCCTTCCGGATTTATGATTCTGGCTTGTTACTTAATAGCAACATTTCCACACCTGACAGTCACCAAGTGGCTTGTTACTGTAATCCTACACCAGAAAGACTTTCTCAGTAAGCTGCTGGGAGTGGGAATGGTGGTGTGGAGTAAAGAAAGTGACTGGTGGGGCCTCAGTGCCTTTATTCTAATGCAGCTGACTTCTCCCAAGTGTTTGCAAAGAAGATCGCAATATGGCTGTTTGCCCTGGTGAGAAAACTATGAGAGATTTGGATTTGCTTGCTTTGCCAAGCTGAAGAATCTCTGTTTTGGGGTTCCTGGGCCATTCTACTTGGCCCATTCCTTTTAGAAGGGTGTTTTTAATCGTGAACCAGCATTTCTATGAAGGTTGACAGCATTAATGAAACTCAAACAGTGCTGAGAGAGAGAGAACTTAAAAAATTCAAGGGGCGCCTGGGTGGCACAGCGGTTAAGCGTCTGCCTTCAGCTCAGGGCGTGATCCTGGCGTTACGGGATCGAGCCCCACATCAGGCTCCTCTGCTATGAGCCTGCTTCTTCCTCTCCCACTCCCCCTGCTTGTGTTCCCTCTCTCGCTGGCTCTATCTCTGTCGAATAAATAAATAAAATCTTTAAAAAAAAAATTCAAAGAACCATCAAGAAAAGTCTGTCAGCAGAAAAGACTTGCAACAAATATAATTATATGAAAATGTATCTGATGCTTGAGGGTAAGCTGGCTTTAGTATACCAAACAGCATATAAGACACCTAAATTTCCAGTTTTTGAGTAAATTTTCTAAAACAAATGTATCAATCTCTTTCTGGAAACACAGGCGCCTCAGTATTTTCCATGGTCAAATATTCATATCCCAGAAATAAATTTGTCATTGATGACATAGAACTTGAAATTATCCAGGTATTTTTTCCTTTTGTCCAAATCCCTTTCAGAAAAATAGGACCAATTTAGAAAACTGCCACTTTAGATTTCAGTGAGTGGCAGGATTCAATAGTCAGGTGTGTTCCAGTCTGTCAAAGATGCAGCTGATTAATTTTGATTAAAGAAGATCAGAGATGCATTTAATACCTCACCAAAATAAAATCAAACTAATGTGAGTGACCTAGGTATGATAAAGACAAACTATAGCCATTCATACAGCAACAAAAGTGGTTATTTTAAATGGAGAGCAAGGCCAGAGGTATTCCTTTGTTGAGATATAGAAAGACTTCTGTTCTCTAAACTAAAAATTTGAGATCATATCTTTAAGACATGGGATAGTGAAATCATCAAAATTTAGACAAATGGAAGACAACTTGGGAAAATAACATAATGGAACTTGAATTGCTATTTTGTAAAAGAAACTAATCACCTTATCCTGTGAGTTTGGCTCCTTCCTCGAGGATCAGCTCTGTCCCCACTTTCTCCATTCTCCTCCTGTCCTCCAGCTCCATGGGATCTCTCCTTTCTTGGTACTTCTATACCACTCACCACTGTAGCATTTTCTTCAATATTTACTGTGTGTTGCTTTGCAGGGTTATATGCATTCAATAGATGCCCTGTCTTCGTGCACTGGCTGTTAGGCTATTAAAGATAGAGAAATGTCCATTATCCCACACGTCCAACTGCCGTTTGCAGTCTAGCACTCCAGCGACATTTGTTGATTGAGTTCATTGATTTAAAGCAATGTGTGCTGCTTCCCTTTCTAGTGGTAGAGCCTGATGCCCATGGAGGAGTATGTAGTGAGGGGAAGTAGCAGGAAAAGAGATATCTGATTTATTTTTTTAAAAATTCGGTTAATTATTAGGATAGTTTTGAATGTAGATTTAATAAGAATTTGCAAAGATTACACTTTTGAGAAATTAGAAAACTCTTTGCAGAATTAAACACGAAAAATTTAGACTTGCCATTGGATTACTGTGAGCAAATACATCTCAACTGGTTAAAACTTGTCCAAAAATAGTAAAGGGAGATGGCAATATTTGGGATTCTCCGGGAGGCACTTCAATTATTCCTTCTTTAGAATTAGACATGCAATTTAGAATAAATCTTTAGTCGTTGGTGAAGGAAAAGGGGGAAAGCATGTCCCAAACACCTGGCTCCTTTACTCTTAAGCAACTGTAGGCAGAAGTGGGCCATAGTTTCTACCCAATTCAAAAATAAAAGTGATCCTATCTACGCTCATAGGCAAGGGGCATCTATGCTCTTTCCCAGGGGATGTTCTAACATCTCTCTTTGTAAGGACTAGAAAGCCAGCTTTGGGTTCAAGTGTATGATCTTGTGCACATGAGTTTATCACGATGCCTCTGTCATACATCTATAAAATGAAATTAACAGTAGCCATTAAATATCCACATAGTGCTTCTTAAGTGCCCGGCACTTTTCTAAATGTAGAATATCCAGGCATGAATAAATCGGATATTTCCCTGTCCTCAAGGGGTTTAGGATTGAGTACCCACCTCACAGACTTGTTGTATTAAGTGCATACACACTATCCCACATGAGGTTTTAGTGAATGTTAGCAGTGATGGTGCCCATGATGGTGGAGATGAAGATAGTGATAAGGACACATTTCAGAAATGGCAGTGCCAGAGTTGTGCCCAAGATTCTCTCCCAAAATTCTAATGGCAAGAGAAGGTCAGGCTGTAGTCTCAGTATCAGCTGTCTGTCAGTCACTGGTGATAAGAAAGTAAGAGAAATATTAACAAAGCACCTCAGTCTAATCACTGTAGAAGATAGAATCCCCCCTTGTAAACAAAATGTAATATGTAATGGCAAGGAATTCCATACACGGCAGTAAAATATGCTGAGAATTGCAGAAATAAACATTTCTACACTTGCCCTGAATAATGGTGAGTTTTCCCACAGGAAATGCCTGCGTTCTTCTGTTAACACAAAACAATATCTATCTCTACCTCTTTCTGAACTCCACACATTTAGCATAACTTCTATTAGGGGTAAACTCCCCACTGTGGTCTCTAACATTGGATGAAATGATTAGGCTGATGATACATATTCAGAGAACAGGCAGGAGTTGTGAATGTCAAGTCCAGCTCTTGGCATGTTTTGCTCATGGGTTGCATTTCTGTAACCTGGGTTAATGAGCAACATCCATGCTGTTGTGTTGTGTGTGCTAAGATTAGCATTAGCCAATATAATTTGATCTAAAAACTTGCATTTTAAGTGTAGGTTCTAAACTTATGCTGAATTATCTCTATCGAGTTTGACTGTCTGAGCATTCTGCTCTCCATTGATCTACTCCTCCCAGCCAAGCCCCTGTGGCTATAGAAACAGTTACTACGTAAATATGTTTCCCTTAATGGATGACACTCAGGGAAAGCATTGGGAAAAATGAGAAAAAGCTTTCCTATCTGTGTCTAGTATTAATCCAGTAGCTAAAGCAAGCAAACCATGAGCTGAGGTCATTCTTTTATTTAGAACCTGAAGCTAATTTGCGTTGCACTTTTAGAAGTGAACCACATTTTCTTTCATAAAATTTTTAATTTCACCTGCCTTTAACAGTAGGACATCTCTGAAGGACTTATTTAAAAAAAAACAATACTATTTGCATCCATTCATCTGCTTGTGAGAGAACGTAATAAAGGCCACTGGTATGTGAAGAAAGAGGAATACTGCTTGAACAAGCTCATTCCACTAGCCAGATCTGTTAAAGAAAAGGTGAGCTAATATCTTTCCTTTTTATAATATTCCCTGCAATAAAAAGTTGCTCATTTTATTCATGTTTGATATTTCATAAGAAAGGTAAAATTTGTTTTTAATGAAAAATATTCCACAGGGTTATTAATTAAAAGAAATACAGGAAGAAAGATCCATCACTTAAAAAAAGAGCAACTCATGAATAAGAGACAGTCTCCAGTCAAAAGTACAGCTCAGTGAAATCCTCTCAGGATTGCTGGCTGGCTGGGCACCAACGTGCCCCTCACCCTGGATGGCACCTGGGTCACCTGGGCATGAGATGCTTTTGCATCAAAGCTTTGGTGAACTTTAAAAGGTTAAAAGGCTAGAATTGTTTAATTTGTTGAAGAGAACTTAATGCTATAAAAAATCTGCAACAGAGCACGGTCATGAGAAAGTTGTAACACACATTTTTCCCTTTGGTGAGTTCATACTTTCGTCTCACCTCTTGGAACTTCTAATCTTTCCTCCATCTCCACTCCCTGCAAACCTTATTCTCCACACAGTTTTTTGGAGCTTAGAAATAGCCACTCTTCTGCCAAGTCTGACATCTGTGTTTTGGGGCATTGTGGAGGTATGAGGGATCCAAGATGGAGTATTCCCATGTTCAGCCCATATGTGTAACCAACTGAGAAATCAAAATATCACTATTATTACTAAGAAAGCTGTTGGGAGGATATGGCTTTAGGGCTTTATCAAGTGGATTTCTACATGTTAGCCCTGAGTCAGGTGTATTTACCATCCAGGCACTGGTTTGGCTGGGAAACCAAAGCTATTCCTTAATATGGTGGAACCTGCTCTGATATGCTCATGCCTCAGCAGATGGGCCAAATGCTTCATCTCTGTAGGAAGGCCTTCTCAGAAAGAGGAGAGGAAGTGGATAGGCTCAGCTGCTTTTTCTAACCTCACTAACCAGAGATGGCATGGCTCCTTTTCTGGGGAAGAGGAAGTGAAAGATGGAAGAAAATGTTAGGAATATTAGCCTTGTAGAAGTCACTTCATTTGTATTCTCCCCTCATGAGTGCAAGTAGAATCATAGTACTTATGAATCATTTATAACATACAGGCGTAACATCCATATGCATAAACGATATAACATTTGTAACATGTACATTTTTATACATTTATAATGTATAAAATTTATAACCAATACATATAAATATAAAAATACATATATATGTATATAACATATATGTGTATGTAGCATATATATTTCACAATATAATGCACATATTACATATGTATATTTGCACTTTAAAGGACTATTCAGGACCACCTGAGTGGCTCAGTTGGTTAAGCATCTGCCTTTGGCTCAGGTCATGGTCTCAGGGTCCTGGGATTGAGCCCTGCATTGGGCTCTCTGCTTCTCCCTCTCACTCTCCCTCTGTGTTCTTTCTCTCTCTCTCTGTCTCAAATAAATCAATAAAATCTTTTAAAAAGTAAAAAAATAAAAGACTATTCAATCTCTATCAGTGGAATTCCAGACAAAGAGATTATGACCTGAAGGATTGCAGGTAACATGGAGGTCACAAACATTTTGGGGGATGATTTAGATCAGACCGTGGGGAAAGTGCAGATGAGGACTAAGTACACCAGAATCACTTGAATGCTTCTATCAAGTTGCAGATTCTTGGGTTCCACTTCAGATAGTGAGCCATAGTTAGCCGTTATGGGGGGTAAGGATGCACTCCAGGGGATTCACGTGGGCAGCAGGACTGGAAAGCCATTGCCAGAGCACCAGCTGCCTGATCTTAATGTGTTCAGGGGACTGTGATCACCTTTTGTGATCACCTATCCCCCTTTGAAAGGAGAGAGAGAAAATGGCTCAGCTATAAGTTGAATTATTTAGATGATGAATGAAGCTGTCCTGACAATAAGGATAACCAGGCAAATGGCTGCTCTGTATGGAATTTGTGACTAGTTCCAAGCGTGCAGCATTTTCTACCTAGAGATTCCTGGCACTCACATCCATGCTGGGACATATGATCCATATGGGAATCAGGAGTAACATTATCCAGTCAGTCAGTCTTCTCATGGACCTCCGTGATGAATATCTTAGCCCCTCACCAATGTTCAGAGGCTCCTTGCCTCTAACTAAAGTCTTTCTTCCAAGGATTGTTTAAATAAAAATAAAGAAAATATACGTAATTAGTTCTCTGAATGTTTTAAACCATACATCATATAGGTATTAAATTCATACTTGTTCACAGAGCTGATAGACTTGGGACTTTTGAACACCCCATACAGTGTCAGATATTCTAAGGAAAGAGTGCTTTTGTTGGAAAGCCAGACTCAACATTGATTTTAGGTTAAAGTTGCCTTTTCTAGAATAACAACCTCTTGTAGTGTGAAGACAGCATGTTATTCTTTAGAAGTAGTGTGGCTGCCACTCTGTCTGGGACAACACAGGCCTGAAGATGGGGGGACAGATGACATTTTGAGACTTTCCGCCTCCTGAGCTTGTGATCTACATAGACGAACTGAGTAACCCACCACTGACTTGATTTGCCACACAGGATAACTTCTGTGCATTAAAAGCCTGGAGATTTGACCTTCACTCTTGTGGGCAACTTGTGTAATGTCAGTATCCTACAGGGAAGCGAAGTGGTAAAGAACTCCCTCTGCTAGACTCCAGTCAAAACAAAACTAGAGGCAAAGACCGAAGTGAAGAGAGCTGCTGATACGTTCTCAGAAGGACATATCCTTTACCTTCTTCCTGGTTTCTCATCCCACTTTCCTTCTCTCTCCCCCTTCGTTACACCTCCTGCCCAACAGACTTTGGGATGAGAGGTGTTCTGAAAGCTATGTTTTACTTGAATTGTTTCAAAGATTCTGATTCTCCAGCTCATGGTAACAAGCAGATGGTGTGGAAGGAAAGTCCCTGCTGTTTTAGCCATTTCAAATCAGAGGAGGTTTTCTCAGAGGCCTCTGAAGGATTGCTTGAGTGAGTGATTGACCATGATTTGTGACCATAGTGTGAAGGTTGGTGCCAGTTGTCAAGGACAGTGAGTTTTCATTTAGTTATTCTACTTGTTACTTCAGAGTATGTAAACTCATGTGGTCATACTTCCTTTCCCAAAGACATGGTCAAGATATGAAAAGCTCTTTTTGTCATTCTTTAATATCGCACACCATGATAAATTCCCCCCCATATATATATTTAACTTGATTTGAGGTCAGGAAGTCCATTTGGTAGTATTCTGAGACTATCTGTGATAATACAGAAAAAAAATTACTGACTAGGAATTAGAAAATCTATATTTTAATCACAGTAACGTTTCTTACTTTCTTCTTTCCTTGGGTGACTGACCACCTTAACCTCTTGTGCCTGAATTTGATTATCTTTAAAACTGGAGTAAGTATAACATCTGACACTTCCATAATTCTTAGAGTTTAGAAATTTATTGAAAATGCAGTTTTTTTCATGTTTCTTCAGGAAACAGATCATTTTCTCCATTTTATAAATGAGAAAACCAAGTCCTACAGAAACAAAGTAACTTGCTAAGATCCCTGAATGTTAAACGGCAAAGTAACAGTCCTGGAACCAAAACCCAAATAAATCTTCAGAAAATTGACTAGTTTTGCTTTTATGAATGTGCCTTACAGAGCTCGAGGAATTATTGCGAGCAGTGAGGTAACAGCAGAAGGGTTTTTTAAAAAATCAATAGTTACACAAATGTAAATTAATATTTAATAAAGTGGAATTGTCTTTACCAAAGGAATCCTTCAATATTCTTTCCTTTCTCTTTAGTTCCCTGAGGTTAGATGAGTTTAAAGCTGATATGGGATAAAGAAATTAATATAGGCATACCTTTGGATGGCAGTTCAAGAACTTAATTCCTTATTGCTTTCTTGAGTCACCATTCTGAACCAGGCTGAGGCTGTTTCTTGGCTCTTCTATGGGGTAAAGACCCCACTGACAGCTCGTAAGTGGTACTCTGCAACCAGCTTTCTCGTCCTGGATAAGAGTGCTTTCTCTCAAAGCCTACACCCTTCAGCAGATTTCTAGTGACTTCCACAGCTGTGCTCAGGAGAAACATTAACCACTGTTAAACAACTACCTGTTATTGCTCACTTTGAAGCCACCAAGAATTGTCCATTCTTGGAGGAACAATTTCTTCCCAAATTGAGCCCAGCCATTCACAGCTTCAGTCTTTGTGATTTTTGATGATGGCCTCATATTTGAACCACTCAGTCTTCTTTTCGGGACACTGCGATGTCCCGAGGCCTATACCCTATTCTTCCTGAGTGGCAATCATTCAGGCTTTTCACTGCATCTTACCTACTGTGGTGGATGGGTGCTTAGCTCCTTGTCATGCTCCCAGTATGTGGATTTCATGTATGTCACATATACACGAAAGATACCGTCCAAACCTAGTGGAAATTAGTTCATTTTTGCGTGATGTG
The DNA here is from genome assembly GCF_002007445.2 of Ailuropoda melanoleuca. Taxonomy (NCBI): domain Eukaryota; kingdom Metazoa; phylum Chordata; class Mammalia; order Carnivora; family Ursidae; genus Ailuropoda; species Ailuropoda melanoleuca. Next base: position 5,329,580 of record NC_048231.1, on the reverse strand, counting down.
GTGGTGGGTTGAAACAGATAATTTGATTTATATAAATTTAGACACATAAAACTGCAAGTTTGGAAGTTGCAAGCTGTAAGTTCAGCTTGGGCGGTGTGGTGCTTCGGCCAGCTGCATGGCTTCACGTGGCCTACAGAGCTTTCCAAAGACGAAGAGACTGCTATAGATTGAATGTGTCCCCTGACCCCCAAAATTCATATGTGGAAATCCTAACCCTAAGGTGAAGGTGTGAGGAGGTAAGGCTTTTGGGGCGTAATTAGGTCATAAGAGCAGAGCCCTAATGAATAGAATTCGTGCCTTTATAAAAGAGGCCTGGGAAAGATCCCTTTGCCCTGTGCTCTGTGGCAGCCCAGAGAGAAGGCGCCCCCTGTGAACCAGAAAACAGCCCTTCACCAGACACCGAATCTGCTGTGTGTGGTCTTGGTCTCCTCAGCCTCCGGAATGGGGAGAAATAAATTTCTGCTATCGATAAGCCACTCAGTTTGTGATATGTTTGTTGTAACAGTTCAGACAGACTAAGAGATCCACGTGCAACCAACAAATATGTGTTGAGTGACCAAAAGTGGAGATGGAATAAAAAATAGTAATAATGAAGTGAAAAGCTTCTTTTTAGCATCAGTTTCATTCTGGGAATTAAATTGCCAAGACTTAGGGTGGAATCGAATGGAACACATCCAGGGAATTTGGCCCTCTGTAGATACAGGTAGCATAGCAAATACAGGTGGTAAGGGGACCGTCCCAGCCTCCAGCTGGACGTCTGCAGGTAAAGGCGAGTTTGTGTTTTGAGACTGATGTCTAACTTTCCCCTTGACAGATGAAGCAGGGAATCTTGGATGCCGCAAGCAGTGTTTTTCCACCAGGCTGCCTATTAGAATCACTCCTGGAGCTTTGGGGAAAAAAAGTCTGTGCTGAGCCTCACTCTAGAGATTCTAATTTAAATTGGTTTGGGAAAAGGCACAGGTATCTTTTTTTTTTCTTTTTTAATGTTCTCTGAGTGATTTTAATGTGCAGCCAAGGTTGAAAACTATTGTACTAGATTAGAGAGTCTAAAACTGTGTGCAAGAATCACCCGGGGCGGCTGGGGTGGGGGGGTGGGGGGGATTGGTTAAAATTTAGATTCCTGGGACAGAATCAAAGATTCTGATTTGGTTGGTCTGAAGTGGGACCCCGAAATCTACCCTAAATGATTAGAATTTGGATGCTCTTGGAAAACACTTTGAGAAACACCCCCTGTGAGCTTTAAGTATTTGTAATCTCATTGGCTGTCTTGTGGGAACCAGACTAGAGATTTCAATTCACTAAAAATGAGTATCTAAACTCATCTTTCTCAGATAGCTACAGGAAACAAATGTAAGCGATTTATTCCTTCTTATTTTTTAAAAACATCTTGCCCTTCTGCCTCATCTATAAAATTAGGTATTTTCTGTGCAAGAACTTCTCACCTTTCCCACATAGTCTCAGTCTATGAAATCTTTAAGAGTTTCTGCTTTCAGTTTTTATAAAAATTTAATTGAATTATTTTTATTCACTGTATTTAGGATGTTTGCTTAACTCATTTTTATGTTGACTTATTTCTATTAAAGCCTGATAATACAACTGAAAAGAAATGAAGATCTTTCATAAATCTCAGATAAGCTGAATCACATACTATAAGGTACCTTGTATTCTTTTGCTACTGAAGACATTAGCTGTTCTAAAGCTTCTAAAATATGTTGTATACTTGTCATGCCACCAGTTTCAAGATGTTATTTCATTTAGCCCTACCAGGGCTTTGAGGACGATATTACCATTCCATTTTATAATCCAGAAAACTGAGATCCGTAGAGGCTAAGTTGATCCCCAAGGTTGTGACCCTCCCTGATAAGTGGCAGAAATGGAATTTACACCCCAGGGTCTCACTTTGAAGCCAGTGGTCTTTTCTTATACTAAACTGTGTTTAGCTGCAGAAAATTTTGCAGAATTAGCAACTTCCAGTGTTTTTCATTTAAACCACTAATGCTATTCTGTCTTTGCATAGATATTTATTAAAACAATTGTAGAGGGTGTTGAAAAATAGAAGCCCAAACCCAAACTCTCACTGCCTAAAATTTTGAGCCAAAAGTTTTTCTCACTTTCTCTTTCTGTCTCTCTGACAATACATTTAAAAAACAAATCAGTCTAAGTGAGTTGCGAATACCACCCATGCTGGTGCATCCTGTCCGGGCCTTCCGTTATTACCAGGCGAGGGGAAGCGACTAAAACTCAGGTCCTACAAAATAATGGAAGAGATGCCAGAGCTTTTACAATCTGAAATCTGGATAACTCAATCTTCATTTTAACTGAAAGTTGGCTTGGTATGTTCAGTTCATTAAAAGAATTGAATCATGGTGTGCTAGCAGTTCACTATCTCCCGGCAGCCCGTACTCCCCTATCTACTGAGCCTGCATTACATCAGAAGGTCACTCCATCTGCACCATCTTGAGCTTTCCCTGAAAGCTTTTCTCCCGTCCCAATCTAGCCTGTTAGTAGAGCAGGTATTGTCAATCATCCTCTCATCTGAAAATACAATACAGTCTTTTTTTCCCTTCCTACATCTGAAGCATTAAGTAGCCTAGAAAAGTTCTTAAGGAATAGATGCAAACCACTTCATCTGTAAGGACATTTGTTTTGCAGGGAAAGCTCTATCATGAGTCTTATTCACCTAACAGTCAATATAGTAGCATAAGATTATAATGCCCTTAAAAATGTGACAGGGATGCCTTTTACATGTATAAGTATTTTCCTTTCTTTTCATACTCAAAGAAATCAAGGCATATGTTTAAATGGCTTCTACTTAAAAATAAGATGTATCTGGAAATTAGGAGATTAAGTTTAGTTAACTGAGTAATGGAAGCCAGAAATGAGACTATTAACAGCTTCCTATGAGTTCTTTGTTTTAAAGTGCTGCACAGAGAGCTCATCGGTCGGTATTTCTGTAAAGAGACAAGGGGAAGGCTTTACATGTTAGTGGGTATTAATTCCATTCTTATCAAGTATTATCCAAAAGTGATTCCTTGACATAAACAATCAGCTGCGTGATGTAGAGTTGACTAAACTTCATTTCCACCTCCATATTAAATACTTTTTATTTTATGCATAGCCTGCCAAAATATATGAATAACAAGATAAGCTTAATAAAAATAAAGGAAGAAAATCAGAATAAAGTGCAACCATAGGGATTTTATCCTTTGGGGATTACATCTCTTACTTGTCATGTTCTTCTCTGAACTAGCTTCAGGAAGTCTTTCTCAGATGGGGTGAAGCAAGGGGCAAGCCTAGGTGCCTTGTTAGAAAGCCAGCAGGGGAACGAAATGGGATGGGGGCTGGTGAGCAAGAGGAGCGCACTAGACGAAATAGGAGGGAGGCTCCCTCTATCTGACCAGCTAGGCAAGAGATACAATTGTATTATTATTATTGAGTTTCTGAGATTAGGTAAGACAAATAAGCACACACAGACCCAACAATGACAATGGACAGATGGAAGATAATGATAAGAACTGTATGTTTCTATAGTCAAATATACTCTCACAGTCCATATGCACACCTTTTGTATACTGTGGCCACGTGGTTGTTTAACAAACATACGTTGATATCTTAGTCCATTCTGTCAGAGAGTGACCCCTGCTTGCTCTTTATTCTGTTGGTTTAACCAGATATGACTTGTTTAAATGTGTGATGTCTAGGGATGGAAAGCAGCTTAACTATTGGTCTGTTAACTCTATGGTCTGTTCATCTGTCAAGAGAAAGGATTCTTGATGCTGCTGATTCAGATGTTAAAACATTCCCACCCCACCCCTCCAAAAACACCATCTTACTTTGCTAAAAGGTTTACATTTAATTATGTTCTATGTTTAGAGGCTATTATAAAATGCCATTAAACTGTTGTTGTAAATCAAAGATAATGTTCTATTGGCAATCCTTTAGATATGCAGCTAACTTCTCCTTCAATTCTTCAAGCTACCTGCAGGTTTATATGACAAAGAGTAACACTCAAATCCCATGCCCTGGGCCCACAGGAATATAAATCTTTGTCCGGTTGTAATGTTTGTGCGGAACTTTGCCATATAAGTATTTCAGTCCACACAACAGTGCTGGGATTGCAGCTGGCAAGACTTTGGGATTTATAGTTTCAGCAGGTCACAGAACTCCCTATCGAAAGTCCTCTCTGTTAAGTTGGCAAATGTTGATGTTCAGTAGACAGTATCTTAGACATTCTCCAACACACCGACTTATAATTTCTTGTTTTTCAAATGCTGTGTTATTTTAACACTGCCCTCAAAACTTTTCGTCTAAGAACTCCTAAATGCCCTGGCACAGAACACGGAAAAAATTCCCCACACAAATAGTCTTTATCATTTTGACTAGAGATTCTGAGTCTGAGGTCCAAATGTAGGCTTTGAAGAATTCTATTAAACATTTGAAATAAGATTTGACATTTTTCATGCTTAGACAATGTGTACTATTGAGGGAGGTTTTTAAAGTTTTACCAGATTCCCCCCAAAATATGTAATCCTCAAAGGATTGAACACTTCTTTGGATTTAGTTAATAAGAAATGCCATGTACCACACTGTCTTTGACTATGCACCAGAGTATAATTTGTATCAGAGGGAATGTTTACCAGAGACATCATTAATTTCCACAGATTAAAGACGACTCCTGAATAACCAAGTTGCGCTTAAAACCTACTTACAGATAAGGTCGCCACAAATCTGTCTAAATTCTTTATGAAACATCTGCTTCTCAAGTTATTCCCCCTTCCTGACGTGCCCCAACATCCTCTTCACACTTCTCTTCCTATTGAAGTCCTTTATGACCTAACACAAATAGCACTATTTCTAAACACTTTTTCAGAGGCCCTCAGTCAGTGTCCCTCTCTCACAATGCACATTTGGTTTGTGCATTCCTTTTATTGGAGAGCTTCTCAGAGTTTCATTTGTATTGAGGTTCTATATGGCTGTACGTTCCTAACTAGATTGCAAATTCCTGTAAAAGAGAGAGGCCAGGTTTTATTTATCATTGCTCATTCCATCAGGCACAGTGCTGGGCCCTCAACAGATACTTAAGAAATGCTTCCTGTTTAACTGTTTGATGAATGTTAAGTTGATACCGGATGCCCTAAGTATGATCAGAGGATGTGATAGGGAGATGGACACAAACTATGGGCTATTCATGGAATGCTTACTTGGCAGGAACATGACTGGCATGTGTAAATCATAGTGGGCAAGGTAAATTAAAGAAACCACAGGATGATATTTTAAAATATCTTCTCTTCCCCTTTTAAATGAAGTGATACGCTTTCAGTCAATAATGCTGGCTGAGTCTCATTCACTTACAGCGAGTTCTCTGTGGCACCGAGGAAGCTTAAATGTCCTGGGTGTTTTGCTATATACTCAAGTACGTTCCGTAACTCTCAGCAAGTAATAGCTATTAGTAATGAATGTTGCACTTTCCAGATCCCACTTTTTAAAAATCTTCAAGCAATGTCGACAGGGACTCCTTTTACTTTTTCTTTTTTAGAACCTATTTTCAGTAAGTCTGACTTCTCAACAATTAAGAACGTCATCTTTTATTAATTACCTCTTAACACAGAGAATCACTTCCATTCTATAAAACTCTGAATAGATTTATTTTAATAATAGCTAATATTTATATAACACTGTAAAGATTACAGATGTAATTTTATATGCATCATCAAAGTTGACCCTCAGAACAGCAGTGTGAGATAAATAAAGGAGATTTTAGCCTCCTCATTTTCACAGATGAATAAATAGACTCCGAAGCTCCTTATCCCAGGCCATTTACTCCAGGGCACTTACCTCTGGTAAGTGATTCAGTGGGGGTAGAGGACCCAGGATTCTTTCCTCAGTGGCAGTCGGTATTCATTCTACCACTTTGTGTTATCTCTAACGTACACAAGATTATTTATTTATTCACTCAACAGATATACCTTATGCGTTTTTTATGTGCCAGATTCTGTATGTTCTGGGCATTCAGCATACCTCAGTGAACAAACAGATATCAAGTCTTTGTTAAGATTAAATTCATGTTGGGAAAGTGACAACAAAAATAAATACTATCTACAGTCTATTATTAGATGGTGATGATTATTGTGGAGGAAAATCGAGCAGGGGAAGGAAGTGGAGCATTTGCAGGGGGCTGCAGTGCAGTTGTGCACAGGATGGTGAGGCCTCCTCCACAAAGGGATGCTTGAGCACAGACCTAAGAGAGGGGATGGGGCCAGGCTACGGATGTCTGGGAGATACATGTGGAGGAGACAGCAAGTGCCAAGGGTCCGAAATAAGAGTTTTCTTAGCGTGTTCGAGGGAAGAAAAGAGGCCAGTGGGGCTGGACTGTGGTAAGCGGAGGAGAGAATAGTGGGAGGTAAGGTGAAGTGTTGTAGAGTCCACTGTAAGGACTCTGGTTTCTATTCTGAATAAGATGGAAAGACACTGAAGGATTTTGACAAAAGAGGAATATGACGTGACATACATTTTAGGAGCTTCACTCTTGCTTCCAGGGTAGGTATTGAGAATAGATTCCTGGGGTTGGGGGCAGGTGGAGAGGGGGAAGTGCAAAGAAGACCAGTGAGGGGGCTATTGATGATCGGAGCACTGGTGGCTGCCCTGCTTTGCTAGGGCACAGTTCTGGAGGCCCAAAGTCTGAAATCAGGGTGTCCCCAGGGCTGTCCTGTATCTGACAGCTCTGATGAGAATCCTTCCTGCAGCGCCCCAGTCACATGGCCATCTCCTCCCTGCGCGTCTTCACATCTTCCCACTGCGCATGTCTGTCTGTGTCTAAATCTCCCTCATGTATGAGGACACCAGTCATCCTGCATTAGGGTTCATCCTAAAGACCTCATTTTAACTTGATTATCTCTGTAAAGACTCTATTTCCGGATGAAGTCACATTCAGAGGTACTGGAGCTTAGTACTTTAGCATATCTTTTCAATAGACACAATTCAACCTGTAACAGTAGCTTAGACTAGAGTGTTATGAGTAGAAATAATGAACAACAGTATTTACTGACTGTGTGTGTGTGTGTGTGTGTTTATAATATCTAGTATAGCACAGTGACAATTACAAGTGCTTATTGTAGCTATGATTATTTTGTTGTTTAAATTATTAACATGGTCAGATGATCACAATACCAACAATACTTGTCTGAATGATAACAAGCCCACGTTTCCTTAGGTAATGCATGCAGAAAATGGTATCAGTGAAATCGAGAAACCTCAGGTATCAAATCCCTGTCCTCAGTTCAAGGGTCCCTAGGGTAACACCTATGGTCCCGAGTAGTCCTGCCTCACTGCTCTCCATTGCGTACTCTGCCTGTACCTGGGGTCACCATCACTTCTGTGGCCACCCAAATCACTTCCTGATTACAGCTGAAGCTCCATCATTCCAGTCACCTCTTAATGTCACCAACATTGCTTTGATTATACCAACTCTTTTTTTTTAAAGGTTTTATTTATTTATTTGACAGAGAGACAGCGAGACAGGGAACACAAGCAAGGGGAGTGGGAGAGGGAGAAGCAGGCTTCCTGCTGAGCAGGGAGCCCGATGAGGGGCTCGATCCCAGGACCCTGGGATCATGACCTGAGCTGAAGGCAGACGCTAACGGCTGAGCCACCCAGGTGCCCCCCAACTCTTCTTTTTGATCCCAGTTCTTGTACTACAGACTCCTTCTCCCGGTGTCAAAACTGAACATCATTAATCTTTGTTTCCTGCAAGACCTTTAATAGGATCTCAGGTATAGGGATTCGATATCAGCTCTAACACATGTTGGCAAGATATCTTTCCCTGTCTTGAGGGATATAAACCCAGCCAGGCTTGCTCCAAGGACTTATATGCACTTGCCTTGATTTTAAGGGAACCCATGGTGTCCACTAGTATATGGCTGCAGCATACAATATATCAGTTTGTGGTTTGGAAAACTATCCTGTAATATATCAGAATACTAATGTTTTCATGGATATTCAAAACACTTCAATGCTTTTTTTCTAAGTAATGACACTGAGATTAAGGAGTAATAAGAGGCTTGTTATTATTAATAATTACTTTTAATTTACAAAAATTGCTGTTAAATATTTGCTTTGATTCAGGAAACTGTGCTCTGCCATTGTTAGAAGATGAACAAGTCATCTTCCCTGCCTCAGAGCACTTCAGGGTTTAATGAGGTACAGGGAGATGCTAACAGATAATTTCAGTATTCTATCTTAAATTCTCTGAGAGATTGGAAGGTATTCTGGGAGCCCAAGTGTGGACACTTACAAGCAGAAGGACAGTGGGGAGACATAATCCCAGCAGCGGGGTTGGGGGGTATAGGGGCAAGAGGACCAACTTCCTGGGAAAGAATGGTGCTAGGCTAAAACACCAAGGATGCAATCAAACAACATGGTCAAGAGCATGTTGGCAGGAAAGACAGAGTTCAAAAGGCATGGAGGCATAACATATTATGACTTGAACTAGACCCGATAAGCAGTTTGGTATTAATGAAACATAAAGCACAAGGCATGATAGTTTCAGCTGCCAAGACTGAGGGTATAGGTAAGGGACAGGGCAGGCAGAAAGCACCTGTGTGCCTTGAAAGAGCTCAAACTAGAGCTCTTAAAGGGTAATTAAGCAGTGGAATGGCATGGTCCTATTTTCACTTGAGAAATTTCTCTCTGGTACAAGTATGAATGACATTTTCTAAGAATCATGACTGGAAGCCAATATGGTGGGGAGTGGGGAAGAGAGAGGAGTCTAGGGTGACTCTGACTTCTGATTGACTAAATGGAGCCATTAGCCTAGAAAACAGAAGTAGGAACACTTCTGAGGCATAGTAATATGATTTTAGTATCAGCCATTCTGCGTTTGAAGTGTCATCAGAATATACAGATAGTTGTGTCACCATGCAAATAGCTAGATTTGGACAGTGTTGGGTATGCTTAATGTCTTGAAAGTGGTGGATTTCACTCAGGAATAACATATAATATGAGACGAATATTGGGCTAAGGACTAAACTATGGGGAGCACCAGTGTTTGAAGAGTTACTAGTAAGAAGAACCCATTAGTGAGATATAAAGGGAGAACAGTGGGGGTGTCATGCATGCTAGGGAAGTAGATTTACTGGAAGAATGGAGTGGCCAACAGTGTAAAATATAGAAAAAATGTACAGTAAAGTATGGACTGAAGAATGACCACAGGATCTGTATATGTGGGGATCAATAATAGTGGCCAGAGAGAAAGACAATAGTTTTAGTATATGGATGGTGGGACAAAAGCTACGTTGTGTGGGTTGGCGACTGAATAAGAAGTGTGCAAGTAGTAGCTATATGAACTATCCATTCAGGAAAATTGTACCAGGCTGGGACCCAGCAGGAGACAAAGGGCAGACTCTTACTGGATAGTTTGAGGAAGCTAAATAAAGGCTTATAAATAAAGTGGGCAACTGTTATGATTTCTTTATATAAGGAACAGTGCTACCCATGGGCTAGTTATAGCACACTGTTACCATCCATTGGCCAAAAGAGATAAGATGAAGGACAGAGAAGAGGTTAAGGAGGAGAGAGGGAGAGAGAGTGAGTGAGAGAGAGAGAGAGAGAGAGAGAGAGAGAGACTGTAGAAAGAAGGCTGCCTGACAGGAGCTGTGACCTGGAATTAAGTCAAAGATTTGAACCAGCCCATGGTGACATCTCAAGAAGCTGGAATAGAAAGACTCTGATTCCTCACTTTCCTTCCTCTGTTGTGTCTCCTTCTAGTGCTGTTCATTGGCCAAACCTAGCTGGAAGGAAGGAGGCAAGTAAGTCCATTGGCGTAGTCATAGGCCAGCATCCAGGACAGGTAGAGAAGGGTGGGAGTGGGTCTAGAGGGGTAAACAGGGTATGTGCGGTACAAAGTTAGTTTGAGTAGAGCAGTAAGAAGATACAATAGTAGTTAAAGTGGCTGCAAAGTAAAAGAAAGGGGTTGAGTTTTGTGAAGATTTTTCCTCACTGCGCCAGTATGGGAGAGAGGAGCTAAAAGCTGAGGTAAAAAGTCAGCAGAAAAGAAGTTAAAGCTATTACAGAACATAAGGATAATTGATGGAGAAAACCTGGACGATTCAGGGGACAGATAAAGAGTCAAGGTCAAAGAGTTGGCTTTAAACAGAAGGAAGAACACTCATCTTCTCAACTTGGAAAGAAGGATAAGCAGAAGCACAGTTGTCTTGAATCTGTAGGTGATGAGGGGACCAGAAGGGAAAGTCAAGAAATTGAGAGAGCTGATCACTTGGTCTCAGTTTTCCTGATAAAGAAGGCATGACCACCTGCTGAGCGTGGGACGTGGGTGGCTTGTGAGGAGAGTTGTATTTCTCCGATCTGTCACTGGGACAGGGTCAGGGCGGGCAGAAGGAGGAATTGACCAAGACAAGAAATGGCCACTGAGACAGCCAGGTGCTCTGATCAGTGTTTTTTTAAATGATTAATTATATTTTCAAAGTTCTAAACATTTTATTTTTTACAAATAAAGTCAATGGAAAAATGGTATTGTTAGAAAAGAGTGTCACATGCTATAGCTACTACCCAGCCCCCCAAATCCATACTGATTGTTCGGAACATAGTTCAATATCACCCAATTGGAATTGTGCCTTCGAAGTTTTACTCTAGCAGCATTTGACATGTGTGTCCTTGTGTGGGAGATGAAGTCTGCCTACCGGTAAAGACAGATTTTAATTGTTCATAATGTCCCCCCAACAAAAATGATGATTTCTGGGAGTCCATTATGTTCTCAGATTCATTTAACAAATAAACACTCCTGTATTGTTGTTCTTGATTAGGTGTGGAAACAGATTTCTTAATATTAAATAAGAAATAGCAATTTAGAGAGATTTCTTTCCATATAATAAAGAATAACAAAAGGGAAATAAGGAGCTGGGATGTGTCATGTAAATTGATTACCATGCCACTGTTTGCACTAATTGATCCATGGTGGACGTTGCTGCTGTAAAGTTATTGATTTTGCCTGTCTTGCACCATTTTCCCCATAACCGTTAAAGGAGGTAGGATGCTTCTACAGGAATCACTAATTCTAAGACAATGCTTGAAATTAAATTACTATACTCTAGCAGCTATTTTATTTTGGCTTTAGTAAAATAAGGATGAGAAAATAATACTTTATCCATGTTTCTTGTCTTTGCATACAATCCATTGAGTCCAAAAAGTATATTTTCATTTCAAATTATAAACGTAAATGCTTCGAATAACTATGTATTCTGGCAGAGTCTGAAAAGAAAAAAATAAAGACCTGGTTTAAATGTAAAGTGCAGATAATTTTAACTTACTCTTTGACTTCAATTTAATAAGGTGATATTTATTAGGGAAAAATAGAAATGGTGACTACTGTCATGGAACTCATAGTCTTTTGAGAAAGAACAAAAATTTTAAGAGTAAATTAAAAATTACCTTTCTAGATTAACTTTCCATCTCTTAGTCCCAGGGACCTTTGACTCCAAGAATATAGAACAATACAAGGTTCTTTAAATGCACCATAATCTTAGTCTTCTGCACTTCTCTACCAACCGTGTGTCTCTGCTCACAATTCCTTCCAGGCTTTATTTCTTTGGTGTATTCGTACTCCTGGTTTAAGATTCTGCTCAAAGTCTTGTGAAGTTTTCCTAAATCCCCACATCAGGCAATGTTTGTGGCTTCACGCAACAGACTAACATTAGTCACTTCTTCCTCTCAAGATTCCTCCTATTTGTCCTACACCTTCTGGTACTACAGCTCTCTTATCTGCTGTGATAGGACCAGAAATATTAATAGCTAACACTGATCAAGAAAACCCATATGATATGCTAGGCATTCTTCAGAGTTCTTTAGACACAGCATGTATTTATTCCCAACAACGACCGTATAAGGAAAGTACTTTTACTATCCCCCTTTACAAATGAAATAAATGAGGCACAAAAAGGTTAAATATGTGTCTAGAATCACATAACGAATGAATATTGGACCACAATTTGAACCCATTGAATATGGCACTAGAGCTTATACTCTTACCAAAGCATTGTCTGTAGCTTAGTAATTAGTAGTTTAGTAAAAACTTTGGTAGATATTTTAACTTAAAACCTTAACAAAATATACATTCAATTACCAATGTTTTGAAGAATTATTCATCTTTGTTACGTACACCATACTAAATACAGCCTCTGAGATTTTCAATTTTGGTTTATTTAAGTGGAGCAAGGGACTCTACTGAAATATATATATATATATATATATATATATATATATATATATATGACTATTAATGAGCATACAGTTCAGCTGATGGATGTAGAGGTTTACAGTTTGACCAGCCTAGAGCATCCGGTGTGCTGTGGGCATCAATGAGTGTGTTTTACCAAGAGAATGGAAAGTGATGGTCAAACTAGGCATGTTGATTAAGTGGAAGTAAATTAAAGAGGTCTTAGTCTTTTTCTCCTTATGTGCATTCGCCTGCCTCTGCATTTACATATTGCTTTGAAATTACCCGTTTACCTACCCTTGTTCTTTATGGAACTGTAATCAGCAAGCTTATTTTATTCATCATTATATCCTCAACACCTACAAGCCTGTCTTGCACACAATAAGGGCTTCTGAAATCTTTGATGAATTATAATAGACCAAATTGTCCCACTGCATTATTGTAACATGCTAACGAGAGGGTCTACTCCTACCACACTGAGAATCCTTGGGGATGGGCAAGCTCTTGTTTATTATGTAAATAAAATTTTAATTGAAATACAACTCATTTATAGAGAAGTGTATAAACCATTAGATTACTGCTTTGGATTTTTACAAACTGAACACATCCGTGTAACCAGCACCTAGCCTGAGGAACATGTCAGACGCCCATCCCCTGCTCTGTTGCATTCAAGAACCGCCCTCCCCCCCAGATTTAACTACTGTTAGATCTTTCAACACTTAAGATTAGTTTTACCTCTTTTGGGGGGATATTTATTTATTTATTTATTGTGAGCTCTGTGCCCAATGTGGGGCTCATACAAACCTGAGATCAAGAGTTGCATGGTCTACTGAGGGAGTCAGCTAGGCATTCCTTTATTTATTTATTTTTGATTTTTAGAGTTCTATAGATGGAATGATACAATATGTACTCATTTGTATCTGGCTTCTTTCACTCACTATTATTTTGTAGCAGTCATTCATGTTGCCTGTAGTTGGGCTTCATTAACATTCACTGTAGAGTTTTCTACTGAGTGAATGTGCTTTACTTGTCCATTCTGCTCTTGATATACATTTAGTTTTCCAGTTGGGGCCACTATGATTGGTGTGGCTACCAACGGCCGTATACATGTCTTTTATTTACATCTGTACAGTATTTTTTGGAGGGAGTAAAATTTCCAAGTCTAGAGTATGTTTATCTTTGGCTTTAGTAGATACTCACCAGTTTTCCAAATGGTTGTATGAATTTGTACACCCACCAGCAGTTTATGAGAATTCAATTTTGCTATGTTTTCAGTAACACTTGTTCTTTTCCTTTTCTTTTTAGCCGTTCTGGTCAGTATGTAAGGGTAATACATTATGGTTTTAAATTACACTCCCTTGATGTCTAATTAAGATGAGTACTATTCCATACGTTTAATGGCCGTTTATGTAATTTTTTTTAGTAAAATGCTCATTTTTCTATCAGAGTTGTCTGTTCTTAATGATTTGTAGCAATTGGAGTAGATTAGAGATGGTCCAAAGATGCAGGCCAAAGTCACTTGCATGTCTAATTTTGTTCTACAGAAAGTTGAAAAATCTTAGTGGTGAATGAAAGAGGAGAGATTTCTGCACCAGAATTTGGTTATTTTGCAATCAGCAAATACTCAGAGACTGTATTCTCAGTTCATCTGGGTGAACACATGCTATACTTATGCCACTCATTAAATTCAACATAAGCAGTGGTGTTTATTGTACGTGGAATGGCTGTATCATTCTGGTAAAATAGAGAACCATTTACCTTAAATAGATGTTTAAGTACACCTGATGTTTAGAAGGGCTAAGTGGCTTGGCCAAGTTTTTACAGGTTGTCATTGTCAGAGATAGTATCTAAACCCTTGCCTCCTGACTCTTGAGAGACATTTAAAAAAATTTTTCTTGCCCCACAATTCTGATCTAGACACAAGAGATACCCCATAGAGAAAATGGAGAATGGACTTAGAAACCAGGAAAAGTGAGTTCTGGGTCCAACTATCAATGGTGGGCTGTATATCCAAGTGCCTAATCCTTTTGGCTCCTCTGAGTTTCAGCTTTCAGATTGCCCCAAATTAAGAAATACTGAAGAATTATTACATTTCAAGTAAATTTGATTACAACTGTAGAAGATTGAAACTAATATATCATCTAGACTACATATACATTTCTAAATATTTCTAGAAGATAATACTCCAATAGAGAAAACTATTTACCTACTTAGTCTATATTTCCCAACAGTGAAGAATTTGTGTGTGTGATATTAAGTAAAAGCTGTGTTATTGCTTTAGAAATCAAATGCAAAAATGAACACATACTTAAATAAATATCCTAGAATTGGTTTTCCTGAACAAAAGCTGTAGAAATTTTCTTTCATTATGAACAATATCTTTGAAGGTATTGTAACCAACTGCCCTACCTCAGTAATTGTTCCGTCTGAGGTACAGCAATTATCTTACAAGGCAAAAGCTAAAGACGCATATTAGATGTGTTCCTGGGGACAAAGGCATAGTACCAAATGAGATCTAGTAGGGTAATACAGTTGAGAGTGCGTTATAAACTATAAACAAAATTATACACAGCATTGGGCATGTCAGCACGTAATAGTGGAGGAAACTGGAGTTGGCATTAGGAAACAGATTTCAATCCCAGCTTGGCCATTTACTAGCTAAGTGAGCTTAGGCAAGTCCCATAACTTCTCTGACCCTCATCTGTTGAATAGGGATAATAATAATGGTCCTGCTTGATTTATAAAGTTTCAGGGAGAAATTAGGTAATATAAGCTGAAGTGCGTTGTAAAATGTATTGCCATTTGCCAAATGTTAAGTAATGTTATTTTCTACTTACATACTGAAGACTCTCATTCCTTATTCATATGTATACATCCCGTTCTGTGAGTTCAACTGCCAACATAGAGTCATGCCTTTGGTCATGTGCCATCATTGAAGTGATTCAACCTCCTTTATCATGTGATTGCTTTCTCTCCAGGCCTTGATCCTTTAGACCCTTTGCATCTCTCTTAAATTTAGATTAGGAATTCTCAAGTCAGTGTAGCCTACTCTTTGAGTCCACTAGACCTGGGTTAGAAACCCTGCTTTGCCACTCATTAACTATGTAGACTTGGGAACATCTTTAAATCTCTCTAAGCCTCAGTTTTTCATCTTTAAAATGGATTATTGTGGAAATTAAATAAGCACATAATCCATGAAATACTTCGCATGATTCTTCTTTTTTTTTTTTTTTATCACCTTCTTTTTAATTTTATTTTATTATATTGTGTTAATCACCATACAGTACATCCCCAGATTCCGATGCAAAGTTTG
>NC_048231.1:5307819-5313941 GCF_002007445.2 Ailuropoda melanoleuca | reverse complement strand
CCTCTCCAACAATTGTTGTTTCTTGCCTTGTCTATCTTTGCCATTCTAACTGGCGTAAGGTGGTATTTTTATTGCGAAGATTCCAAAATGAAAACATGTGGAAACAATCGCTTCCATGACCAGAATAATTATATTCTCAAAGACAGTGTGGTCTAATCGTTCACGTAAGCTCAGGCAATACAGGGGTGCCTCGGCGGCAAGGTCGGTTAAATGTCTGACTTTGGTTCAGGTCATGATCTCAGAGTCCTGGGATCAAGCCTCATGTCCCTCTCCTACCCAGCAGGGAGTCTGCTTCTCCCTCTCCCTCTGCCCCTCCTCGCTGCTTGTGCTCTCTGTCTCTCTCTCAAAATAAATAAATAAATAAATAAATAAATAAATAAATAAATAAAGTCTTAAAAAAACCCTTAGGCAACACTGAGGGTTGTGTTCTTACATTCCCAGCAAAGCATAATGATGATGGTTTTTCTTTATCAATTTTGTTCCTTTGAACTTGAGTGTGCTAAAAATTCTGTGGTAAGAACTTAGCAATAAAACAATTTTATTCTTTTGGGTATTCTTCTGAATTTTCAAATGCTAACAAATAAATGGTAGTTGAATGCTACTTGGACATTAGTTTAAATTGATACCAATAGTGGGGCTCTGGTACTGCTGATTTTAAAATATGTGACATTGACGTAGCAGGAGTAGAAATAAGGAAATTGATATTTGAGACTTGGAAAGATGAAGACAAATATTTATCAGTGACAAAACATTTGGTAGAGTTGCTACATGTGATTGCCTTTCGATGTTGTAGCTCTTTTGGAAGAGATTGGAAAACAACATTAGTAGTAGTGGTTACTTTTAGTAACACATGAGAAGAAAGAGGTGATCCCAGAGATCGGCGGACTTGTAAGCAAAGGGAAGGAATTGAGAATGGGAAGAAGTAGAAATAAGATTCAAAAGTCATTGTACAAAAAAGTCCATTAAGACTCAATTTTGTAGCAAAGATCAGGTAATGGATGTGACCTCTCACAAAGCCTGATGCTTTCAATGTAGCAGCCATTATAGTGGGGGCGGGAGGAGAAGGGGGAAGGGGGAAGGGGAGTCAGAGTCAGGGGAGAGAAAAAGAGAGAGAGATACAGGGCCAAGAAAGCAAAGCATTAAATCAGGCTTGAGAATTATATGTAAGAAAAAACTTTTTATGAGACTGCAGGCACATGGAATTGACTATAAACAGGTCAGAAACTTACTAAAATTTTTGGAAGACGTATACTGCCAAAGAAACCACAACCTTGGTCTTTAAAAAAATCCTTATACTATGTGAGCCTGAAACCACACCTTAGGCCCCCAAATTTGGACAGGCAGGAAGTAGCTAAGGAAACTCTTCAATCCTGAAATAGGGCGAACTCTCCAATCCCTCTCTCAGGTCTGACTACAGAATATGGACAAAGAACCACCTCCAAAAAGACGGAATCGGGAGCCACAGAGAACAGTGCATTGGAGAGCTTATCCCATATTGCGGGCTGAGAGATTATTAAAGGAATTTACTGCACTGCTGAGGCAAAGAGCCTTCGATGCCTGCCTGGCAGACTCCACTGCTGCCGTGGACCAGTGACTGGGGCGTCTCTGAGCCATTTTCCCCTTCCTCATTTTAATGGGAGTGTTTAGTCAGTCAGCCTGCCTGAAGCACCCTTGTCTATTGTGCACGTGTGTATGTGTGCGTGCATACTTGTGTGTGTGTGTATGTGTGTGGCTGGGGGTGGGGGTGAGTGGGCAGGTGGATAACTTGTCTTTCCAGTTTACAGGCTACTCACTCACTCCATTCCAGGCTTCCCCATCTCTGAAAATGGCATTACCATTTATCCTTGGGCTTAGACTAAAGAGAGGCTTTTTAAAAAATTTCTCTTTTTCTCTCAAATTGTTCATCCACTTATCTGCAAATCTATCAGTTTTACTGGCAAAATAAATCCAGAATTTGACCACCTCTCCCTATGCCCATTTCTACCGCCCGGTTCTAAATCATCCTGATGTCTCACCTGGACGACTCCACGGGCCTTCTAATTGGTACCGTCCTTCTCTCCTCCCCACTTTCCAGCGACCAAGCGATCATCTCAAAGTGGAAGTGCGATCGTGGGTGTCCTCTCCCACGACTTCCCTCACATCTAAAACTCCAAGTCCCTGGCCTCCTGCTTTACAAGTGCTGCCCCCTTTATCCTCCTTACTGCTCCTCAGCCTTGCAAAGTACTCTCTCACCTTGGGGCTCCCCCTCTCCCCATGGCTATCTGCGTGGCCCCCTTCATTTCATCACTACCTCAGCTTGCATATTCCCTTCCTCAAAGAGACCCAACAGCTCTTTATTTTTCTTTGCAGCCCACATTGCCACCTGACATTTTCTAGAATATTTAAGGAGTTTTGTTTTGTTCACTGACTTATATACCTAACTCCAGAACACAGCCTGGAACCTGGTGGGTGTTTGACAAATACTCATAATGTGAGTGAAGATCTTGTTTGCTCCCGCATGCCGCCATCGCTAAGTGTGACAAAGCAAGAGCTGTTAGGGTGTGGAGCAGGGTGGACCCAGTTCCTCCTGGGGCAGTAAGTGAAAGCCTCCCAGCGGGGCGAGCTTCCCAGATGCTCAACCTGTGCCGGAGAGGGCTTTGCACTTGGAAGGGCCCTATTCTTGGTGAAATGCTCTGCTGTTGTTATCTGGAAATTCTTAACTATTTTGAACAAGGAGCCCTGCATCCTTTTAATGGTGACATAATTCACACAGCTACAATTCACCATTTTAAAATGTACAGTTTAGTGCTTTCCAGTATGTTCCCAAAGTTGTGCAACCATCATCACCATCTAATCAGGACCTTCTCATCACCCCAGGAAGAAACCCCATACCCATTAGTAGTCATTCCCCATTTCCCACTTTCCCCCCGGCCATAGATAATATCCTCTGACTAAATTTGCTTCTTCTGGACATTTCATGCAAGTGAAATCAAACCTATGCAACTTTTTGTTGTCAGGCTCCTTTCACTTAGTATGTTTTCAAGGTTTGTCCATTCTGTAGCATGTATCAGTACTCCATTCCTTTTTCTGGCTCAGTAATACTTCTTTGTATCCATATAGACCACACCAGTACTGGACATTTGGGTTGTTTCTACTTTTTGGCTATCATGAATAATGCTGCTATGAACACTGGTGTACTAGTGTTTATGTGACTGTATGTTTTTTTATTTTTCTTGGATATGTACCTAGGATTGGGATTGCTGGGTCATACTGTTACTCTATGTTTAACTTTTTGAGAAACTGCCAAGCTGTTTGCCAGAGAGGCTGCACCATTTTATATTACTTTCAGCAATGTACGGAGGGTCCAGTTTCTCTACATCCTCCCAATGCTTGTTACTTTCTGTTATTGATAACATGTTATTTTTCGATTATAGCCATCCCAGAGGATGTGAAGTACATCTCATTTGGTTTTGGATTTCCCTAGTGACTAATGATGTTGAGTATCTTTTCATGTGCCTATTGGCCATTTGTATATCTTCTCTGAAGAAATGTCTATTGAAATCCTTTGGTTATTTTTTTTAATTTTTCTTTTGTCTCTTAATCGTTGAGTCATAATAGTTTTTTATATATTCTAGATATTAGACCCGTATCAAATATATGATTTGCAAATACTTTCTCCCATTTTGTGGGTTGTCATTTTACTTTCTTGATAGTGCCCTTTGAAGCAAAAAAGTTTTGAATTTTGATGAAGTCCAGTTTGTTTATTTAATTATTTTTGGCAGCTTAAGATTTAGGTGTCTAAGAAACCCTTCCCTAATTCAAGGCCACCCAAATTTATGCTTTCGTCTCCTTCTAAGAATTTTATAGCTTTAGTTCTTACATTTAGGTCTTTGATCCATTTTGAATTAAATTTTGTATATGGTGTGAGGCTGGTATCCATATTCATTTTATGTTTGTGGATGTGCAATTGTTCAGCACCATTTGTTGAAAAGATTATCTTTCCTCATTGAATTGCCTTGATATCCTTGTCAAAAAGCAGTTGACCATAGATGCATGGGTTTAGTTTTGGTCACTTACTTCTGTTGCATTGATGCGTATGTCTGTTCTTATGGCATATGCCACTGTCTTGATTATGGTAGCTTTGTAATGAGTTTTAAAACTGGGAAGTATGAGTCCTATAATTACATTCTTATTTTTTTGGATTGTTTTGGCTATTGTGGGTCCCTTGCATTTCCATCCACATTTTAGGGTCAGCTTGTCAATTTCTGAAAAATTGGTGATTAGAATTTTGATAGGAATTTAATTGACTCTGCAGGTCAATTTCAGGAATATTGTCATGTTAACTATATGAGATCTTCCAATCCATAAACATGAAATGTCTATTTATTTCTTTAATTTACTTCAACAATGTTTTGTAACTTTTGATTTTAAGTCCTGCACTTTTGTTAATTTTTTTCCAAGTATTTTATTCTCTTTGATGCTATTGTCAATGAAATTGTTTTCTTAGTTTCATTTTTAGATGGTTCCTAGCTAGTATATAGAAATGCAATTAATTTTGTATTGATTTTGTATCATGCATCCTTCTGAACTCCTTTATTAGCTATAATTGTGTGTGTGTGTGTGTGTGTGTGTGTGTGTGTGTGTGTGTGTTTCTCAGGAATTTCTATATACATGACTGTGGCATCTCCAAATGGAGATAGTTTTAATTCTTCTTTTTCATTCTGGATATCTTCTATTTCATTTTCTTGACAATTTCCCTGGCTGGAACCTTCAACTGCAATGTTGAATAGAAGTGGCAAGATGGTGCTTACTTTCCTTTTTCCCCATTTTAGGGCAAGAGCTTTCCGTATTTTACTATTAAATAGGATAATGTTAGAGGCTCAGAATTTTTATGTTGTATTGGGCCCTACCACTTATGTAGCTGGTCCTGCCTCATAAAGGAGAGCACAGCTGAGCTGAGTATTAAAGTAGGAGTTGCTCAGCATGTGAAGGGGAGGAGAGAGAACACCATTTGCAATATCACAGATCCTGGATCTCAGAGTGATTGAGTGTGGCAGGTACGTGGAGATCAAATGAGGAGAGAAGGAAACATGTTGGAGAGGCAGGCTGAACTGAGCCACAATAGGCTTGCTGACTTATTAAAGGGCTTTACTTTTATTCTGTGATATATATATATATATTTTTCTTTTTTTTTTTGCCTGGGATACTATGATATTTGATACACAATAGTAGAAAATGGAATGAGGGGAAGTGAGACTAGAAATTAAGGGCAGGGAGGGCAATTAGTGGATTATATATTCAAGAAAATGAATCTAAATCTTGCCAGCTTTACCTTGGAATACCCATTTACTTGATTTTGAAGACTTTATCTTCCTTCTTTCCTTTTCTTTTTTGTTTTTTTTATGTTAAGTATTTTATTTATTTACTTGCTTACTTACAGTACATCCCTAGTTTTTGATATAAAGTTCCACGATTCATTACTTAACACCCAGTGCACCATGCAATACGTGCCCTCCTCAATACCCATCACCAGCCTATCCCAGTCCCCCACCCCCTCCCCTCTGAAGCCCTCAGTTTGTTTCCCAGAGGTCCATAGTCTCTCATGGTTCATTCCCCCTTCTGTTTACCCCCCCTTTCTTCTTCCCTTTCTTCTCCTACCGATCTTCCTACTTCTTATGTTCCATAAATGAGCGAAACCATAAGATAATTGTCTTTCTCTGCTTGACTTATTTCACTTAGCATTATCCCCTCCATTCCCATCCACATTGCAGCAAATGTTGAGAAATCATTCTTTTTGATGGCTGAGTAATATTCCATTGTATATATGGACCACATCTTCTTTTTTTTTTTTAAATTTTATTTATTTATTTATTTGACAGAGAGAGACAGCCAGCTAGAGAGGGAACACAAGCAGGGGCAGAGGGAGAGGAAGAAGCAGGCTCCCAGTGGAGGAGCCCGATGCGGGGCTCAATCCCAGAACGCTGGGATCACGCCTTGAGCCGAAGGCAGATGCTTAACGACTGAGCCACCCAGGCGCCCCAGACCACATCTTCTTAATCCAGTCATCTGTTGAAGGGCATCTCGGCTCCTTCCATGATTTAGCTATTGTGGACAATGCTGCTATGAACATTGGGGTGCATATG
>NC_048231.1:5221673-5307431 GCF_002007445.2 Ailuropoda melanoleuca | reverse complement strand
TGTGTATTGAGTTTGAGAAGTTCTTTGTAGATCTTGGATACCAGTCTTTAGTCTGTAGTGTCATTTGCAAATATCTTCTCCCATTCCGTGGGCTGAATTACAGACCGATATCCCTGATGAATATGGATGCCAAAATCCTCAACAAGATCCTGGCTAATAGAATCAAACAGTACATTAAAAGGATTATATCATGACCAAGTGGGATTCATCCCTGGGATGCAAGGGTGGTTCAACATTCGCAAATCAATCAGTGTGATAGATCATATCAACGAGAAAAGAGTCAAGAACCGTATGATCCTCTCAATTGATGCAGAAAAAGCATTTGAAAAAATACAGCATCCTTTCCTGATTAAAACCCTCCAGGGTGTAGGGATAGAGGGTACATTCCTCAATTTCATAAAAACCACCTATGAAAAGCCTTCAGCAAATATCATTCTCAATGGGGAAAAGCTGGAAGCCTTTCCCTTAAGATCAGGAACACGACAAGGATGCCCACTCTCACCATTATTATTCAACATAGTACTAGAAGTCCTTGCAACAGCAATCAGACAACAAAAAGGGATAAAAGGTGTCCAAATCGGCAAAGAAGAAGTCAAACTGTCTCTCTTCGCAGATGACATGATACTCTATATGGAAAACCCAAAAGAATCCACCGCCAAACTGCTAGAAGTTATAGAGCAATTCAGTAATGTGGTGGGATACAAAATCAATGCTCAGAAATCAGTTGCATTTCTATACATGAACAATGAGACTGAAGAAAGAGATTAGGGAATCCATTCCATTTGCAATAGCACGAAAAATCATACGTTATCTCGGAATTAACTTAACCAGAGAGGTAAAGTATCTATACTCTAGAAACTACAAATCACCCTTCTTTATTTTTCTTAAATGAAAAAACGTTTAGTAATGGAAACATAAATACTGAGCAACTATTTCAGAGTTATGCTAATACCAGTAATGGGGTTTACAATGTATGTTTTGTTATTTATGAAAAATATATTTTTATATTTATGATAGCCTAGAAAATTGAGATTAATGATTTTTTTAAGTTTGCTTTTTATTTATTATTTATTCATTTATTTAGTATGTTCAGTTAGCCAACATATAGTACGTCGTTAGTTGTAGTGCTTAAACATTCATTAGTTGCATATAACACCATTTTATATGGTAAGGAAAAACGGGGCCTAGAAGATGTCATTAGTAAATTCAGGAATAGAATTAGTAATTCTGGGATGTTTTGCATTTGCGTCTTACTAACCACCCTTACCCACTTTAGGCATTACCTGACACGTTAGCAAAATCAAAATATACTCCTTTTCTCCCTTCCTCCTCCCTCTTTTCTTTCCTTTTTTTCTCTACTCATCTCCCTTTCCCTTTTTTTACACTTACTGATAATTAGTTAATTCCTCAAAATTGATTTAGGACCTAAGAGGCTAAAGTAGATCTGTAACACATTCCTTGTCCTTGAAGAGCTTTTGGACTGATGAGTGGCTAAAGTGAAGCAAGACAGCCATATTTCAAAAGAGAGTGTGATGTGTCATTGTTACCCTTCCTTCACGCGTCTAAATTTATTGAATGACCATCTGCCCGGTCACTATGGCCTTCATTAAGATGAGCTTATAGCCTCTGTTATGTACATGATAATGTTTAATAAATACTGCTCTGTTGTGTGTGTTTAGCTGGAGATGGATTGAAAGGACTAGAGGTAGAATTAGTGACTAAGTTTACAGAAACAGTAAAAAGAACCAAAGAACAAAACCAACTAGATCCTGTATGAGTCGGATGACCTGAAGCTTCTGCCTGATCACGTATAGCTATAAATTCCTAGTCAATTCCCTGGATTCACAGATCTGGAAAGTGATGGGCCATTTGAGGGGAAACTCCTCTATCTTCCTTCAAATTATATAACACTAAATCCATGTCATTAAACAAATGATTCTAACCCTTTTTTTTCCCCTTGCCTTTATTGGATTTCAAAGTTCAGTACGCATTCAAATTATTCAATTTTGGTATCACTTTTATGATCAAATGTCCTACTTTTGAAATGGAAAGCTCAGTTGGCCATGTTCCCTGTTAAGTTTAAGAAGCTTTTATCATTTAAATAAATTAAACCTTCCAGCATGGGCTCCACAGAACATAATGAAGCACGGAGAAGAAAAGCTTAAATGAAATAAACCTCTTTGCTGATAGAAACAGTACAGGCCCTTGTGCATTCTACCAATAAAGGTGTGGCTGGAGTCATAGCCTGATTCGTGATTTTTTTTTTTTTGTCCTTAATTTTTGTGGTGTTCATCAGCAATTTGATTTGTCATTGGGCAAAAGATAGACAAAGAGGACATCAGGTGCAAAGGTTCTCGGTTATTAATACTGAGGGAAAAACCCAAATAGTAGATTCTTAAAAGATGATTTAATACTATGTTGAGATTCATGGATATACATTTTCTTTTCTTTTACATTGTTTAATTCATGTGTCCTAGGAACACTCAGATCCTTTCACATAAAATAATTTCTTTGGGGGAATTAAAAACATTTTTTTTCTAGAGAAAAATCATTACCATTTCTATGTAATGATTAGGTAAAATTAATCTATATAACTTATGTGTTTATTGAGCAGGAAATGTTTTCCTTTCTGTATGACACATTGCCCATACAGGAATCAGCTGAATTATGAAAATGCTTATTGTTTGCAGATCTTTCAATTGCCAAAGGCTAGTAGGTAAAAATTTTAACACTCTAAATAAAAACATCTTTCTAAAGGGCTTACCTAAATAAAATTTATCCATCTTTCCATTCTGTTATTAAGTTGAACCATTTTATTATATGCATAATTAAAAAGTTAAAGGTAAAAAGCACCTCTTAAAAGGAGGGATTCAGCACAATATATTTGAAAATGCTCATGCTTGTAATGGTAATGTAGTATAATTATCATGCTATTTTTATGATGAAATGTAGTCTCCTTAGTAAAAAAAATACATTGTTATTTAAATTTGGAGTTTAGGGTCACAAAGTTATCTTTAAAACAATGAGAACTTATAGAGAGGGTCTATTACATTTAATGGTTTTGAAAAAAGTGTTACTTCCATTAGGCACCCCTGCTGTTTTATTTTCTTGGTCTGTAATGCATTCTTTATAACAAGACAGGACAAAAAGCTATCATGTTTTACATATACCACATGGTTCAACTGGTGGTGGTACCTCAGTAGATGGTTAGTCTTTAAACCTTGTAAACATGATAAAATCATCTCTTCATTTTTTGTTTTTAATTTCAGTGCTTGTTACCTTGCATTAAAAAAGTGTGGCATTGTCACCAACTGGAAAATAAGTTCTTAATGGATTTGTTATTGCATCCTTACAAAGGAATTAAAGATAGGTTCTCGTTCAAGTTCTTTAATGATTGATTTGTGGGCCAACATTTGCTAATATCTACTTGTGCCCAGCAGTGGGCTAGGTGCTGAGGATGCCGGGAGGTAGATGATGGAGTGTTTGGCTCCAAATAAGGACATAAGAGTAGACATTAATGATCAATTACAATAATACAGATAACATTGATTCATTGTTTAGAGAGTGAAAAATAATTTCTAAAAAGTAGAAAATCTTCCTATTTGTAGTATGTTCTATTCATAGACCTATTAAGAACATACTTTGCTGAATGTATAAGAGGTTACTGAATTAATGAGTAACATTTACTTATTGAGGACTTCCAGTGTAACACTGTTGTAGTGACTAGAGATACAGCACATAACAAAAGAGACAAAAATCTCTGCCCCCATAAACAAATGAATCTAGGTAGTAGTGGGATCAAGAATGGTATTAGAGTCCAGGGAAAATTACACTTTTTGACTCGCCCTGCCTCGTGCTTTTGGTAAAGGTAATATATTCAAGTAGAAGAAAGTTAGAAGAAAATAAAGAGCTTCCTTGAAGAAAGCAAGAAGCTACAAAATGGCAGTATGTATTTTAAAGGGAAATAGAGTGAAGCCAGCCTACTGACTTTGCCTTTGAGAATGAGGAGAGTTTAGAGGCTGCCTCTCCTAACACCCTCCCCAGTTATCAATTACTCAGCAAGCACAGATCTGCGGTCCTTTCTTCAAGTCACTGCTTTCAGGGATGGTTCTCCATGGCAAACGTTCTGTGAAGGGTAATCTGTTGGGTGTGAAACTGCTGTATCATTCCCTACTTTACCCACTCAACTATCCACATCTTTGTGGGGCCCAGGAGGAAGTATCAAAATTACCTTACAGAGCTGCAGTAGAGTGTAATGGTTAGGACGGTTGGCAGGTGGACTTCTTGGATTTATCCTGGCCACTTACTCCTTGGGTGACCTGAGGCAAACCACCAAATCAACTCTCCACACCTCAGTTTGCTCTCCTGTAACATGAGAATAATAGGACCTATATCAAAGAGTAGTTATGAGAGTTAAATGAGATAATACATGTGTGGAAGTGACCTGTTACTATATGCATACTTTTAATAACTATTTTTCAATAAGTCATATTTCCATTCTACAGCCAAAAGAAATAAAATAAATTTCATCTCATTCAGTAAACTCCATCTAACCCAGTAATTTTTTTAAAGTCACCTCTGGCTTAAAAGCCTGGTTATGGTAAGTAGTTGATAAAATCCAAGTATTATTGTTTTTAATTGGGCTCCAGGTCCAATTCTGTAGCTTGGGTAAGAAGTTTCCTCATGACCCTGTCTTCCCAGCCCTCCCTCTGCACCTGCTTCCACTTTCACTGGGCTCATGATTGCCTGTGGGCCTGCTACTAAGGGAAGGGGGGTCCACTTCACACCCAACGCTTGTCTGTGAGACCTGGAGGGCTTGTGGGTAACTCTTCAGAGTGTTGGCCTTTGAGCTGGCTGCACCAACTACTGGCCACTGTTTATTGTATGCCATATTAAATGGTCCGAGCCCTGGCAGCAGGTGTCCTACAGAGTGCAGTAACTTCTCCCACTTCCTGAAGTACCTTTGCCTCATCTGGCTTATGTGGGGCTGAAATCACAACTGTCTACCTTCTGTAGTTCCTAGGCCCATGGGGGTCCTAGCCATGCCCATTGAGGCTCACAAGAAGTGTGGGTAGAAACAGAGGCGAACCTTTCCTCTCTAAAGAGGGTGTATGCTTTTCTAGCAGGCTTTGTTGGCTCTTGAGAGTAAATGCATGGGTCCTGCTGTCTGCAAACTCCAGATGAGAAGTCAGGGCGTGTTTCAATGTGCATAAATTCCCCTCAAGCTCCGGGGGCTACGACTAGAAATACCTCATCTCCTATCCCCCTGGAGTGGGGAGATGGAGGGAAAGGAACAATGTGCAGCACTTAGGATTCTGGTATCCCAAATCCCTCTTCTTTCTTTCTCAATTCCTTTTATATTTTCATGGTGGCCAAATGTGCCAACCCAGTTCTATCTCATTTGTCCCGTGATACAGACTGGCTGTGTGGCTCTGTGACAGGATTCCCTTTGTTCTAGGTAGTTTGGCATTTGGAGTCTCTGTTCTCAGCTTAATTGTAGGCGTCTAGACACCTTTGTTTGCTCTTGGTTTGTGGGGAGGGGCCAGGAGGTGGTCAGGGAAACTGCCAAAGGCTTATTTTATAGATGTTTTACATGGGCTTAAATCACTAAACATTCTAAACTTGCCAAGCACACAATAATTGTAAGCAATCGTTAGCCATTATATTGAAATTTTAAAACATAAAGCTCTAGCCTAAGATACCAACAAATTCTCAGTTCCAGGGACGCCAAATATTTTAATTTCTAAAAACTGTGAACTTCACACAGCAGTACACATGGACACTATGGAGATAGTAATATTTTTGTCTCTTATAAACCAGTAGTGTTGCCAAATTTAGTAAACAAAAATACAGGACATGCAGTTAAATTTAATTTCAGGTAAACAATGAATATGTTTTAAAGTATAAATATGTCCCATTCATATAAATAATGTCTGATTTTTCCATATAAGTATGTCCCAAATATTGCATGGATATCCTGCATTTTATCTAACATTCTTATGTGCCAATCACCTGCCTTCCTTCATTGAGAGTTTGAAAAAGATCCTTTTATTGTAAATGAAAGGTGACTCTATTACTACATTTGCACCAAGGCTATATCTAGCCAAGGCTAAGATGCTTTTAAAAAAACAAAAGGTCAGAGTTGAGTGGGAAGGAGGCCAGTGGCCAGTCATTTGTCCCCTCATGTTGGTTCCTAAACCAAATTGAGTACCTTTTCGATAAAAAGGGATGGAATCTGTGTTTCCATGTTTCAATCTATCTCATTCCAATAATATCTTGAAGGCTCAGCATAAGCTCTGTTTACTTAGGAAGTATGAGAAACATGTCAACCCTTTGAAAAACTTCTAATTAAACTACTGGAGCTTTGATGTCAGACTTTCAGATTTGTATTACATCATTTAAAAAGATCCAATTTCGGGATGCCTGGGGGGCTCAGTCAGGCATCTGCCTTCAGCTCAAGTCATGATCCCCGAGTCCTGGGATCGAGCCCTGTGTTGGGGTCCCTGCTTAGTGGGGAGCCTGCTTCTCCCTCTCCCACTGCCGCTCCCCCTGCTTGTGCTTGCTCGCTCTCTGTCAAATAAATAAATAAAATCTCATGTGCCACCAGAGAGGGAAAAATAAACCAGGAAACAGCCTCTTACCTATAGAGAACAAACTGATGGTTACAAGAGGGGAGGGGGATGGGTCAAACAGGTGATGGGGATTAAGGAGTACACTTGTGATGGGTGCTGGGTGATGTGTGGAAGTGTTGAATCGCTGTGTTGTACACTTGAAACTAACAGAACATTGTATGTTAACAATACTGGAATTAAAAAATAAAAAAAACTTCTGGAAATATGCACAGAAAACTATTAACAATACCTAGTTCTGAGGCAACAAACTGAAGTCTGAATGGGAGAAACATTTAACACTGAAATTGTTTATAATATTTCAAAAGGTAAGAACACCTGCATGTAGGTTGGAATAATGATAAAAGAAAAACGAATACTAACAGTAAAAAAACAATTTTAAAGAATATTGAAATTTGAAGAGTCCAATCTCCCACCCCGTGATAGTATTACATGGACAACATCCTTACTTCTTTTTGGATATTTTAGTGGTGTGAAGTTCACCAGTTTTCAAGGCTGTTTATTCAGTGAATAACAGTTTGGAATGAAGTATATATTGAGCTGGTATTTACCGCTCAGGAATTTTACTTACAGATCCTAGTTCCCCCCTCTGCAGCCACCTAAACAAATGTAATCCCTCCTGCCACCCAACACAGGCGCTATGTTAGTAAACCCTCTAACGTTTTGATACTTTAACAGCCTGGAACTCATAATTTGACCCCTAAGCAGAGGATGTTATTAAAAATGGTATAGAATATATTCGTATATAAAAGGAAAACATACAAGAAATAGTGATGTATTCCTAGGAAATTTAATGTATTTCCTTAAACACATATGCATACACACATATAATATACTAACATACATATTTATATATTTTCTCTTAAACAAGAACATAAACTAGAAAGCAATTACCTTTCTTCATTTGTCTCTCCATTCCATTCCCTCTTCCGTATACAAGCGAGTAGGACGACACGAGCTAAGTCAGTGCTCCTATGGTGAGTTTCAGTATACTGCATCTGTTATATGGCATTGGGTATTTTTTCCCTTCTGAAGTGATATTACCCTGAGTTCAAGAGTTTCCTCAATAAAGCAAAGTTTATCCAGCATTCTGTCACATAATTATAAGTCCATCTATGTTCATAATCATGTTCTGGACGTCTCTCCCCTCCACAGATCATTTTCCGGAAGATCAGTGACGTGAAGAAAGAGGAAGAGGAGCGCCTCAGGCAGAAGAATGAGGTCACCCTCAGCATCCCCGTGGACCACCCGGTCCGGAAGCTCTTCCAGAAGTTCAAGCAGCAGAAGGAGCTGCGGAATCAGGGGTCCACCCAGAGCGACCCCGAGCGGAACCAGCTCCAGGTGGAGAGCCGCTCCTTACAGAACGGAGCCTCCATCACGGGCACCAGTGTGGTCACCGTGTCGCAGATCACACCCATCCAGACGTCTCTGGCCTATGTGAAAACCAGCGAGTCCCTCAAGCAAAACAACCGCGATGCCATGGAACTCAAGCCCAATGGCGGTGCTGACCCCAAATGTCTCAAGGTCAACAGCCCCATCAGGATGAAGAACGGAAATGGGAGGGGATGGCTACGACTCAAGAATAACGTGGGGACGCACGAGGAGAAAAAGGAAGACTGGAATAACGTCACGAAAGCCGAGTCGATGGGGCTGTTGTCAGAGGACCCCAAGGGCAGCGATTCCGAGAACGGCGTTACCAAAAACCCATTAAGGAAAACAGATTCTTGTGACAGTGGGATTACAAAAAGTGACCTTCGTCTGGATAAGGCCGGAGAGGCCCGAAGTCCGCTGGAGCACAGCCCGATTCAGGCTGATGCCAAGCACCCCTTTTATCCCATCCCAGAGCAGGCCTTACAAACCACACTGCAGGAAGTCAAGCACGAACTCAAAGAGGACATTCAGCTGCTAAGCTGCAGAATGACTGCCCTGGAAAAGCAGGTGGCAGAAATTTTAAAAATACTCTCCGAAAAAAGCGTGCCCCAGACCTCTTCTCCCAAATCCCAAATGCCACTCCAAGTACCTCCCCAAATACCATGTCAGGATATTTTTAGTGTTTCAAGGCCTGAGTCACCTGAATCTGACAAAGACGAAATCCACTTTTAATATACATACATATATATTTGTTAATATATTAAAAACAGCATATACATCTATATACATATGTGTGTATATATAGTATATACATATATATATTTTCACTTGCTTTCAATATGATGAACACAATATGGATTTTGATATGTAAATATTGCATGTCCAGCTGGATTCTGGCCTGCCAAAGAAGATGATTATTTAAAATATAGATATTGCTTGTATATTATGCAGTTGACTGCATGCACACTTTACATTTATTTATAATCTCTATTCTAATACAAAAAAAGTATGATTTTTGTTAACCAAGGCAATGTAATATTTGAAGAATCAGGGTCCAACCTGCCAATGTTTCCATGACAAATTTGATCTCAGGCTGAGTATATTGAGCTGTCATTTTCTCACTGTTCTGTTAAGTTAAAATTGTAGATTAATGCCAAGGGAGAGTTCAACCTTTTAGACTGTCGGTACCATTTTATAATCTCTTTTCATAGGGTATTTTTCTGTAACTTAGTGTTGGGTTATTTTCCCCAACAGGCAGTGTTTGCTCCATCTAAATGACTGTTTTGTTGCCTAAATCAGATAGCAGTGTGGGATATTGAGAACGTATTGCTATGAGTTTTGTGCATGAATTGCATTTTCGCTCAACTATACCTCTCCTTTTTTAACACTATACTTAGATAGTAATCATTAACTCTTATGTAAGGAAATCCCTACCCCCTCCGTCTTGGAGAACAGCTGCCATCTTATAAGCTGATTTTATCAACCCCATAAATACGAAACTATTAATATAGTGTATATTATTATAGAAAACTGCACCACAGGGTGAAAGGGCCTTTTAATAATTCACGTTAGTGATGCTGGTTTTCCAAATGTGATGAATGTTCTAAATTTGTGTTTCTAAAACTTGTCCAAAGGCAAGGTTGAAAGGCTCTTGGCAAAGAAACAAACAAAACACATTTAAGTAATCATATCAAAATTTTAACTATAATATAAATAAAAAAGAATGTAAACAGATGGACAAGTTTTTGTAGCATATCTGTAACTTAGGGTGAAACGCAGGTACCGAATTGTTCACACATGATTCTTAACAATGTTTATAGGGATAACACATGAAACATGGTTAGAAAAAAATCTAAGAAGTCGATGTTAAGTTGCTCGGTTCAGATAACTGCTTTTCTATAAATTTATCCTGGTTACAATTTTCTAAAGCTTTTTTGCACACAGTTCTACTGCAGGACTTCTGCTGAGTTGATATAATAGGACTACTGTGGCTCAGGCAGACCCATTTAGGAAAGGGGGGTACTAAAGACTGAATTTCAGAGTCTTTTGAGTCATAAATCCTCTTCTTAGAAAGTGCCTATTATCAACTAAGAAAAAAAAGTCACAAACAGTTGTGTATAGCTAGTCCCTTAAATGGTATGTATTGATAATAAAATACACGTTCATTTGTAAGAACCCAGAAAATTTTATTTCTTTTGACCAAAGTATATTTCGTGAAGTTGATCAAAGAGGCATACTTTTAAATTGATGCATGCATGACATTTAATTATGGGAACAGGGAAGTTATTGTTTGCATCAAGTTGAAAATATATTCCAGTAATTTGTACATTATCAGACCACCTGTATATAATATGTTAACAACATACACAAGATGATAGCAAAATCTAAGGAGATATTTTGACCTATTGTTGCCATTTTTATGAGCTTTTCTAACTATCTCCCAGCATCCCCAAACAAAACCACCAGAATTGAAAGACAAGTTACCGCAATCAGACTGGAGAAGTGCAGAACAAAGTAATTTATAAAAACAGTTGGTATTTTAGAATTTCTATTAGAGCCCACAACATGCCCACAACATGTACCTCTTTAATCCAAGAGTCTCAGAACAGATGTTATGTGCCATGAGTTCCATTTCCCCTTCTTTGTGCCCACAACTTCCATTACTCATCATGGAAGTTTCCAGGGGAGCATGAGTCTTCATGCTATGCTAGAACATTTCTCTACCACAGGCACAAGAAAACGAGGTACTCACAGTATAAGGAATCAGCCTTGAAATTGAGACTTAAGTTGCTTTCATGGTGAGGATGGTTCTTTTTTCTTGACCTCTGACATTTCTTGAATTTCAGGGTATTTGCCTACTTAACCATGTATGAGACAAGCTTGGTTAAGCTTTTAAAGGTGAATGAATGGTAAAAATAATCTGCATACAGAAATGGTCAGTCTATCTTTAGCCACATGCTTCAAAAAATAACCATTGGTGTAAAGTTATGTCAAAATGACTAAAACAGCAGGGCAATTTGACGTTGCAGTCCACGCCTTCGCTTATTAGTGGTGCAAATATTCGCTGTGTTCTGCCATTGACTCAACTGACCTATGATATTATTGTTCATATACACGGGCAAGAAACATGGTTTTGAACTCCTCCAGGTTGTCACCAAGGGGGAAAAGGTATCAATTGCTTGTTTATGGTGCAGTTATCACAGTATTCTTTTTCCAGTCACCTGTGTTCCTATGTGCATGACACGACGAGGTGCTGAATGCACTCTGCTGTTTTCAGCAGAAATGCATGTGTTCAGCCAACTTTGTATATAGAGTAGTCTTTTAGGTTCCCAGATTCCGCAATTCTTACCAGTTGAACTTACTCAGATTTGAATGAAGGGTGAACACTTGCTTTAATACGTGCAATAATGATAGAGTCCTGTTCTGTGTTCTCTCAGCCGGCACAGAGACAGTAGATTCTTTTTTGGGGGACCAGACGACTGCATGTTTTATTCTTATACTGTATAGATGCTTTCAGTGCATCCAGAATAACATTTTTATTATTATATTTCTGAACAATGTACTAATAGGAGTAAATAGAAATGTATTTAAAATCCAAACATTTTCCAAAGCAACTTACATACCTTCAATATTTTTCTATGATAATACAGAAGATCAGATGCTGTACCCTGGACAGGTGGTTGTAATGTAATAGCAAGAGTCAAACAAAAACGGAAATGTGAGCTGTGCATCATAACGACAAGTTTTGCCAGTCTGTATTAGGATATTATTGCACTAAATATGATCTAGTAGGTAGACGAGCTTATGATAAAGAGAAAAGAAGCACACAAAAGGCAGATGACAATACCAAAGCTACTAGAGTCCCACAATGACATAAATACCACTTAGAATGGTTTGGGCATAAATGTTGAATAGAGACATATACATCATTGTTAAAATGGAAAATTTTTATTATGACACTAGTTTCATCTCACATTAAGTATAGAAGTACTATTGTTCTAAGTAGTCAGTTAAAAAAATGTATGTAGAACAGAGGAAGAGAATTAGAAAATCTGGGATTTTAAACTGCTTTTAAGAACAAGTATATACTCCTGGATTTCCCAGCATGTTAACAAGAATATTAATTATGACCACTAACAAAAATGCCATTTTGGAAAATTAATCCTATTGGAGCCCAAACGCAAATCACAGCTTCCTTTAAACTTAAGGAGATTTTGTTCTCCTGAGATCTGGCCCATTTGCTGTTCTATTTTAAATTACTAAATTCTTTTAGGAAACTTGAAAAAAATTAGTCTTCAGAGCTGTGACTGTTTTTAAAGTGTGCAGTGGCTGGTACTGGTGAAATTATGTGTCATATTCTTAATGAATTCTACTATCTTGTATAATTTTTATCTTTTAAGCTATTTTATGTCTCTTTTCCAAAATTTTATGTAGGTAATGAGAAAATTTATCTAGAATGTACATATCATACATGGATAACTTTAAAATATGAATATTTTGTAATTATGTGAATGTTGTGTTTTAATATTTTGTTACATATAAGAATATTTCTCTTGTGATCTTGATTGGAAAGGGAGAGAAGAAAGAACGATTTTTTTGGAAAACATCATAGGATTAGTATCTGAGCTCTGTCTTGGATTCTGAATCTAGTTTTGCCACAATTACAGTGTACCTTTGGGCAAATTAACTGTTCTTTGGTGTGTCTGGGCTTCAATTTCCCCACCAATAAATAATAAAATGAAGATAAGAACTGCTCCATTCTTATATCAAGATGATATTAGGTCAGTGGGAAATCATCTTCCTTTCAAATGGAAATCACATTAAGAAAAATTATTATTTTTTTCTTTCTTTCATAGAAGATCAGCTGAAATATACTCTCTAAATATTTTTCTAGGGTTTAGAGGAGATTTCTCTGCTCAGAGGTCAGTGGGGAAAGGCATTGATGGCTAAATAATTTTTAGTCATTGGCATGTGAGCAAAAGAAATTTGGGAATTTAGAACTACTAATTAAATAAACATGGAAAGAGTGAAGGTCTTTGGAGAGAAAAGAGAAAGAAGAGAAAAAGACATGGAAATATTATGATTTTTGCTTATTCTATTTAATCATACTGCTTGGCAGAAATTCTCAATCTTGTGAGAAAAAGTAAAAAAAAATTGTTGAGTTTTCAAGATACAGAGAAGTTCATCTTTCAAATTTTTGTATAAAAATAATCATGACTCACTCAAGATATGTGGCTCCACATGGGCAGATGTTCTGAAAACCAAATTCTTAATTGTGAAAGAGTCTTTCCCAATAGCCAATCGATTTTTCAATGTATATCTTGAACTAGAACAAAAAGAAAACCATTTGAATTACATGAAAAAAACCACTCCTGTCATTGTGTTCTAAAACAGAGTATTCTAATTTAAAAAGTTATAATATATAATTAGTAATATTGACAACTCTAGGAAGCCACTTACGACATGTAAACATTTTATTTCTGAAAATGAGATTCTTGTACCCTAAGTCTTGTACCCTAAAGAATACACTCAAACCTGCAGTCACTGCATTTGTCGTGAGCCTTTGTGTAAAGAAAATAACGAGAGCACCAGAAACAAGGGGACATATCTTACACACTATGAAAGACATTTTGGTCTCTTACTGGGTTTTCTAATCTTTCCGTCATATCAGAATTTTAAAACTGTTATTACAAATTAGGAATTAGGCATCATTTTGAAAGCAGACACAGTTTCTCAAGTTAAAGAAGGATTAGTTTTAAATGCCTGATATATTTAAGAAATATTAAGGGAGATATAAGAGGATCATTCATCATTGACCATGACTTTCTACTATCCGTTCAAATATTTTTGATTTATTTGCTAAATAGTTGATAACATTTATATTTCTATCCACTCTGATAGGCCCATGGCATTCCAAATCACAGTTGCATTACATATGTATTCTACACATATGTAAATAAATATTTTCAATCAACTCGCTCTCAGTGTAAACTTTGTACTTACAGCCTACATGCTGTTACCAGTCAGATAACAAAAACTTCTACAACTATGGAATGACGTATATAATTTTTTTGGATATAGACCAACTTGACATTATAGGAAATGTTCTTATCTTGGTCCAGGAAAATAAACCAAGAGGTGATGTGTGGGGCTACACGGTAAGAACAAAAACGAGAGCCAGGTTTTAAATAGGTTAGTAGTGCCAGGGCTACGTGAGCTCATGAGAGTCCAAGTCATGATTTCCATTTCCATATTTGGAACAAATCTACAAAGAGGAGCATATGGTGGTCACAATCTAGATCTAAGCATGTCATTGGTAATGCTTTTGGGTGCATCAGATCAAGTCTGGTGAGTTTATATAAGATTTTTTTCTATTGTCTTAGCTTTACTGGTGTACACTGCTTTATAAACATTACTTTTATTGACTGCTCTGTATAAGTATGAGCAGCCTTCTCCATGAGAAGGATTGACTAAGTCTGGATCTGCCATTAGCCCTCAAAAGAAAAAAAATGTGAAGGGCAACAAAAATAGGGTTGTTTGAACAGAAACAAAACCATAACATCCACGTTTCTATAGTTATAGCTTATTTTTCTCACTGGCACATCACCAGGCAAAACAAAAGGACAAACGTGGATGCATTTCCAAGCATCAAAGACTCCTAAACAATAAATAATGTGAATTATAAAACCTAATGCAATCCTAGGACTTGAGCAAGTAATAAATTCAAACATATCTATGGTGCATACATTTTTCTTTAGTATCGGTTTTTCTCATCCTTACGTAAAAGAGTGCTTACGTGAGATGTTCCTAATACCCATAAAGGAATTATAAAAAATGCAATTTTAACAATGAAGCTATAGAATGGTCTCATTAAAAGAGACACGTGTTTGGGTTTTTCATGCCTCTTTCCTGTGAAATTTAGATCTTCGATAAAATATTTTCCCTAAACTTTATTTTCACAGAATCATCACTCACAAGCTTAATGTTAATATTTGCACTACTTCAGTTTGGCATTTGCCACCACCTTGTTTTTTCTTCCACAAAGGTGTCTATTAATTTTTCACAAATTTACAAGTTTTTTTTATCTCCTGGATTTTACTCGTTTAGAATATTTCTAGAACTAGAGGTTAGATGCTATAAATAGTGACTTTGTTAGTAATTCTCTTCCTGGAAATGTGAGTTATTCTGTATGTTTGACATTTACAAATCCATAGACTTTTCTTATATTAGGATAAGATGCTTTGTATTTTGGTTTTATTTTCCATCCTTGGTACTTTTTCCCCCAAAACAACAAAAAAAAAAAAAAAAGAGAGAGAGAGAGAGACTTAAAAATTAATTTTTTTCTCTGATCCTAGGTCTTTTTCTACATTGGAAATAATGAAGATAAACATTTATATAATTATAAATTTGATCTTTGTTTCCATGATAATGGAATTTAAGTTAGAATTCTCATAATTTAATTTATAATTCTCATATGTGGTAATATTTCCAAAAGTTATAGTGAAAATCAGTTTGGGACCATAAAGAATGTGAAGATGAGAAGCACTAAAAAAAAAATGAACATTCTTTGTTAACAAAATAATAGAATTACGATGCCTAATTATATCAAACAAATCAAGTTGTTAAATGATGTCCATGTGAAGTATTACCAATATGTTTAATCTTCAAAGCATTTTATGTAAAATAATTGGTTCGCAATCATCCACCGAGTGCAGAAAATAACTCTTACCCAAGTCCAGAGGCCAGGAAACACAATGGAGTTCTACTACCATGAATTTCCTGTCCTCTACCTCTCAAAACACTTGAGGGTGTGCACAAACACACATAACCAAACAAATCATCTTCTACATAGAGAAAGGCAGTTAACTTTTTCATTTAAATTTATTAAATTTATCTAAATTTATTAAACTGTATGGTGAAGTTTGAGAGTGAGAAATTATTTTAGTAAAGAGAAAACAGGTCAACATTTATGCTTATGTACTTATTTAGATAATACTAAAATTTGTAGTTGGTCCTACATTCTAATTAAAATTCTGAGTCATGTAGGAAAGGGACATATGAGCTAGAATTTTTTAATGCGTACTGTGCCAGATGTTGTAAGTATTGGCCTGTCTTCTAACTTGAGATATTCTATCTCTTGAATTTCATGATGAGACCAGTGTGTTTGCATGCTTTATGATGGTCAAGACTGTTGAGATTTGGACTGGGAATGAGGAAAATGATGAAGGCAAAGGAGGAGGGAAGACTGAATGAAATCTATCTGCTTCCTGACCTTCAGGCTTAGAAGTTAAATAGGTTAATTTGGCTTGTATTTATTGAGTACTCATTCTCTGTTTATGCTGTGCTAAACACTATTCAGATTATCAAATTTAATTTTTGCAACAACCCTGTGAAGTAACAGATAAGGGAACTTGTCAGGATAGCATAGCTCTTGAGTGGTAAAGGTGAAGTTCTAACAGAGGCAAGCCGACTTTAGAGAGATTTTTATAGAATATTGACATTGCAAGGGCCATCTAGTCCAACCACAAATTCCAAGTCTTTCAAGACATGTAATTTTAAAGGCTCCTGAAATTAAAATAACTTTTAAAAATTTCATTCTGTAGTGTAAATGTAAATATTTGATTTTTCATGGTAGGTTAGAGTAAATGACAGAGGTTGAAGTTATAACTGTTATAAGCACAAGGTGCTCTACCCCAACAATGGAATTTTCCTTCACTTCTCCCATCAATCGAAAGGCATCCTGTAGAGGTAAATTCCCAAATGCGGTAGTAAGAGGCAAGTTGTGGTCACTGATATTAACACTTTAACCTAAGGAGGTAATGCATGATAGTCAAGGAAAGCAAGAGACATTCAGGATTTTTTCTATAATTTCTCTCCATTTTTAATATTGGAATTTGGATGAGATTCTGGAAAGAGTTTATTTTTAAAATTTATTTTTTGATGCACTGAGTTTTAAGTGGATTATGCAGATCTTTTTATTGATTACACTGATGTTGCCTTCTTGGCCAAACCACTATTAAATGCATTATCCAAATGAACCATTTCTGTTTAGAATGGCAATTTGCATTATTTCCAAATTTAATAGGTTTGTTGTACGTATATTTCCTTTAGAAAGTTTAAATAATTTTCTCTAATGAAAAAAATGTTAATTTTCTGAATGTGATTTATTTGTCCTACCTTCTGAGATTTTTTTTTTTTTAAAGCTTGTGTATTGCGATAAGGAGAAGAAACAAGGTTATTACAACATTACACTCTGGGATCCTTAGCTCAAACCATCTTGTTTCACTTTGATGATAACACAGCCAGAGGTAACCATAGAAAAGACCATTTCACTTCTTTCATAACAGCTGTAGAGGACTCTAGTGATACTACCCAGAGCTTTTTATAGTTAGCTCACTTTCATCCTTGACTATTGTATTATAACTGCATTATTATTTAAATGAGGTCATGATTTGTACTACATCTGAATGAAGGTACTTGGTCAGAGAACAACCCAGGAAAAGAAACAGAAGTGCAGGGCTAGCAGTTGCTTCCTCATCGTCGGTTTTTTGTGTGTAATGTTTTTAAATAGTTTTTTTAAATTTATTTTTTGAAATAACACATTATCATAACCACTGTTAGGAATTTAATGAAACATTAGGAAGCAGTTTGAAAGGTTGTCCAATGTTGGGGTTTTAAAAAAAATAAATATGTAAATGAGTGCTCCCCCAGCAACCAAGTTTAAAACCTCTGGTTCTGACCTAGAAGCCCAGTCATAAGCACTCGGCTGGCTGCGCTGTACGTCATGGGGTAAAGCCAAGAGGGTCTGACCACTCTCTCCTTCATGTAGAATCACTGACTGTTGAATGACCAGACCAGTCAAGGCCAAAATATCCACACTGTGCCTGAATATGCCAGGCTGAGTATTCATAGTAACTAATTTAAATACTTCATTGTCAAATATCTTCTCCTCCTTCTCTGCTAAATCACCTTTGATAACATGAAGGCGAATGCCCTCCTTCTCTGTTGAGTTAGGGAAATTGGACTTTGCGACTAAAACAACAAAGATTATCATTGATCGCAGAACACTTGGTGTCATGGATCCCTCATTGGCTCCTCGACTTTATCAATTGAAGTATGACAGGGAATATTCCTGATGAGGCCAAGATTGAATAAACAGAAAGAATAGCTAGCAAGCTATGCAAAATCGCAATATACATTCACTTTGAATTCCATGTCAAAGAAAGTTTGATAGGCCTGAGTCTTTAATATTGGTATGTTATGTCACAAACATGCATTGTCAGTTTATACAAAAACCAAATGCACATTCATTTAAAATCAAGATTATTTAATGTATTCCATATTTAGAAAAATAGTGGCAAGGATTGTTTTGTGATTTCTGTGGGAAGGTTTTCACATGTTGTGATTCTTGAGATTTTTCAAAGGTTAAGCACAGTATTCACGTACATCTTGTTTTGGTTGGCAGCACCGTCATCTTCCCTACCTTCCACCCTAGAATCCACTCAGAGTTAAAGCAAGACAGAACATGCCTTTCATATTAGGAACAATATGAC
The DNA here is from genome assembly GCF_002007445.2 of Ailuropoda melanoleuca. Lineage (NCBI taxonomy): Eukaryota > Metazoa > Chordata > Mammalia > Carnivora > Ursidae > Ailuropoda > Ailuropoda melanoleuca. Next base: position 5,288,878 of record NC_048231.1, on the reverse strand, counting down.
TGTTACCACATTGAAATTGGAAACCAATCTAGCACCATTTCTACCCTGAAACATTCACTGTAATTTATTGAAAAAGCAGTGACTCCTAGAATTGCTTGATATTCACACAACACAAATCAAAATGTGCATTATTTATAATATACTGAAAACTATAGATTTCTTTTTATTCTATGTTCTAATGACTTTGCTTACTCCAGTTGCAGCATTTTGTAAATTATGAAGCAAATTCCTCACTATAACAATACTGTTACTATGGGAATTTATTTTTGCAAATTCATAAATGTCTTTGCCACTGAGACCATATTGGTGATAGTTTGGGGTATTAAAAATGCCTCTATAAGGGTTAGGGTTAATTCACTCCAGTTTCCAACAACTGATTCATATATTGCCTAAGGAAATAATGCAAAAACTTCATGTGATATTTTTAACATCATTATGCTAAGCAGTACTTGTTTGCTCTTTTAAAAATTTGATTCATGCTTAGATCAGTTCTTTCTACTTAAACAAAGGTACTGCAATGTGTAACATAGGAATTTTGTATGTACTGTTAACCTATCTCCTGACTGCTGAGAGAATGTGTGAAAATATTTAAACTTTGACTTTAGGGTCAATTCTGGAATATGTGTGATCAAAATTTGCTTTTGGGAAGTTTGTGGTGATTATCACTTTATTTAAAATTTGTTCTCAAGAAATAGTCTTTTTAAAAAGTGAATTGGCAGGTGGAAGTTTCCAACCCAAAAGAATTCTGGGTTTCAGCACAATAAACTGTATTTCATCAGGGAGGATTTTTGGTTTTTTTTTCACACTTTATTTAAATGTGAATATTTTTTCATGATACAGAATAAAATGTGCATTTTATGGAACTTGTTTGAATTGAGTCTTTGTTGAAAATTATTGTTTTGAATGTGGTTTAATAAGTAAGAAGCTCTCCATTACAAAACTACGAAGCAGTGGGTTCAGAAAAAATATTCTTTTCATATATTAGCATTTATAATTATTTTAAACTTCTATAATATATTCCCTCTAATATATTGTACTGTAATGGTAGAAGCAATAAAATTAGTATCATATTGGAAGTTAAGATTTTAAACCCCCTGCAGTATATTTGTTTGAATTAAAAGATTTCTCTGTTCTACTAAAGATAGTAATAAAACCTAGAAAGAAGTTTGGGGCAAATTTTATTTCAAAATGGGATTTCTTTTAATGTTTCTTAATTCTATCAATCTATCAAAAATGTAATTATTTTCCTAATATTATGGGTTTATCCCAGTCTGTGCAATTTAGAAGCAGAATGTACATGGAAAAATAGAATACTTCCATTCTTCGGAAAAATCCATAAATAGTTTGGCACTACCCCTTGAGGCGTTAAAAGGCAAGAGCTGGATAAGTAATATAGGAAAGCTGTTACATGAGGCCTGTATATTTTTTCTAATTAAAGAAACACAAGTTTAAGGGATGCATTTTTTGGACAACACCGAAGAGTTACTCAATCTATTGTTTCTCTGTGCAATACAGCATTTTGATTAGAGGAACTCAATAAAGATTTCTTTGTTATGTGTGAATGAAAGTATATTTATAGAGGATATTCTAGAGTCAGCTCTTGTTTATAAAGGAGTCAAAGACATGATGATCACACTTAATTAAATGGATCAGTACACAAATTATCGGTAATTAACACCTTTTCCACTCTGCCCTTCCCCCCTTCTTTACACACACACACACACACACACACACACGCAGAGCAATCAGTTACAATCTCTCCTTGTAAATTTTGTGATAATACATCTATTGAGAAAGATACAAACTTTCAAAACATGATAAAACATATAGATTTGGATGACTAAATACTTAAGTGCCAAATACCATTAAGAGGAGAATGAGACAGAAGTTTCTGTCCCATGGTCTATTTTCTCTGGAGTGTGATGCAGAAAGGAACATGCTTGAGCCCCCAGTCCTCAGTCTTGTGTCAGTGCTTCTGCTCCCAACCAGCAGGGAAGGTTTTGCTTTCTGTAAGATCACTGAAAACACCCAGTTTGCCTCTATCAGCTCAGATCCATTTTGTTTAATCTAAGCAAATTAGCACAATGCGCTTTAACTGGATTAAATAATGATGTGCCCTGTGTGAACAACCCGGACTGGCAGACATATTACAGCTGGAAGGGACTTTGGAAATGAATCAGCAACAAACCTACTTTGAGAAATGAAGAAACCAAGAATAGGAGAGGGTAAGCAGTTCTCCAAAATTCTATGTACAGTAGAGGGGCTGGATTATGATTCAGTTGTCTTGATTCCAGCTCCAGTGTTTCTTCCCCTATATCACATTGCTGTCAGGGGTTTCCACAGTGTAACACACACACACACACACACACGCACACTTTAGCTAATGCTACTGAAGATGTTACTAGACTCATCTCTGGGTGTTGCCGAAAGGACAGTTATGTGTCCAACCATGCTATTTACATAAAGACGTGTGACCTTTATTTCAGTTTTTTTTAAACTAAAAACGGTATCTGACAAAAGGTGTTACATTTCATGTGATATGAAGGTTGTTACTCAGTGTCTACAATCATGATACCTTGTACACCTAAGAGTTTTAGAATAAGAACTAAATACATCATCAGTTTGTTGTCTCTGGCTAAAGCTGGGCAACCGGGTCAGAGGTCGAGAAGACTGAAAAAAGATTGGCTGGACACTGACCACCCCAGATAGGACCAAACCCTGACAGGATGTCTGTACTTTTTATAGAACTCCAACTGTTATGTTTTGCTGCCGTTGTTATTGTTATACTTGAATTGATTTTGATATAGAACCAAGTTCTTACTATTTTGTATACTGTATATGGATGGAAGGATGGATGGATGGATGGAGAGATAGGCAAGTAGAGTTGTCTATTTGTCAGATAGAATTCTTGCTCCCAATAATGCCTTAGAGAGACAAGGCCACAGACTCTGGGTAATGAGAAGCCTTTTCTAAGCTCCTTATAGCTAGAATGTCAGAGAGTTTTCAAATCCAGATTTTTGATTCCAAATCATGTTTTATTTGCCTCAAAGTGACTCTCAGACTTGCATTAGATACCTGGTTTTCATATCAACATTTGTAGAAATAAAACAAAATTATTTTGGAGAGGACTCTTTAGAGGTTCAAGGTCTTCACATAAAGCTATCATCTGATCACGGAATTTCCGGGTTTGGTCTTATGCTGGTCCTTAAGCAGGAGAAATGCTAAGATTCACTTTCATCTATGGTCTGTCTATTCACAGATATGAAATATTGCAATTCATGGCATCACCTTAGTTTCTCCTTTGCACAGCAGTCTATGTGGAAAAGCCCCACAGGAGCACTGAGATCAGTATAGGACACTCTGGTGATGTAGACATGAGCCACTTGAAGGAAAGGACTCCATTTTCCTCTTCCTTTCTAGCTCCTTGTGGTGTTTAGAGGTATGTGCCATGCCCAGTACAGATGCTTCAAAGTCTTGAAAGAATGCTTGGAGTAGTTCAGGTCTTATTCTTTTAAGACTTACTTCTGTTTTGAAAAGCTTTAACACAGCTAACTCATGTGGGAAAGATATACCTACCATTTGGTGTTATCTTTGCATTCAAGATGACTAAGACATCACAAATCACCTCTAACTGTCTGAGAATGTGAATTATAGGGCCTAATATTCCAAGTGCTGCCTTGATATCTTTGTGTCTCACAGGGCCCCAAAGATGTAATTATGAGTTCCTCTGTTCTTGCCACCTGTGCAACACTCCCCCAGCCCACCCCATTCCTATAGCAGGAGAATCTTCCCCCAACCTGGCTAGTTCTCCATTAGCCAGAACAGCTGCATTCCACCCAGTCTTCAACCTAACAGGATTTGACTTCCCTGACAGCCCGTCAGTTTTTTTCCAAACAAGCCAATCATACCCTCATGTGAGAACCTTACCCTCTTGCTACTATGAAGCCTTCCCGAGACAGCCTGTTTGTTTTGTTCCTGAGTGTAACTTCAGTGTAGACCTGCATGGTATGAAAGTCCTTCTCCTCCAGGCTGTGAGTATATGTGACTAGTAGATTGCTCTCTATTTCATTTGTTCAGTGTTTGGTGTTGTGCATTTAACCATATTGTACTATTTAGAATGGGGGATCCCTCCCTTGCCAACAAGGTGAATGGGATGCAGCTGGAACAAAATATCAATTCGCTTTATTGAAGAGAATTGTAATGTTTGTCAACTAATACTGTTAATCAAAAGTAAGCACATTATCTCTTCTCACTTTGATGGCTTAATTAAATAATCTGTAGTCAAACGTGGTGATAAAATTTGATTTGGTATAAATTTTGGATTTTTTTTCTTTTAACAAAATGTTGCTAATATTTCATAATAAAGGTAAATTGTTTAGCATAGATGGGGGTCAGCCATGTAGTAAAATTCAGTCCCTTTTTATCCCATTGGCATGCTTAGAACAAACTCATTTCCCTCATTCACTGTTGTAGATGTTGGAGTTTGTTGATGCAAGAAAACTGGAGTAATGATACTTTTCTTCTTGCAAATGTCTTCGCTTTCCAACTCACTCACTTTCCTAGGTATCAACTAATCAGACTTATCTGGACAATTCAATGGTAAGAGAAATTATACTTTTTCAAGTTCTTAAGCAATCCTTTGACTACTTTAAAGAGTTTGGACTGATCATAGACCATCGGTTCTCCACTGAGGGCAATTTTACTCCCAGGGGAAATTTGTCAATTTCTGGGGACATTTTCGCTTGTCCAACTGGGGCAGAAGCACTATGGGTATTCACTAGGCAGAGACCAAGAATGCTGTTAGACATCCTACATCACATAGGATAACCCCCACAATAAGGAACCCTCAAACCCAATATATCCATAGTGTTGAGCTTGAGTGTGATATTGTGATTTATACTAAAAATATATATTTGGCTTTTGTCCCCATTTCTGACACACAGGTTCTAAAACTCCTGGAATTTTTAAAATGATGAGAGCAATGGATATCTTTTGTTATGTTAATGAAGTGACTTTTGGAACACACCTAAGGACAGGGGCTGTTTACCAGTGGAATCAACCATGTAATTAGCCTCACCTCCAGCCTCCAGGGAGAGGAGAGGGGCTGGAGATTGAGTTCTATCACCAATGGCCAATGATTTAATCAATCATGTGTAGGTAGTGAAGCTTCCATAAAAAGTCAAAAGGACTGAGTTTGGAGAGCTTCTGTGTTGGCGAACTTGGGGAGAGTGGCAAGCCTGGAGAGGGAATGGAAATTCTACTCCTCTTGCCCTATGCATCTCTTCCATCTATTTCTAAGTTATAACCTTTTATTAAAAAATATATATATAGAGAGAGTAATCTAGTAAGTAAATATTTCTCTGAGTTCTGTGGGCCACTCTAGCAAATTAGTTAAATCCAAGGAGGAGGTCTTGGGAACTCTGATTTACAGCCAATCAGAAGTACGGATAACAATTGGCACCTACAGTGGACAGCAGTCTTGTGAGACTGAGCCCTTAAGATATGGAATCTGATGCAGTCTCTAGGTAGACAGTGTTGGAAATGAGTTGAATTGTAGGACACCCAGCTGATGTTGGAGAGTTGTTGGAGGTGTGGGGAACCCCTGCCCCTGACACACATAATACTCACATAGTATTTCGTGATCATTAACCCTTTTATTAAGAAACACTGTTTTAGACCATATGATGTGCTGCTCGTGCTTTTCAAATTATAAAAACCGTAATATGAATAGTTTGATCTGTAATAGGGTCAGAAGTTGGATATTTGGAAAGCAGCCCTTGAGAATATTCCTAAAAATACTTCTAAGCACCACAGCAGAGGCTGGAGGCTAGGGTGTGGCTGATCCAAGGTTTTTAATCCTTTCAGTCTGTATATAATCTTTACGCCCTTTTGTCTGAACAGAGCAGAATCATTCTACCATGACGAAATGGCAATTCTCAGTCCAATGCTATAACTTTCAGCTCAGTATAACCTTTACAGAATACTTTCATCTTCCACTTGATACTTAAGTTTTCGTATATTTATAGTGGTTTCTTTCAGGTGAAATTTGTAAATTAAAAAAAATGATAAATTCCTAACTTCATTTTGAAAGAAGAGCTTTTTCACCAGTCAAAATACTCTTTTAAGTATCTCTCAAATTACAAATTAGCCTATTTTATAGTACCCAGTACATTATAGCTTAAATTGTTGGCAAAAATGTGTGAAAATTTTGTGAATGAGTGATTCCTAGAATATTTCTTGACTCCAGCAATTTTGCTTCCCTTACCTCTGCTAGTGATTTACAATTTGTTTACAAATAAGTTCTGGTCGCTATCGGAACAGTGCTGCCAGGTGCAGATCTACTGGAGAAGCTTTTATTGTAGACGCTTTATTGCCTCTCTACAAATAACCTTTCAAAGTGCAGTTTAAATAGCATAAAATTCACTCATTATAAGTATACAATTCAATGACTTTTGGTAAATTTATATAGTTTCACATTCATCACTTTGATCTAGATACAAAACATTTCCAGAATCCTGAAAATGTTTCTCATGCCCATTTACAGCCTATTCGCACAATCAGCCCAAGCCCTAAGCAACACTGATCCGCTATTTCTATAGATTTGCCTTTACTAGAAATTTTATTTAAATAGAATCATACACTATGTAGGCTTTTGTGTCTAACTTCTTTCACTGACAAATGTTTTTGAGGTTAATCCATGTTGCTGTATGTATCAGTAGTTCATTTTTACTGCTGGGTTCTATTTCAATGCACGGTTATATCCCACTTTGTTTGTCTATTCACCAGTTTATTGACATTTGGATTGTTCCATTTTTTTGGTTATTATGAATAGTGCTACTCTAAACATTTGCAGACAAGTCTTTGTGTGGACATACATATTCAGTTGTTGGGGGTAGATGCCCTGGAGTGGAATTACTGGGTCATCTGGTAGGTTTATGTTTAACTTTTTAAAGAAAATACCAAGCTGTTTCCATCATTACTGTACCATTTCACTTTCCTACTAGCAATGTATTTACTGGTCCGGTTTCTCCACATCCTTGCCAATACCCAGTATTTTCAGTGTTTTTGATCAGAGCCATTCTAATGGGTCTAATGTCCGGTTTCTCCACATCCTTGCCAATACCCAGTATTTTCAGTGTTTTTGATCAGAGCCATTCTAATGGGCCTAAGTGGTATCTCTTTGTGGATTAAATGTGTATTTCCCTAATGACTAATGCAGTTAAGCATCTTTAAAGTGGCCTTCCTACATCTTCTTTGGTGAAATGTCTACTTGAATACACTGTGTTAAGAAAACATTCAAATCTCTTACCTTCGCTTTGCCTCTTGGTGACACTATTTTCCAGTTCTATGGAATGACAATTAATTGATTGGTGAGCTATAAGAGTCCCTGTTCAGTATTTCAGTGGGTTGATGAGGAGATAAGAGATACTTAATACTTTGGAAAGGTATTAACTTGAAGTTACAAAGCTACTTTAGTGCTTAATATGTCTGAAACCATACAGACTATCTCCTAAATGCAGCTAAGAGGTGCTGGACAACAATTCTGATGCCAAAGATTTTTAATCTTGAAAAATCTTAATTATCTCAAGAGCTGATTTTGAAAAGGAATTCAGAAGAATTTACCTGAATGAACTCTAGTTTAAACTATAGGAAACGTCAAAGGTGAACCACCTTAAGAATTAAAGATGAAATGGTCCAGACAATGGAATATTATTAAGAAACAAAAAGCAATGAGCTATCTGCCAAAAAAAGACTTAGAAAAAGGAAACTAAGATGCATGTTACTAATTAAAAGAAGCCAAATTGACAAGGTTACCTACTGTATGATTCCAACTATGTGATATTCTGGAAGAAGCAAAACTATGACACAGTAAAAAGATGAGTAGTTGCCAGGGGTCCATGGGGAGCAAGAGATGAAAAGGTGGAGCTAAGATAATTTTTAGGGCGATGCAATTACTCTGTATGATACTGTAATGATGGAGATGTGTCATTATACATTTGTGTACACTCACAGAATGTACAACACCAAGAATAAACTCTAATGTCAACTATAGACTTTGGGTGATAATGATGTGTGAATGTAGGTTTATCAATTGAAATAAATGTACTACTCAGATGGGGGTTGTTGATAATGGAAGAGGCTCTGTGTGTGTGATGGCAAGGGGTAATGGCAAATCTCTGCACTGTCTGCTCAATTTTACTGTGAATCTAAAACTGCACTAAAAATAAAGTCTACTAAAAAAATGAGGCATGTATATCTAGGAGAGATGTGTTCCTTGCAATCCAAACAACTTGGTGTCTGGGCTAATTCCTTTACTTTTCACACTCTTTCTGTCAAATCCTATATTTTGTGGAAAAGTCAATGAGTTGCTCTGTTCACTAATTTCTTCAGCAGCCTATGGGTTGGTGTTTTTTGTTGTTGTTGTTGTTTGCTTTTTTTAGATATGCATGCCACAAACCACTCTACTTGCTACTCACTACATACACCACCTTCAAATTTGCAAAACTCATGTTTGGAGGCCTGTGCTTTTCAGTGCTGTGGGTTTTTGTTGTTGTTATTTGTTTTCAGTTAAACTAAAATGAAAAGATTCTTCTTGCCCTGTGAAAGAGGAGATATGGCTATATAACCATGCTATAGCAATATTCTGTTGAGGAAAGTCACAGTTTGGTTCATAAGCTTAAGAAATGCTATAATATAGAATTCACCAGTTCATCTTTGTTGGTTTGTATTGCAAACTCATTCCTGGAAAGCTATGAGGGAAAGATTTTTTCTTTTGACTAGTCAGCTACAGTTCATTTTTCCAGATTAACCTAATGAGAACAAGGCTGAACAATTCTGAACAGAACAGACTGGCTCGCAGTTAGAGAGACTCAGTGTTGCTCCAAACCAAGCCTTTTGGCTCACTCTTCCCTGCCACAACTTATGCCACAGTGAAGCTTTGAAAAAAATGCCTATTAAAAAGTGCTTCACAATTCTGGGACCCCAGACTGTGTTGCTTCTAAATATATTTGTTCTGTGCTCATAAAGTGCAGACTAGGCTCCCACTAATTTACAAAAATAAATCCCATTCCCACTGGATTGATTCTGTGACCTGAATCTGTGAAGGCTAAGAGCTATCTCCTGGATACTCTTGTATTCTTCAGGACCCGGCAGAGAGCCATGTGTATGGAATACATTCAGTAGTTATTTGTTGACTAAACAAACACTGAATGTTATCTTAACATTGTTAAGTGTTAATTTGTGAAATGTTGAATGAATATCCAGAGAGACTACCTTCTAGCTCAGTATTTTCAGGCTTCTTTAAATTTATTCCTTTTGGTGCAATATAGTTAAAATGAAGAAATCAGCATTATATATTCTGGAATGGTGCTAACAACATTATAAAAAATACAGAATTACCAATACCTAACTGTGCCACTTTAATTCTCCTGTAATTACTCAAATGTGTTTTATTTTACAAACATACATTAGATTGGTTGTATAACTACTATGCCTAGAAAGGAGGGGTTGCAGAGGTAAATCAGGAAGAAAGCTTACTTTCGAAGGAGCTTGGAATTCAGGGTAGGAGGCAGAGAGTTAAATAACACAAGGGACTAAATACAGGTAGGAGGAATGGGTTGGGGAAACAGAGAAAATACTGATTGTCAATAGAATCATCCTGAAACTTCCAAATGAGAGCATCAGTGATAAGGCCCAGTTTTTTTTTTTTTTAAGATTTTTTTATTTATTTGGCAGAGAGAGAGACAGCCAGCGAGAGAGGGAACACAAGCAGGGGGAGTGGGAGAGGAAGAAGCAGGCTCCTAGCAGAGAGGCCTGGTGTGGGGCTCGATCCCAGAACGCCGGGATCACACCCTGAGCGGAAGGCAGACGCTTAACGATTGAGCCACCCTGGCGCCCCTAAGGCCCAGTTTATGCTCCCAGGGATACAGGGCTGTGAGCAGCAGCAGGTGGAAGGCACTGCTCCTGAGTCCCAGTGATGTGGCTCATGGTCAGGAGCATACCCTGCCCCAGGTCAAGGGAGCCAAACGATGTTAGAATGATGGATACAATCTTTCAGACCTGTCACATTAATTTTCCTGAGCATAGGTGTATTAATTTATCATATTGTTTAAGTTTTTTCCAAAGTCTATTATTCATTGGTGTAAGATTTGAAGTTTATGGAAACCACGTTATTTTATTGGATAGAAATTAAGTTGAAAATGTGTAACCTATAGGGGGCGCTTGGGCTGCTCAGTAGGTTGAGAGTCCAACTCTTGATTTCCGCCTCGGTCATAATCTCAGGGTGGTGGGATCAAGACCCACATCAGGCTCCTAGCTTAGTGGGGAGTCTGCTGGAGATTCTCTCCCTCAATTTCCTCTCCCCCCACTCTCTCACTCTCTCTCTCTCTCTCTCTCTCAAATGAATAAATAAATCTTAAAAAAAAATTGTGTAAGCTACAGAAATAAAGATGTACTATTTTATTTTTGACCTGACTTTTGGGAGTGCTGTGCTATTCCAGAGGTCCACAAGTATTGCAGATGACACTTTCCTGTCTATCTTGTCTTTTAGTAAATGAATTTCACCATCCTTTAGTGTGACCCTTTCAGGAAAAGGGCTCCAAAGGCTGTTGACACCTTTCAATTCAAACTGCACATTAAAATTTTAACAGCATTTTCCAATACTAATATTTTTTAAATTAAACTTTTTATTTTGTAATAATTATAGAGTCACAGGCAGTTGTCAGGTATTACAGAGAGGTCCTGTGTATCCTTCACCCAACTTCCCCTAATGGTTGCATCTTACCTAATTATAGTCCTATATCCAAACTAGGAATTTGACACTGGCACGATCTGTGTTTATATTTCTAAGTCATCTTATCTCCAGGGTAGTTCTGTAGCCACCACTGCAATCAAAATACAGAACTATCCCATGACTATAAAGATCTCCCTTGTGCTGCTTCCTTCTAGTCGCTTCCCCTGCCCTGCCATCTCAGACTATCCCCAGTTGTTGGCAACTGCTACTTTGTTTTCCATCCCTTTACTTTTTAAAAAAAAATGTCTTGTGAATGAATTCACCTAGCATGAAACCTTATGAGGCTGGCATTTTTCATTCAGCATAATGCCCTTGAGAACCGTCCAAGTCATTGTGTGCATTAAGAGCTTATTCCTTTTTATTTTTGTAGAGTGCTACATGATCTGAATGTACCACAGTTCGTTTCACCATCGAGGGGCATTTTAGTTGTTTCCAGTTGTAAGCTACTACAAATAAGGCTGCTGTGAATAATTGTGTACAGGCTTTTGTAGGAACATTAGTTTCATTTGTTTGAGATAAACATTCAGGAGTACAAATGGCCGAATCATATAGTAAAGGTTTGTTTAATATTTTAAGAAACTGCCAAAATGTTTTTCAGTCATAGTGACTGTATGATTTGCTACTTCTACTAGCAATGAATGCAAGATCCAGTGTCTCTGAATCCTTGCCAGCATTTGGTATCGTCACTGTTTTCACTTGAGCTAATCTAATAGGTGTATAATGATGTCTCATGGTGGGCTTAATTTGCATTTCCGTAATGGCCAGTGACGTTGAACATGTTTTTGTGTGCTCATTTGTCATCAGTATATCATTTCTAAGGGAATGTCTCTTAATGTATTTGTCATTTATTTTATTGAATTGTTTGTTTTTTTAATGTTGAGTTCTGAGAATTAGTTATATGTCCTAAATATGAGTCCTTTGGAGGATATGTGGTTTGCAAAGATTTTCTCCCAATCCATAAAATGTATGGACATCCTCTTAACGGGATCTTTTGTAAAGGAAAAGTATTTAATTGTGATTAAGTCCAATTTAGAGATTTTTTAAAGTAGATAATGCTTTTCAAATGATATGTAAACACGACTCATGAAATTCCAGGTTCTGAAGATTTTCTTCTGTCTTCTAAAAGTTTCAGATTTTTGTGTTTAACACTTAACTCTATAGGTCAATGAGTTAGTTTTTGTAGAAGGTATGAGACTTAGGTTGACAATTACTTTTTTGTCTATAGATGTTCAATTGTTCCAGAACCACTTGTGGAAAAGGGTATTCTTCCTCCACTGAATTGTATCTGCTTCTTTGGATAAATCAGCTCGTCATACTAATCTGTTCCATTTATGTGTCTGTTGTTCTACAATACCATATGATCCTGATTGGAGCTATGCAATAAGTCTTGAAATTGGGTGAATAATTCCTCACAATTAATTAATTAATCACTTTTTAAAAGTAGGCTCCATGTCTACTGTGGAGTCCAAAGCAGGACTTGAACTCGACCCTGAGATCAAGACCTGAGCTGAGATCAAAAGTTACATGCTCAGTGGACTGAGCCACCCAGGCACCCCTCTTATTTTTAAAAATTACGTATAGCTATCCTAGTTCCTTTGCTTTCCCATATAATTTCTAGAGTAATTTTGTCTATATCAATCTATGGAAAAGCTCATTGAAATTTTGATAGAAATTGCATTAAACCTGTATATAAATTTCGGGAGAATTAACATCCTTACTATGTTGAGTCTTCCAATCCATGACTATAATCAATCTATTTATTTAGAGATTTTTAAAATATATTTAATTAGCATTTTGTAGTTATCAGGATACAAGTATAAATTGTATTGGAGATGAGGTATATTTATGTACATATAGTGATTATAAGTAGTATTACATTCTTAATTTGGCTTCCACAAGTGTGTTGCTATTATATAGAAATATAATTTATTTTTTATGTTTATCTTGTGTTACGTGACCTTTTTGAACTTATTAGTTCTAGGAGTGTTTTTGTAGTGTTCTTGGGATTTTCTATGTAGACTATAATATCATCTGCAAATAGGGATAGTTTTACTTCTTTGTTTCTGATCTATATGCCTTCTATTCCTTTCCTTGCCTTGTAGCACTGCTTAAAACAGATGAAAGAAGACACTGGGTGGTCAAGGCCATCTTCTGGGAAATGATGAGGAGTCTAACTTGGCAAAATCAAAGGGTGCATCTAGGTTATCAAACTCTTGTATCAAACTCTTTTTTTTTTAAAGAAAAAAGATTATTTATTTATTTGAGAGAGAGAAATGGTGGGCAGGGCAAAGGGAGAGGGAGAATCTCAAGCAGACTCCCGGCTGAGTGCAGAGCCCAAGGCAGGGCTCGATCTCATGACCCTGACCTGAGATCATGACCTAAGCAGCTGAAATCAACAGTCGAGGGCTTAACCGACTGAGCCACCAAGGTGCCCCTCAAACTTTTGATACAGGTGGAAGGGGGACTGAAGAGATCGTTCATAAGCACAGTGAGAAAGCCCTCTTCTTATTTCAGAAGAAAATTAAGAAAGTAATACAACACATTGGGTAAGAAAGCTACAGACCAAAGAAAGCTTTTCTTAGTTTCCTTTTCTTACTTTTCCTCCAAATGGGAAGGTATCGCTCATATTTTACATTTTGAAATTTATAAGAATTTTAATCCTATTTTACAGTCTAGATGCTAAGATTTAAGAAAATGTCAAATAGCAGAAAGGTTTTTTGGGCACTGGCTTTGAAGTTATTTATTTTTTTAAGACAAAACCAAATATGCTTTATTTAAAATTATTACTTTTTCACTTCTATTTTCTCATTTTTGTTAAATAACAAATCTGTACTTTTTCATAAATTCACCTTGCCCAGAGTTAGCAAACATTTCCTTTATACAGGAATCTATTAGAGGATGTTTAAAGGAGCTTCTTCAAACCAAATCAAAGATGAATGATCAAGAAAAATATTTCTAAATAATTTCTGAGGCTTGACAAATTTTAGTCATCCTCTTTCTTATTCACTGTAAGTAATAGTGGTAAAGACAAACACAATTGCTACTTTAAGCATATTTATTAAGAGCTATGTAGGGTGGAAATTTTGTTAAGTGTTAAAAAAAATGTAAGCAAACAATAGACAAGCTGAAAAATGGGGTTGTAGTGGGTGGCTGAAGCATCTTTCTGTTAAATCATGTCATGAATTCTTCCCTTACACACAGAGTTGCATCATTTTTCCAGGGATTCTGTTGTCATGACAACAAGTTTTACAGGAGCATTTTCAGATTCCATAGTTAGAATTGCACAAAAAAAGAGTTTGATACAATGAACACAGGTGAGCTTTAGTTATTACATTTGGATAAAGGTCCCCTGATTTATCAAAGTCATACCCTTGAAAAAATTAAAAATATGATCTTTCTTTCCTTTTTGGAGGAAGGTCATTTTACTATAAAGTTTTTTTTTCCCCCTCAAGAAAATGAATTCAAAAGACTCCAAATTAGGGGTTCCTGGGTGGCTCAGTTGGTTAAGCATCTGCCTTCCACTGGAGTCTGATCCCAGGGTCCTAGGATCGAGTTCTGCATTTGGCTCCCTGCTCAATGGGAAGTCTACTTCTCCCTCTGTCCCCCCCACCCCCCGCCACCGTCCTTGTGCACATAGCACGCTCTCTCTCTTTCTCAAAAATAAATAAATAAAAATCTTTTAAAAAAAGACTCCAAATTGTCTCAGTTTAAATACTGTTAGATTTCAAGGTAATTTATAATGGATAAGACATGATGACATCTAATACATGAAAGGACTTGAAGTCATAGTCTATTTCTTGTAGCAATGAATTTTGGTAAGTACTAGTAAGCTGAATATAGTTGCAAGTATAGGTTGAACATGAAATATTCTTAAGAATATGATAGTAATCTGCATCGGGCATATTTTATATTACTTGAAAATCCAATCTCATTAAAATCTCTTGAAAATCTCTCTCATTAGTGTTGGAAAAAACCTACCTCTCTGGTTGTCCTGTTTCTCTATTGCAAATAGCTTCAAGTAACTGGCAACTCTTTGTGTTAATTTCAAATGTGTAGCCCTATTATATTGTTTTGTAGTGATGCATTTATAATCATCTTCAAAATAACACATCAAGTTTTATCTTAGAATGTTCATAACCATCTTATTTCTAGAGAGATGGGCAACAAATCAATATTTTGTGCTTTTAAAAATCATTTTTTTCTATTTCTATTGGCTACTGGAGCCCCATCCATTTCAACTGCATTCCAAATGCCTCAAAATTTTAAGGAGACTTCAATACTACAAAATACTTCTGATTACATTTAATGGGCCAAGACTTAGTTATAGATCCTAGTATAGTTGTAAGAATGACTAGGACATGTTGAGTTTTAGCAGGGTGGCAATATGGCTGGCCAAATATACCAGGTTACCTTTGCTAATAGAAGGAGCAGAATGAATTTTGGGAGATGATTTCCAATACAGATTCCTAGCAAAATTTTTATGATGCTTTTTCATGCTTAATATTCCAAAGTAGTATGTGAAGTAACTGAATGCTTCAATTAAGAAACTACTTGGTAAAACTATCCTTTTCCTCACTGTGCAAACACATAGCTAATTCATTGCATGGGTTTACAGAGCTGTGCTAAAGAAAGGTCTTCACTAAATTAGCTGTTAGTAGATAAAATTTTTGCCAATCTCCCCATAAATCTATCCCTGAATCTCAAACATATTTATTCAAAATCTATTATTTGTGAAATACTAAGCATGATTCTGCTAGGGCTGCAACAGTAAGATACTCTTACACTTTTTAACCGGGGGAGTTTAAAATAAGTAGCCGTTATTTAAGGCAAGATTTGGCAAGTGCTATAAAAGAGGTATGAAGTATGTTTGGAGTTCAGAAGAAGAATGTGGCCCTGGAATCCAGTGGGTAGAACTCCAATGGATATAGTGTTGAAGCATTAGGGGAGAGTGCAGAAAGATAAGGCATAAACGGAGGTCTATGTGGGAAATGATGGCATGCATTGAGGGGAATGGCTTGACCACGTGATGCATATATTACAGTGGAGGACATAAAGATTAAAGAGTCTAGAATAAGGAGGGCCTTACGTGCTTTACTAAATGGCAAATGTGTTCTGAAACTATTAAGAAAATGGTGAGCTACTGAAGGTGCAAGCAAGAGAGTGACATGATTAAAGTTGTGTTATAGGACAACAAATTTCACTGTATGTGTAAAGGAAATCAGAGGCAATGAAAAATGGAGGCAAAGAAAATGAGCAAATGCTTACTTTAATAGGAATGTACAGATGAAAAGTGAATAGCATCTGGATGAGAGGGCCTTTGGAGTCAAAGGTTTTGGACTTGGTGACTAAAATAATTGCATCACTTTTATATCAAAGTCAGGCAGAGGAACTTGTCAAGGACTGTGTGTGTGAATATAAAAAGTTCATTTTTGGATAAGCTAAATTAAACACTTTACAAGTGAGATTATCTGAAAGCGGCTGGAAATGATAATCCAGACAAGGTTTATGGGTTACTAATGGTGTCAACAGGTTAATGAAGCTCGGTGTGTCTCAGTTTTATCACGGGTGCAACACTAGTGCTTGCCTCATTGGGCTGTTATGAAGATAAAATGACTGGATACTAGTACCTAGCTTGTGGTAAGGAATCTTCACTAGTCACTATTGTAGCGACGATCATCATTATTTGTCAGGTGCTCTTATAATGGCTGTAGGGGTCAATAAGAAAACGGGGAATGAGCAAAGAAGACAGAGGAAGAAGGACAACAGAAGAAATGCAATGGTATAGTCCACAGGCAGATGGCAACTTGGTTTCTAGGGCCAGAAGAGGAACTGCCAATAGATTTGGAAAGTGGAACCTTTGAGATAGTAGATTGAGTAGAGAAGTAATGGCAGACAGACTGCAAAGGGTTAAGAGGTAAAAAGTGAAAAGAAGAGGCAAGGCTATTTATCCCATTTGTTCAAAAACAACTGGGGAAAAAAAATTGGTACTGAAGGGAAAGAAAGGAAGAAGTTTAAGTGGCTGAAACTGACAGCAGAGGCAAAAGAACCATTTGAGATTAGTGTATTCATTTGTGTGTGCTATGAAAGGTGAACGTGTTGTTGAGAGCTGGTTCTATACTGACAGCCTTTTTTTCAAGACTTCCCAGGAAAATTTTACTAGAGAACCTGGACACACAGTTTTGTTTTGTTTTTAATGATTCATGCTGTAACAACACTGTTTACAAATGGAGGCTTGTGGTAATCCTTTGAAGTTTTTATATGCTTGACAGTTGTTAAATCTTTATTTTCAACAAGAGGTGGATGATAATCTAGCAGTGTTCTGTTTCATTTTTCATTCTGTTTCATTTCATGTTCTGTTATTTTTAATTCATCAACCAATAAATGTTTATTGGTCCTTTACTCTGTATAGGCAATGCTAGGTGTAGACGGAGACACAAAAATGTAAAGGACTTATCTTTCATTGAGTGCATGAGACGGTTGGAATATGGGTAATTTAAATACACTTTCTAAGACACTGGAGAAATAAAATTTTCTAAAGATGGAAAATTTGTGTTGTTATTTATTTATTTTGGTGGAAAGTTCATGTAGTTTGCTTAAAGACTAAATTGTTTCAGCAATGGTTTATGTTTTTATCTGATTTATTCCAGAAATTTTAAGAGAGTTACAGACAGACACACATATATGCACTCTAGTAATGTGACTCCTTTGGGAAATGTTTTATCACAATTACAGAATATTGTAAAAACCATATTCTTTTATTTTCAAATAAATATCATGGTTACAACTCACTGTTAAAAACATTTATAAATACAGTAGATAACATACCAGACTCTAATTTTAAAATGTGACTTTATAATTCTTATTTACCTACAAATAGTTAAGGCTGAATTACAGAGCTAAAAATATGGAATTGTCCTAAATGACAGGGTCTTGCTGCAAGTTGACATGTGGGAGAAAGATGCTGTGGCCCTTTCTTTGCCAGTATGACTGATGGTAATTAGCATCTGTGTGTGGGGCTGTGGCTCAGAGGATCGATCAATATCAAGGGGCAGGCCTCACCACACTGTACCCATGCGACACTGATCTTTGATTTGTGGTTGAAACCACTGTCCACTATAATTTTGCAACAGATAGATTAAATATATACTTTTGTGGTTGAGAGTTACTGATATCTCTTATTCAGATCTATATTCTCAATATTTATGTTGAAGAAGTCAGGTTGCAATCAAAACAGTCTGCTGTTAAATATTCCTTATACTTTAGTAAGCAATGAGGCCATTAGGAAGCTTGAAGATGCAGGCTTCATTGACTACACATCTGTTTACCATCACAATTGTGATATGCTTACTCAAGGCCAAAAAGTAAGGCCATACTCTACCTTCTGTCTGCTCAGTTGGCTACCTGTGTGGCCTCTTGACCAGACCTGTGCGCAGGAATGACTGTTAAGTAAGCAAAGTATATTTTTGGTTCTCCCAAAATATACTCATCTTCATATCCCCTCTCCTTACCATCAGCCAAAGGCTTAGTTTCCACGTAGAAATTCATGTCAATATTCAGAAATGTATGCCTTCATAACAGAGGATGTCTCTTGTATCTATTCTGAAAACTAAACCAACCCAAATCAAACCAAACAAGGCAAAACTTATGCTTATTTTGAGCAGGATGTAGTTTTCCACAGCTATAGATTTGTTGCTGTGTCTTAGTAATATATGTGTGTGTGTTACTTTATTTCTTCTTAAACTCAAAGACCTGAGTTCAATTTATCAAATCTCTGTGTATCTGTATGAGACATCTGAGTATGTTCTGACCCTTTCCCTAGCTATTTTATTCTGTGAATATCCAGGCACTTTCTTCATCGATGACCTTTGCATGCTTCAAAGTAGTTGTTTATCAGTTGGAACTGATAATTTTGTGTCTCTTTCTTCATTTACACTAGGAACCCTTCTACATTGGATCATCAAAAACTGTAGAAACATCATTCTCTTTAAGCTCTTCAGTTCCTCTCCAAGACTTTAAGGTGGCAAACTTTTATTTTCTGAACTCTTCATTCTTCTTTCCTTCTTAGTTGAACTCCTACATTATGATGATGACCTCCTAGTAACCAGGATACATCTTGGCTTTTGGCAAGAGAGATTTGGAAGGCTTTAATCTAATGCCTTGGGAGACAGATGGAGGTTGCCTAAGATTCTTTCCTAAACTTGTGTTCTACTTAGTTTTTCCAGATGAGGACTTTCCTTGTTTCACCTTTCTCATTCCTTAAATCTGAATCCTGGATTTGGTCACCTACCTACATTCCTGCCTTGGTCTTGGCATTCTCCTCCCAATCACATATCCCTGACCTCAAACTCCAGGCTATTGCAATGGTTCTGCTATCTGCTGACAAATTTCCAAGCATCCCATTACCCAGTCCAAAACTCCACAGTGCTTTGTGCACTTAAGAGATACTCATTCTCCCAGATGCTTGGCCAGTATCTTGTTCCTGCTAATTCCTCTTGCTTTCTCACTTCACATATGCAGCCAACTGCCACATTCTGCAGATTGTTCACCATGTCTTGGTGCTGCCCCTAACTCGATCCCATGGCTATTATTCTGAACTAACTCCCATTTTCTCTTAAATGAAGTATTAGAATATACTTGGTCTTATGAGCACTGATGTTCTCTCATTCTAATTGTTCTGAGTCCATTCCTCTCTGATAATGACCATGATCCTTACTGAGAGAAGTAGTAACTTCTCCTTTGCTGTCTGTCTATCTACTGATTTTATGAGAGTAAGACTCACACTATATCAGAGCAGTATATGTATATAGGCCTGGTGCTATTTTCAGCGCTTTACAAACATTACCAATTTAATGCTTACAACAACTCTATAATCCTACTTTTATAGAAGAGAAAACTGAGGCACAGAGATGGTAAGTCACTTGTTCAAGGTTGCCTAGCTAGTACAATGATAGAACCATAATTTGTCCCTGGCAGTCTAATTTCAGAGTCTTATATAACTTCTCTAATTAAGATTATTTATTATCTCCTCTAATTAAGATTATTTATTATCTCCTCTTCAAGGATATTCATGAATATTCAACAAGTTGTACATAAAATAGCACTAGTTACCTGGGTTTACTTCTTGCTTTAAAGAAACTTGCCATTTTCTATTTTGAATACCTAATGTTATTTAGACGGGTTTGTTTTCTCTGCTTTGGAAGACATGAAGTATCTTTGGATATTAGGTGTACTAGTGATATTTGCACCCAGTCCATGGAAGTTGTTATTAAAATCGAATAGTTTAGGATATACTACCTTGAAATAATGAGTCTTCAACAAGGAGAAGCTAGAGCAAGGAATAAGAGGCTGCTGTGAAATACCAGAGGGCTTTGAAAATAAGCACCACATTTTATGTATATACATTTGGAGAGTAGGAAGAAGGTATCTGAGGTCAGACAAGGAGAGGCAGCAGCAGGAGAGAGAAAAGGAAGAGCAAAGAGCAGAATCGGTTCAGCTTGCTCAGGGGAAAGCAATGGATGGTAAACTGTGAACTCTGCGAGTGTCCTTTTGGCATGGGAATGCCCTTACTATTAACTGGACACTAGCATTGCATAGGGAATCCTATGAATTTGGTAGGATGCATCTCCTTTTGAGCTGGTGTAATGCCAAGAGGTAAGAAAAAATGAGAGAAATGCAAGAAAATACACAGAGAAACACATTTACTAAGTGAAAAAAATTTAAGTAACCTCAAATTTTCTCTCACAATATTTGCTCTTATGATGATTAAATGTGACAAGGTTGAAACCTGAACAAACTTGCAGTTGAATTATTTATCCAAATTTGGTCTAAAGACAGATTAATATGTAAAACTCCCTTCATTGTCATCGAGAGAAAGACATTACTCTAAAAATAGTGACTATTAAAATATGTGCTAGATTGTGGGTAGAAGCTGTCAGTCTCCTTGCTGTGCTTTTAATATATGTAAATATGATCTCCAGGGCATATTATCCATCAGGAGTGTGCTCTTTCACCTTTGGTGAGGTACTTCTTTACCTCCTATTGATTTGTTTGATTAGCAAAAAGGTTAAGGATGGCATTTGCTATAAACACTAAGTCAATAACCAAGACTTGAGACACTTTCTGAACCTTGAGTGGTACATGAGAAAAGGTCCTTTTTAAGAAGACTTTTTATCATCTCTCTACTTCTACTCATGTATAGAAACATGGGGCCGAGAAGCACAGAAAATGAAAGAAAGGATCGAAATAAGCCAAAGTTTTGCTCTATTCAACGATGACCATGATTCCCATTAGAACTTTGTTTTTTCCTAGAGTATCATATACTCCTATACACAAATGTATGGGTAAATATAGAAGGAAATGCTTTGGCATTATCCTAGTAGCCATGCTTTTCTATGAGACAACCAACAGTGGCTATATTTACAGATACCTTATCATGAAATAAAGCAGCATCAAAACAAACTGAAAAACTCCTGAATCTTGTATTTGCTCTATTTTTATATTCTTTGTGTGGCAGGGATGCCTAGCATTTTTTACCCTCATTCAAGGCTGATAATTAATTTTTAATAAAAGAGCACAGTTGTTTTTCAAAAATTAGTTCTATTAGTGACTAAGTATATATTCTGCTCCAGAAAAAAAAAAATGAAAAGACATCAAGCTGAGATGGAGATAAAAGGTATGGAGATGAAAATGACAGAGGGCATAACTCATGTGGATTCTTCGGTTCCACTCATCAGCATTCCAGCAAGGGTTGGGGTGAGTAGGCAGCTCTTTGCCTTCTTCTCTGGGCTTCAGAGTATCCTTGAACCACACTAGATGGTCTTTACAGAGCAGCCATGCAAATTGCCCTCAATCCAGAATGCTAGCCAGGGCTACTAGGGGTGGGCTAGTTCCACTCTCTCCCCCACAATGAAATACAGTGAGTGAAGATCATTTTTTAAAGAAATCTTGGCTCTTTTAAAGAAATCTTTAAGATTTTTTTAAGAAATAAAATTATTGATCATTTGGGATAGGCTAACTATTAAACATGATAACTTAGTCATGGCATATCCAGAACTGATCACATCTATGCCTCTGAGGGTCCTTTCCAAGTTGGTTCAATTGTCTGTCCCTGGAGTGACTGTTGACACCCTGTACGCACCACAATCTCAGAATCTTGCTTACTTTAGTCAGTATTTGACCCTAAGAGAGATCATGTGTTTTTTTTTAACACCTTCTTCCTCTGTAGGGCAAAAATCTTTATGATAATAATAATGTAATAATCAAAAATAATTATTTCCAGATTCTTTCTTTAGTTTTATAAAAAATAAACAATTAAAAATGAAAGATAAAAATTAATTGGAAATAATTATTTAAATTCAGTAAGCCAGTTTACCTATGAACTAAAATTTGCACTTACCAAAGAAAAATATACCTCACTGTTCATACTTTTACTGTTTTGAATTGTAAACAAATAAAAACACTTATAATATATATTATTCATACATCTTTAATTAAAACTCAACAATAATGTAGAATATATTTAGAACTTAGATGAACAAAAAGACTTTGTGAGACACGTATTTATCATCGATGTTTTAGGAATTGCCAATTAATGGTGCTAATAAAATGCAGACTACTTTTTATTTGGTTTTATTATTCTTTGTCAAATCATCCCGTTAATGCTGCACCAGGAAAGAACTCTCTCAACCACTGGCCTTGGTACCACCCTGCTTGTAAAATGTCCCTAGTAGCTCAAATTAGCATCTCTTATGCCCTTTCACATAACTGAAAATAATTTAGGTCAAATGAGTACTTTCTGGTGCATAGCAGCCAGTCACTGACCACCCCCCTCCGCCCACACATATTTCTTTGAAATAGTAATATAAATGATCTTCATGGGATCAGAACTTTTACTATAAATGTTTCTTTCTGAAACTCCCTGTGAGAACAATAGTTTTGTCTGATCTACCAGCCAGCCTGAGGATAATGGATAATGCTGGCCACGATGTGATTTATCCCCACATTCCCTCTGGAAATCAGCTTAGCCCAATTCTCAACTGTTACACCAAGCTTCAGGACTGAGAAACCTAGAAATTTCTCTCTGTTCATTGCTCAACTACAGAACAGGTTTTCCTGGCCCAGATTAAATGGATTACAATTATACATGGATGAAAGTATAATGATCTAATATTCATTTTAAAGCTGTTACCTCCAGTGAAGGGGAACAGAAAATAGTATATCTAGAGAAAGGAACATCCACGAATATCATGTTAATAGCTTTCTTGCTGGTTAGGACACAGTGAGCAAATAAAAGTAGTGTAATAATTTAGCAAGACAGAGGATATTAAAATGAATCATTACCAAAATGGGAGCTAAGCCAATACTGCTGATGTCAACTCCTTTTGCAAACTTTCTCATGTTGTGGAGTGGGAGTTTTTATTTGCTGAGTTGTGAAGATCTGTATTTACAATAGTTTTTATTGTTAAGCAAGGGATCTAATAATCTAAAAAGCCAGAAAGCTGCCATTACTACTTTTCAAACATTTCCTTTCTAGCTGTGTGAGTCTTCTTGTGTTTCTTTCAAGACTGATCTATCTATCCATCCATACACACACACACACACACACACACTCACTTGTGCATATGTACACATTAAAGTTTGTGTGTGCGGAGAGGGTGGTAGGAGCCATTTAAAAAATTTTTGGACTCACTAGTTTTGGATTCCCATTGTGTGAATTACAGAAGTATTAGAACCCCAAAGCCAAGTTTAGTCAATATAATTATTTACCTACATGTCTGCGGCAAAAAAATATGAAGTTTCAAGAAACTGGAAAAACACAACTTAACATGAGATAATTGGTCTCTGTAATTACATAAAGGAAAAGTGATACTTATGTAAATTTACCCCAGTGTAAGCAGTTTAGGAAAAACGAAAAGTTCTTTGATTTGAGAACCTTCAGTTAATCACTGAACAGAGTTTAACCTATGCTCAACTCTAGTAAATATAACTGTCATGAAAATGGGGTCAACATAGCTTCTTGAAATATATAGGGAGTATATATAATCTCCCTGTTATGTATGTCATATATCATATATACAAGTATTACATACTTCAATAAAACTCAGGTAAATCACTTAATAATTATCCATTTTGAATTTTAGGATTTATTTATAGTTTATACACCTAGTCACATACAGTTGTTTCTCAAGCCTCACAGTTTGTTGACCCCTTCTGCTCCCCTGGCTCTTCCTACTGTAGGAATCACTTGACCTCAGGGTACAGCACTGATGGCACCAACCTGACTTCTGGCAAGAGGGACAGAATCTCAAGGCAAATGCTTTGTTGTTCAATATCAAGTGACCCTGACTTGCCTCTAATCTGGCTTTGAGCTTGAATCCTCATGACTGACTGGATCTTCACCTCACTCCTTGTACCTAAATCTCAATGTCAGGCATGGGCTTAGACCAAGATGGGCTCCAGAAAGCCCAGACCTTTTATAAAAGACCATTTCTTGAATCTGGCTTCCTGAACATTCCTCCTGCTCCCTTCAGTCCTTGCAATCTGGTTCTCAACTATGGGTTTACTGGTTTTTTTTTTTTTCTTTACTTCGCTCTGTTCTTTGAATTACATGGTATCCAAATTTACCTTACGTAAAATAGGTGCTCATAAATGTTTGATCTCCTGGTTTCCAAATTTCTAGACCCTCTCTCGGCTGACCTCTGGACTTGGCATCCTCTGGTTCTTTTCTGGTTTATTACTTGCCCCAATTTTAACTCTTCCTCTATGTTGTGAAGAGTAGACTTCCTAGAAAATCTTACTGTGAATCTTTGGTACCCAAAAAGTGAGACCTTATTTCCAGACCCTTAATTTTACATTTACCTCCTGTGCCTCAGCTCTGCCCTATTCTAGTCCATTTATTTCCTTCTGGCCCTATCATTCTAGCCTGCCTCTTTGCTCTGAATGCTTTACCTTGTCACCAAAATTGAGATTGATGTTTAAGGTGCTTTGAATGGGGAGAAGGAGGCTTCATCAAGCTATACGACACAAAGAAAATACATAAATCTTGCATTTAGTGCCATAGAAACTTCTGTGGATTTAGGCACCTCACCTATTTTTTTTTCTTGACATTTACTTAAAATGAAGTTTTGTGAGGTTTTCATTGAAGAGTGTACAGCAATGCACCTGTCACAGGGCCTTGCATCCCTTCTGTGTCACTCAGGATTTGGTCAGAACAGCAAAACCATCAGGAATGAGACAGAACAAGCAATTTATTAGAGGGACTTGACATTGTGCAAGGTGGAGGTTGGTTAAATAATTTATGTATGGCTGTTGCTTTTGCATCTGGTGCTCGGCCCGAGGTGAGTGGGGAGCTGGAAAGGAGAGCTGGGTATGAAGTGGAGGAGAGCAAGGGCAAACGAGAATCTGGGAGGATTAGCTGGAAACTGAGTTGGTTTGTCACAACCTCCATTTGAGTCCTGCAATTTTGATGATGCAGGTTACCTGCAGAAGATGACACTCTTGAACCCTAAAAATGCACTTGGTCCAGCAATTAGAAAAGCCCAGTGAGGAGATCAGCCATAGGGCAACAAGGTGAGCCAGCATTCCTGCAACAACACACATGAGCTGCACTATCCTCTGACACTGCACTGACCTGCCAAGGTAGACAAGACTCCTGACTCACTTCTGGAGTCCGCTGCTCTCACAAATTTCCCTGTGGTCAGCCCTGGCCCAGAGTCACATGGAGAAGAGAAGCTGGAATAATGCAGAGACACCAAACCCCTTTCTTTCTTCCCATCTGTGCTTCAAGTCTATAGCTAACAAGGTGTGTTGAAAAATTACATACACATACTTTAGGTCTTGTTTAAATGACCTAATTGAATTGGCAATCTCTGAATTCAGTCAGTAGGGTCACTTTATTCCATTTGTGGAATAAACTCTATTTTAGTCTTTGTGCCTTAAGCTGGATCAAGTTATTTCACTTCTCTTTGCCACAGTTATTGTGTGTCTAGGATTTAACACTACCTTTGAGGCTATGGCTACAGCAATTTTGTACTTCTTTCAAGGATGATGGGAGGATAATTGGTTTATGACATACGAGGCCCTTTTAAGCTTCTTGGGTGGGGGGGGGTCACACCACCAGTTTCATAAAATTGTTTGTTTAATTGTTTTACTCATCCAGGCCCACTGCTGATAATTCTGATAGGAACACTGTGTATCTTTCTTCCAAGGGCAGGGTTATTTTAGGTTTAGAAAGGTTTCCGGAGCTTTTTAAACCTATTTGAACTCTGAAGGTTTGGAAGAGCAATGCATTTTTCACCATGTTAAATAATACATTCAAGTGTAAGTGGCTTTCAAAGTGAAGAACTGAAGAAAAGGGCACCGGATGAAGCTGCTCTCACTGTGTCTCCAAGGTGACTGTTCGTCATGGAGCAATAGGCCGGCCCCTAACAAGGCTGGTAACAGTGGCCTAAGTGGAGAGGGACAGTGTAATCAATAGAGCCCCCATGGAAGCAGTTGCTCATACATTAGATCTGAGTAAATTCTTCAAAACACTGAATCCAGGTTTTGGGAGAAACAATTTGTTTCTGTGGGAGGAAAGGAAATACCTCAGTGTGCATATCAACCTCTAAATTTAAAATAAAAGATGATATATTAATTTTCTGAAAACGAATCTCTTAAGAATTCAGATTTCCAACGTTTGCAAATGCATACTGAGAGAAGAATGTGGGAATCTGGGACATGTCTCTAAACAACAGGAGAAGAGAATCCTTCTATCCTCCTTTAGCCACTGAAGTATACTGGCATACTTTTCCATAAGAAATTAATAATTCTTGGAATATTTGGAATATCTAATTTAAAAAATTATCAGCCATATGAATATTAAATCTGAATTTAAGCACCACATGGAAATGATTCCAATTGTTAACTTTATTTCTAATTTCTAAATTAATAGTTTTTAATCCTCTAGCTACAAGTCTGTAATGTGTCATCTAATCATTTATTAAAGACAGAATCCTGTATTAGAAATTAATTACGGCCAAATGGAAGCCTGATTAAGACCTCTAGGAATGGGATAGGCTGGTGATGGGTATTAAGGAGGGCACGTATTGCATGGTGCACTGGGTGTTATATGCAAGTAATGAATCATGGAACTTTACATCAAAAACTAGGGATGTACTGTATGGTGACTAACATAATATAATAAAAAAATATTATTAAAAAAAGACCTCTAGTAACTGTCCAGAGGGAAATGGGAGGATGTGAAGTGTGGAGGGAATGGAATTGAGTGGAGCCAGAGAGGAGGGGATGGAATTGAGATTTTCTGACTGTGGGTTTTGGGAATGTAGAGAAAAAAGCTAATTTGGAGGCTTCTAGCTTGGACCATTGGGTAGACAGTAATGCAATGATCTAAGAAAGCAAATGCAGGCAGAGAAGCAGGTGGGAGATGAACAGATCAGTTTGTAACTAATATCTGGAACTAACTGCTGCATCACTGTGTACATCTGTGGGAGCGGCTTTCCCATCAGGATCCATCCCGCTGAGCAGCAGCGAGAACAGTCGAACTCCTCACCATCTGTATGTAGTGAGGGAAGTCACAGCTGCTTTCCACGTCCCCACCGTTGGAGAGCCCCACGATGCTGTCAGCATTTCAGAATGGCTGGTTGGCACTGGTTCGATTTGTGGGTGGATTTCATTGTTGATAATAATAGTGGTGTTGGCTGTTTTCAGGGCTAGTGATTTGTCTGCTACTTGGCATAGGAAGCAAAATTGCTGAAATCAGGACACCTGGGGGAGCATCTTAAAATCGTGTCCTTTTAAAATGTTAACTAATGAACTTCAGTTTGATATTTTACCAGAGCCTGTGGGATTGTGGGTAATAAAAACTAAAAATGTAGGGTTGATGTGCTGCAAGCAATGATAAAATGTGCTTTTTATGCACTTTGAGAAAATGCATCAATGTTCCAGGTCAGGCGGCACAGTAGCTGTCATAATGTGTTGGCATCCTGTCACTCTTACACTTTATCCTCTGCGTAGGATTGTGTTTGTTCAGACCCTGAATTGCATTAAACTGCTTCTTATTAGAATAAAAGATGCTCAGTTCCATAAATACCAAGCTAAATTCACCTGGGTATTTTAATGCTGGTTTTTAGTCCAGCCTCTTGCTTTTTATGCTTCATCTTAATAAACTCAGATAGATGTACAGATGCATTAAGTGACAATTGAGATGTTCTTTACATTCTTATGTAATGAGTAGAGAATGGGGTTTCATGACTATTGACTTATTGTGTGGGTGTGTTATAATATACATTTCATTTTTTTCCTGTCTACACAGGAAAAGTATAACTTTTTGGTTTTTGGCTTACACAATAGACATTTATTTCTAACACTTCTGGAGGATGGAAAAAGTATAATTTTGAACAGAGTAGCCCTGTCCTTGCATACTTACTTTTGTATTATTCAGAACACCTACCTCTATAAAATATGCATTCAGAATATTGGCTATAGATGTTGCTCTCTATTTGAAGAAAAATGGAGTGAGAAGGAAAACAAGCTTTCTAAAACATCAGTTTGGAAAAAATTAAATAGAGGTGTATCTTTAAAAATATCTGAACATGTCACCTTTTAAAACCTTACATCAACTCCCCAGTTCTTGACAAAATTATCTCATTGTAAATAAAAATTTGATTTACTTATCTTTAATACTCTCTTTACTCTGGTACTATGAGCATCCCTAAGCTTCACCTCTGGATAGTCACTGCATCATTTCATTCCTACTTCAAATACTCCCTCTTACCCAACCATTCCTTTCCCAACCACCACAACTATTCGGTCTTTACCACATCATCCCCGGGGCTGCTGAATGGCTTTCTAGCAGGACTGTCTGCTAGTAGTCTATCCACTCCTCATTGTCTTGTAACAGTTTAATCTTCTTTAAAATAAATTTCTCCATATTATTCCCCTTCTGAAAAACCATCAGGTGGTTCCTACTTCTTACTATGCAGGTATGAAATTGAACCTTTTAGCACTCAAGGATTTTCACAATTTAGAACTATCTCCTTAATCCAATATTTGTATCACTCATCCATTACTATTATAAACTGTTCAACGATGTATCTCCTCTTTTCCTTTCCTCATTGATTCACTTGCCTAAAATGCCCTCCCAACTCCTCTGCCTATATAAAATGTACTCACCCTTCAACATCCTGCTTCTAGTCCCATCCTCTCTTTGACACTCCCTTCAGACATTCTCTGACTTAATAATCTTGACCGTGTGGTTTAGTGCCTAATTAAGTGCTATTTTAACATATAGTGCTCTGAAGCAGAAATAAACTTTCACTTTTTGACAACCTTTAATTGTGGAAAAACATCTCAATGAATGCAGAAGTAGACAATTTGGTAAAATCAGCATGTATATATCTATCTCTTGGCTTCAACAATGATCAACTCATAGCTAGCTCATTTTGTTTGATCTGTGTCCTGCCTATTTTCTTTCCCATAATATTTCCTTCCCATAATGTTTCTGAATAAATCTCAGGAATCATGTGTCATTTTATTTGTAAATATTCATAATGTGAAGTAAACATTTTGACAGTACTATGTACCTGTTTTTTTTTTTTAATTTTTTTTTTTTACGATTTTATTTATTTATTTGACAGAGATAGAGACAGCCAGTGAGAGAGGGAACACAAGCAGGGGGAGTGGGAGAGGAAAGAAGCAGGCTCATAGCAGAGGAGCCTGATGTGGGGCTCGATCCTAGAACGCTGGGATCACGCCCTGAGCTGAAGGCAGACGCTTAACCGCTGTGCCACCCAGGCGCCCCCTATGTACCTGTTTTTAAGTGTCCCTAGGCACCTGAATCCATCTTGCAAAAGTCAGGCAGGCCCTCCCCCCCAGTTCAAACATCTCTATCTCCATATTCATATCCATATCTAAATCCATATCTATATTCAGACCTATATCTATATTAATATATGTATCTATTTCTCTCTCTAGATATATATCTATAACTATATCTCTATATCATATCCATATGTCTGTATGTCAGGAAGGATTCATGACCAAAAGTTACGTTAACAAAATGGTCCTAGGTTATGGATTGAGAAGACTTCACGTTCCACTATTTATTTAGCACAAGCAAAATTAAATATTATAAATAACATATTTTCCACAATAGGTTTCTCAAATTATTTTCCTTCCTCATTAAGGAAGCAAGCTATTTTCCCAATTAAGGAATTAGTGGAACCCTTGAACCAAGAGTCTCCTCTGCTCTGGGAGTGGTTAGCTTCCCTTCCTCTCACATCACAGAAATCGTTCAGATCCTCACTGAGTGTTCTGTGCTGTATTTGTCACACATAAGTCCTCCCTGGGATGATCGGTCATTATATCGAGGCCCTGATACATCCGTAAATACTCCAAGTTCATTCTGATACCTTTAATCAACCACCATACCAGGGAAGATTCAGGTCCCCATAAGATGCTCAGCAAAATGCCTGCTACGAATTACATTACAGCCACTGATCACCGTTACTCTGGGAATGGGTGCTCTGCATGCGTCTCCCTGGAATCTGAACTCTGTGAGGTCTCTGGCCAGTTGCCTCTTTGTTCCACTTTCTGATTTCTCTAACTTTCTTTTCTAATTGGCAGATAAGAGATGCTCCTTTAGGCTATATGAATCACTTCCTGACTGTACTCTCAGCTGACAATAGTTCTCCCCCTTTATTGGAAGGGAGAAATATGGTCCCGTGACTGTTTCAGCTCAGGGTATTCTTATTAACTTACTGACATGTAGATGCCCCTGAGGGAACATTTTGGATGGTATTATATCCCCAACTCCTTCTCTGGTAACAAGCAGAAGAAGATTTCTGAGCATCTACCATGTGCCAGATATTTTATTAAATGCTGGGCAGTTTGGGGTTTATTTTTATTTACTTATTTTAAAGATTATTTATTAATTTGGTGAAAGACAGAGAGAGAGAGAGAGAGTATGATGGGGGAAGGAGGGACAGAGGAAGAGGGAGAAGCAGACTCCCCACTGAGCAGGGAGCCAGGCACTGGGCTCCAAGCCAGAACCCCAAGATGATGACCTGAGCCAAAGGCAGATGCTTACTAGACTGAGCCACCCAAGCACCCCATGGGGTTTAAAAAGGCATTTGAGGGCCTTGCAGACAACGAAAAAAATTTCAGTTTAATATTTTATTGGTCATGCCATTTTTCTTTAGTTTCTCTCTACCCTATCATTCTGTGTTACCACTCTTTCTGGTTTCTCCAACCTCTCTGATCATTCCTCTTTTGTTCCTATTACGGATTCCTCTTTTTCTGTCAATTCTTCAAATGTTAGAGTGGTGTAGAGAAGCACGTAGGTGGCTTAGTTGGTTAAGTGCTGCCTACCTTCAGCTCAGGTCATGATCTTGGAGTCTGGGGACTGAGCCCCACATCCCGCTCCCTGCTCAGTGGGGAGTCTGCTTCTCCCTCTCCTTCTGCCGCCCACCCCCCGGTCCTTCTCTTTCTTGCTCACTCTTCTCTCTCAAATAAATAAATAAAATCTTAAAAAAATGTTAGTGTGGTGTGGCTTCTATGCTCAATATTTTGTCTTCTTCTGTCATTAATGTACATATTCTCCCAGAGTGATCTCATACACTCCACCCTTCAAATCTGTACACATCAATTTATTAGATGTCCATTCTTTTTTTTCTTTTTTAAGATTATTTATTTATTTGATAGAGAGAGACAGCCAGCGAGAGAGGGAACACAAGCAGGGGGAGTGGGAGAGGAAGAAGCAGGCTCCCAGCGGAGGAGCCTGATGTGGGGCTTGATCCCAGAACGCCGGGATCACGCCCTGAGCCGAAGGCGCCCCTAGATGTCCATTCTCTTCCCACCAAATCTTTTATTGTTTTTCCACTGGCACCCCATACCTCTGCCAAAGCCTGGCGGTTAGCCCAGCATTCTCCTCCTCCCCCATCCCTCATTCCCTACATGCAGCTAGTGGTAAGCCCTGCCAATTCTTTTTTATTCTTTTTCATTTCTCAAATCCTCCAATTTTCCATTAATAATTCAATTTCACCAGCTTTGGCTCTCTTCTTGTCTTCCCTGAGATATTAACAAAATCTATCAGCTCTTCTTGCCTTACCTTGCATTCTCCAATGGATTCTTCACATCAGAACAACCTTTGTAAAATATTCCATAAAACATAAAGCACAGAAGTAAGATATTATACCCTTCTGATTAAAAGCCTTTAATGATTTTCTCTTGCACACCTGATAATTACAAATTCCCTATTTGGGAAGGCTCTCCTGATTCTGACTCTACTCCAGTCTTATTTCATGATTCTGCCGCTCCTTGCTCTCACCTCCCATAGGCACCCACATACACACTTTCACACATTGACAAACAACATGCAACTACGTCTGCTGTTTCCCTGGGCATCCATTCAACTTTCCTAGGAGAACACATCTTCATTTTCTAAGACTTAGTTCTTTTAATTTTTATTTATTTTATATTCATTCATTCATTCATTCATTCATTTATAAATAGTAGGTTCCATGCCCATCGTGGAGCCCAATATGGAGCCCAACACGGGGCTCAAACTCATGACCCCGAGATCAAGACCTGAGCTGAGATCAAGAGTCAGACACTCAACTGACTGAGCCCCCAGGCATTCTTTTATTTTATTTACCTGAAGTCTTTCTTTATACTTAGGTAGATTTGACCCCTCACATATTTCTACCTCCACTGTGCTGTGTATGTGAACTCATAAAACCCCCCAGCTACACCATGGCATTGTCTGTTTACACACACATCTTCTGGAGTAAGTTCACTGAGGATAAGTACAGGGTTAAATTCACCTCTGAGTTCCTCTCAGAGTGCCTGATCTAGAGGAAACACTAAATAAATGCTTATTGATAGGTGGTATGAAAGAATGATGAAAAATTCATATTTATTTAATGTTATTCAGTTATATATTTGTATGTTTATAAACTTTCTCTTTCTGGGCATAAATATCTAGTTCTCTGAAGAATCTCTACCGGTTCACCTTCCTCAAAGTATGGGCTTGGTAATTAATTCTACTCTTTCAGATGTGGTATAGCCCACATTAAAAATTAACCATTTTGAGTCAAGAGCCTCTGAAGGAAACATAACTCAAACATCATGTTGGGTCTTAACCACTAAGTGTAGTGGACACAGGGTTTTGTGACTACGCAGCACCTGAATCCCCTTCCCATGTTTCCAGTATATGTCTCAGTGGGAGGCAAGCCCTGAATCCTACTAAAGCTCCAGAAGCCCAGCTAATTCAGATTCAGTGTTCTCTCGTGAATGAGATCCAGGCTTAGCCAACAAGATCAACGTCCTCCTGGCACTTTAAATTTGGAGTGACACAAGAATCAGAGACAGCGGGATGCGTTCATTTGCACAGCAGCTACACCCATGTCCCAGGTTGGCAGCAGCGGCTGTGTCTGTTTCCTCTTCAATGGCAGAAAAGCCGTATTTTACTTAGCAGTTCCTGGGACCTACCTGCTATTTCCCTGTTCCTGCTCATTTTCCAAGCCTTGTGCTCTAGCTTCCTGAGGAGTTTCCTGAGTTACTTCAATCTTTTTGTTAAAATCCTTTAGCTTCAATTGGCCAAAGTCAATTTCTGCTTATTTCTGCTAACAAAACTGACTAATAACTGTGGATGAATTTTACTTACGCAAAATGGTTTAAGTAGCAAACTATATGCTAGTATGCCTCTAATTTAAAAATGGATGTACTTAATTCACTAAATACATTGGACACAGCTATCCTAAGTAATGAATACGGAAGCAAAATGTTCTTCTAACACAACACCAGGGAGCAGACTCTGTGGGTAATGACATAAGTAATTTATGGACAATAACTATTGCTTTGCCTTCAGATATTTCTTTATCTCTTTTGCCTGCCTTTCCCCAGGTGCCATCTGAAAGGGGAATAGTAGGCGGCTAATGAAGGTGTTCTCAGTGGTATTACACGCAGCCTCAAGAATAAGAAATGGAGCAATTGTCTGCAATCATAACCAGATGTTGCAAAGCTCTACAAGCCTTAATGGCTGTGGTTTCACTACAGCTTTTTAGGAGGAAAAAAAAATCAATATACTAAGATAAATTATCTATGGGAAGCATTTACCGGCCATTTTTCATGAGAAAATTACTATACGGAGACTTAATTTTGCTCTTTGGATATAGCTTGAAAGTTGAAAAGCTAAAGGATTGTGTTTGTACTTGCATGTTTGGCTTTTTAAGAAGTTTTATGAGTTATCATTGGGACATCTATAGAGGCTTTACTACTGAAAACTGTGCATGCTGTTGGACTTTAAGCAACTTAAAATATATGAAGGAAAAACTATATCCTGTTTAGCTGAAAACATGTACTACTAAATGGAACAGATGTGGGGCCTCGAGGTTTCAATATGTCAAAATTATTCTACTTCCCTCTCTCTTAAATTGGACCTCTGGTGGCTACAAGAATAGTGAGCAATTTGTGCTTGAAGCCATCCAGATATTTTCCTCCTACTCAAACACCAGATTCATGGACAGGCCAGGCTGCAAATTAACTAGGAGATGTTGGCATCTTAACCATATTTTGACAGTGAATCTTATGGTCTCTACCAGGGTTTCCCAAAGGATGGCCCTTGGACCACATGCATGAGTCACTTAGGATACTTACTAAAAGTGCAGATTCCTTGGCCGCACCCTACACACTTGAATTAGAGCCTCCGTGAATACAGTCTGTACATCTGTCCGTGATGCATTCTAGGTGATTGATGAAAATTCTCTGAGTATCAATCATTCATGTCTCTCTCCTCTTAAACCTCCTTCTTAGGAGTAGAGTTAATTCTAGTCAAAATGTGAAGGAATACAGATTTATATGCAGAGCCTTCGCTACTCCTATCCAGCTCTCCTCCCTTCCCAATTCATTTGGCAGCATGTCCTCACCACTCCTTCATCCTTTTCTACGCAACCCAACATCTGGTGCCTTGTTCTTTCACTTCTCTCTCCTAATGCCTTCTGCTTTCTGTGATTCCACACAGAATCCCCCCCCATTCCTCCAACTTTATTCTTGCATTAAAACAACTATCCTGGATTTTATTCCCATAGCCAAATCATCTCAAGCAATAAGGAACCACTGACAAGCTACTCTGTAACTAGTATGAGAGAGCTGGAGAATTCCTCAAATAATCCCTCCTTATTGAATGATACTCAAGCATTTTACAGAACCCCCGCCAACCCCGCAACTTGTGCAAAGCACTTGGTTGACTGCCTCTTCTAAAAGAATTAATCAAATGAGATTTTGCAGCTAGTACACTTTTAACTAATATTTGTTAAGAGAATGGTGGGAATTTCAAATCAGGTTGTAGGTAATGGTAATATGATGGTGGGGGGTGGTCTATGAAAGAAATAAATCCTCTAGTTCAAGAATAGAGAGTGGAAAAGGCTGGTCAGTGGGGGGTACATGATTTCATACCAGTGAAGACAGAATGCACTATATTGAATGATCCAAAAAAGTCATTAATTAGCCCGGTGTAACAGAAGTAGCTATTGCCTGAATGAAGGGGTGCATAGTGTGAATACGTGAGTGGTACAGCAGGCCAGGATACTTCTTAAGCCCATCTTGAAGGAACTTAGGTAGGATCTGACCAGACACACTGGGAGGGATTCTCTTTGAAAGAAAAAGCATGAGTTAAGACAGAAACGGGAAGGGCCTGATCTTGGATATCTAGAGGTCTAAACTAAAGAT
Organism: Ailuropoda melanoleuca; assembly: GCF_002007445.2. Taxonomy (NCBI): domain Eukaryota; kingdom Metazoa; phylum Chordata; class Mammalia; order Carnivora; family Ursidae; genus Ailuropoda; species Ailuropoda melanoleuca. The sequence continues at coordinate 5,253,360 of NC_048231.1, read as the reverse complement.
GGGAAAAAGAAAGTTGTCATTGGAAACACTGAGGAGGAAGAAGGTAGAGGGAACTGACTACAGCTGTCCATGAGAATATAGGAGGGGAGGCTGACTCTGCTTTTTATTCTACCTGATACTAAATATACTCACAGTTTGAGTGTGAGAATAAGCCTCATCTCTCAATAAGTCTTAAAACTGTTTTGTCTGAAAGTCCTGCCCAAACAGAGAGTTTGGGTCTTTTATCTTATCTCCCATGCTTCAGTGAAAACACACCTCCTATTTTCCATTTTTCAGTTATTTGCTATAGTACCCATGTGGTGACCACCTTATTACTGGAATGTCCAAGTTAGATTTTCAGGAAATGAAGAAAGGGTGTTTGTAAATTGCAATCTGTTTTTCCTCTGAAATGTGAAGCAAAACATTCTCGGTGATACTAGGAACCAAAGGCCCTTAATTTGATTTCATTGCACCAGAGATAAAGAACATCATGATTGCTCTGTTGTTTTAGTGAAGTAGAAAACATTACCCACAGGCAAGAAACTGTAGGAGAAAAAAGCAAGAGAAACTTAATTTTACAGGAAAAACAAAAACCAACCCCCCCCCCCAAAGAGGAAGGCAACTCATATTTGATAGGGCCCTGTGCTTATCCTATCCAGGAGACATTTGGTGTTAAGTGCTAGAGTCTGTTAATCCAGTAACAAGATTTAGGAAGAAAGTCTAAGATCTTTTTAATTTAAATAGATCTCCCGATCAATTCATTTAGCACTTCAAATATTTTTGAGATTTGGCTTTTTAAAAATCTAAATGCAAACAAATTCTTTGTTTATTTTAAACTTGCTTTTTTGATCTCTGAGAAATCTTTTCATATCTATTTGGATTCAATGACATTTCTTTGAGGATTAGATTTTTTTGTTGTTGTTTCTGAAGAGTTGGGGAAGAACTCAATCACACATGGATATCCTGGTGAAGAATGAAGTGAATCTACCATACCAGTCACCTGGCCTTCCTCATTATAATTTAGACACGGCTTCTATATCCCTTGCCAGCTTGCCTTACTATTTCTCCAGTGCCATATAAAGAAATAAACTCTGCAGGGTCTGGGTGGCATAGTTGGTTCAGCTTCTGACTCTTGACTTTGGATCAGGTCATGAACTCAGGGTCGTGAGATAGAACCCTGTGTTCAGATCTGCACTCAGTGTGGAGTCTGCTTTGGATTCTCTCTCTCTCCCCCTACCCCCTACCCTCTCTCTCTCTCAAATAAATAAATAAATAAAATAAAAAATAAATAAATTTTACTCTAAAATGGAGGATTGTTACCAAGATATGCATATTTTAGGTCCTAAATTGCATATGAAATAGGCAATTTGATATTGTTTTCCTGTAACACAGTTAATTATGTCTTATAAACTCAGTAAGAATATATAGAAACAAGATAGCGAGTAATCTCCATAGAATGCAGACACTTGTAACCTGCAAGGCTTTCAACAGTCACAAAAGTAAGCTAAATATTTTAGTAATATTTTAATTATCATTATAATTAAAGTGAATTAAAAAGTAGGGAAACATCTAATAATTAAATAGTGATACTAATAGTTTAAGTTTCTATAACACTTCAGAAGTATCAGGTATTTTTTTATGATTTTAAGCTTGTTTAATCTTCCAGACATAAAAACTAGATAAGGCAGGGCAGATATTATTTCCTATTGAGGAGCTGGTAAATGGCTAGGCTTAGTTCTAACAGCTGGTTAAGAAGCAAAGCCAAAACTTAAATCCTGGTGGACTTTAGACTTTATTCAGTGATGTGCCTAAAGGGTAAATGAAGTGTCTCAAGTCTCATACAGGAATTTGGAATAAGGCTATCATTGTTGTAAAAAGGTACAAGTATATTTCAGCAATGGATGTTTTTAATATATTCTAACTTTTATGAAATACCTTACAAGATAGTAAATAGTTTTTTTTTCATAATAAAAATGCAGCTTAAATAGTAAAGCAATAATGTTAGGCAATTTCTTTTCAAACTTTATCATAAAATGCTTTACAAATTTAGAAACTAGAAATCAAGATAAAAGCTTAATGGCTAAGACACTCATTTTATTATGATATCTTTTAGAAGCAAACACTGCTATTAGTTTAAAATGTCATTATAATGATTTAAAGGTTCTAGCAATTTAAAATTTCAGTCATTTGAAATAAACTAAATTTAAAAATCAGCCCAAAGCCAACTACTCATGAAAAGCTTGAACAAAATTTTTCAATTTTAAAAGATTTTATTGATTGATTGATTGATTTGACAGAGAGAGAGGGCACAAGCAGAGGGAGTAAGTGGCAGGCAGAGGGAGAAGGAGAAGCATGCTCCCCAATCAGTGGGGAGCCCAATGCAGTACTCAATCTCAGGACCCTGAGATCATGACCTGAGCGGAAGGCAGATGCTTCACACACTGAGCCATCCAGGTACCCCTCAATTTTAAAAATTATGATGTATTTTACCACATGGGTAACTTTCTTAAAGTCCCTTGGATCTTTCCATTGGGGCTTTTGAACTTTTAAGTGAAAAGGATGACTAGAAACTATGGATTGAAAATACGCTAGTATTTTATAAGAACACTAGCAGAAAAAGAACAGATATGAGACTTCACGAAAGGCTCCATTCAAAAAAGTTCCATGATCAAAGACACCGAAGCACCTTGTTAATATAAGAAAGTATATTCATGTGTCAAGCAAATAATATACAGCGTGATTTGGGTATCAACTTCCACTTCTTTCTGTCTAAGTGTGCTTTGGAGAAGTGTGTCTTCAAATCTCATTACTCAGGTCTTCTTTGTTGGTTCTAATTCTGAATTTCAGTGCTCCAAATTGACCTTCACTGGAATGGTCAGTTGTTGGGTAAGGATAGCACAGCAATTTCGAGGAAATTCTCAGTCTCACAGCTTAAATGCATCATCTATTTAATTCTTATTTTGTTTTTTAAATTACACAATTCTGAGAAATATTATAACTTAAGGGGAATGTATAACTTAGCTCCCTCATAGTGTATTATTTGTAAAAATGTCTATAGAGGTCTTATCCCAGGAACTATATACAGACTGTCCTGCTTCTCAGTAAAAAGAGCCTCTGAACCCCCATCCCCCTGACCCCACCACATTCCACACTGCACTCCAGAAACCTCTGTGGGCATAATCAGGCTAGAGGTACTCTACTTAACTGTTTGATTCTCATGTCATGAGTGTGTTTCATGTCCATATTGAAGAGCACCCTCCCATCAATGTTTAAAAAGATTTTATTTATTTATTTGACAAAAAGAGAGAGAGAGAGAGCGCGCGCACAAGCAGGGGAAGTGGCAGAGGGAGAGGGAGAAGTAGGTTCCCTGCCGAGCAGGGAGCCTGATGCAGGACTGGATCCCAGAGATCATGACCTGAGCTGAACACAGATACTTAACTGACTGAGCCACCCAGGCACCCCCTCCCATCATCTCTTGATGTTAGAAAGGTACTGTCCTTTTAAGTAAGGCACTGGTTAGTCTAAAGAAGTGAAGAATGAGATTTTAGGCATTGTGACATGGTGAGAGAAAGATTCTTACAAACAGAAAGAGACTTGCCACATGTAGGTAACTAGCCATTCTTTCTTTAAATTTCAACTTTAGAAAAATGGCTTGGTCTCCATGCCTTGCCTTACTGGCTATATCTTCCCATAAGGCTGTGAACAGGGGTATGGTGGCCACTGGTCTTTTCCAAGCATTCAAGTTATTTTCTTTCTAGACAAAGCCAGTTTAAACTTTCTCCCTTCCTTTGGAGTTAGGAGGGATCACAGGGCTTGCTCATAATCTATGAGCAGAAGTATCACAAATCACTTTCTAGCAGATACTTTAAGAGTCAGCACATCTGTCACCATGATCCCTTTTGTCCGTTTTCGCAGTCATGGAGGCACAGAGATAGAACCCCCTTAGCCTGGGCCCCTGAGTGTGAATGATATGGGGCAACATTCTCTCCTCAGATGACTCATCATAAACAAGTAGCATGAGAAAGAAATACACCTTTGTTCTTTTAAGTGAATGATATTCTGGAGTGGTTTGTCATTACAACAAAAGCTATCTTGTCCTGACTGACATAGAATCAAGTTGAATAAAATGTAAAATTGTCTCAAAAAGTTTAAAGCCCATATAAATATAAGCTCTCATTTCCATGTGAGATGCCTCATATTCATAAGACAGGCTCTAAGTTTATTTGGTTCATTGAAAGCAATTTGAATTGTTAAGTTCAATCTTGATATTTGTACTTTACCAATCAACAAGTTTTGCTGGCAAATATATTGATGAACACAGGATTCTGGAAGCTGCCTAGGTAGTTTCCTTTCAAACTGAGACATTTACCACAGAGCAACAGAACAGGTTATTGGTGGACAATATAGTTGTAGGATAGGGATCTTTATTTTCTGTGCCAGGGATCCATCAAGATTCATTAATGGAGCAAGAAATTGAACACAGCTTTGCTGGCCATCTTGGGAACACAAGACAACTTGGGTCTCACGTGATTTTGTGTCCCATCTCATTGCCTTCAGGTTTTTTGCTTGGTCACCCAATGTGGCTCCTGATTAGGTTGCAACATGAATTGCAGGACTTTAGTTCTAAGCTATATATAAGTCAAAGGTTAAAGTTATTTGGAGGCCCAGATATAACTCAATATAATGACTGAGAATCTAACAATTAAAAAAAAAAACTTAAAATGCTTGTCAAAATGGTAAGGCCATCTGGGGTGCCCGGGTGGCTCAGTTGTTAAGCGTCTGCCTTCAGCTCAGGGCGTGATCCCGGGGTCCTGGGATGGAGCCCTGCATCGGGCCCCTGCTCTGCTGGGAGCCTGCTTCTTCTTCTCTCACTTCCTCCTGCTTGTGTTCCCTCTCTTGCTGGCTGTCTCTCTCTCCGTCAAATAATAAAATTTAAAAAAAAAAATGGTAAGGCCATCAGATGTTTTTCCAATATATGCTTCTAAAAGGGTAGCAGTTTTTCCTTTTTTCTCCCTTCATTATATTTCTATGTAATTGAATTCCATCCTTCTACTCCATTTACCTTCAGAGAAACTATTACCAGGTGCTGGGCACAGGTAATGTCAGGGTCCTGCAAATATGCATGGAGTAATTTACAAACACATAAAATATGCTAACAATCCATCGATGTATTAAATGTTTTTGGAAAGGACTGTTAGTAATCAGTGATGTTCAATGTCCAGTGTGTAAGAAAAATAGGATGACAATGGTTGTAACTCTTACTTTTGCCTTGAAAATAAGCAATATATTTATTGATCTGACCTTTCAAAGTGAACTTCTGATCTAGTTAAAGCAACTTTTTTGACTTAGTTCATGTTTTCCTACCATTATTTGATACTTGAAGCTATGGGACTTCTTATATCTTAATGTTCTGTGGCACGGAAACTGAAACTAGACATATTTTTCCTCTAAAACTGATCCCAAATACATAGATGATTCTATAATAGCTACAATGTGGGTACAATAAGGTAGTCAAAGAAAATCTTTAAGTTCTGGTCAGAAGAGGAGTCACTATTTTTCCTTAACCATACTCTGCTTGATTTGCAACAACAACCAAAAAAAAAAAAAAAAAAAAAACAAAAAAACATTCAGTTTGATGTTTTTTTCTCCGAGGGAGATCAGCAGAGCACATGTGATGTAGGGTGCCCTATTTCAGGGCTTTTTAAGGACAGTATTCTGATCTCTTAGGCTTAACAAGCAGAATTTTTAAAGCTTGAGCAAGCAATAAAAGCACTCCTTCACTGGGGTGACCTGGGAGTCTGAGGAGATCAGCTGTCTTCACCTCAGAGGCATTCCACCCAGCCTGAAGTAAAATGCAGAATCAAGAAAAGAAACCTATTGAACTAAATGAGGAACAAATGTACACATGAGATGCCCAGCTAATAAAATCAGCAGGAGGAAATATTTACACATTTTAATATGCTTGGTTGTATTTTTGTTTCTCACAGAGCCACTGTGGGTGTGGAAGGTATCTGCTCAAACATGAGCATCTTGGAACATTTCTTTAAAATAAAGGTAAAATGGGGGTTTCTGGGTGGCTCAGTCAGTTAAGTGTCTGTCCGTAGGTCCCAGGGCAGATCCCAGGGTCCTAGGATCTAACCCCACATCGGGCTCCCTGCTCAGCAGGGGAGTGTGCTTCTCCTTCTCCCTCTTCCCCTGCTCATGTGCTCTCTCTCTCTCTCTCTCGTTTACTCTCTCTCTCTCTCAAATAAAATCTTAAATAAAATAAAATACAATAAAATAAAGGTAAATGCACAATGAATGTATACATACATACATATCCAAACACACACACACACACACACACACACACACACACACACACACACAGAGGAAGATTGGTTTAATTTTATTTTCTCTTGTAAAGTTTAAATTGCTAAAACTTTCTGGTCCAACAAGCTGATAGTTTAGGACTCCACACTTCCAGTTGACTGCCCTTCCTGAAATATCCTTTGTGCTTCCTTAATCTTTAAGCAGCTTGTGTTTTGCTTAGCTAATCATCCCAAATTTTTCCTTTCCTCCATTTTTTGCTGAAAGAAAAAATTGGGACATGGCCAGGCTTGATGACTCAGGGGACTCAGAGAAAGATTTTTTCCACACAAAACAGTCATTCTACTTCTAAGGAATCACTGGTGGCTCATTTCAGTGTATTTCAAGTTTCTATTGTCTTGTCAAATTTCAAAATTGTTTGCATTTTGAGATGTAAAAGTGTTTAAGTTGAGCCCACAAAAGATGAGTTCATTAGCTAAGAAAGGAAAGTGAAGCAGATCACAATAGCAAAAGTATAAGAGTATCATGAGGAAAGAATTACAATTATCTACTGAAGAGTTAAAATATCTGAGTGAAAGAGGTTGCAGATATTAAGTCTCATAATTTAATCCCACTGGTGGGATTTTACTTGCCAATTTGCTGATTTCCCCCACAAATGCTTTTCCCCTACTCCAATAGTGAGAATATTATAAGCTATGAACAGTGAAGTATCAATATGAATAAGAATTGTAATAGATACACTACATTGGGGGGGGCCAAATCATTATTAGAGTAATCAAATTGTAAATGCTATCACAATCATGATTTGTAATGCAATTGTTAACTGTGAGACATACTAAATTTTTATTGCCTGTTAGCGTCAGAAGTAGGTATGAGAAACATGTCAGTTTAAGGGCATTGTTTGATTGCAGTAATTAAGTATCTGCTGTACTGTATGTTCCATTTTATACACAAATAAAAACCCATAAAAACAATATAGAAGTTGGATATGTTTACCATGGCCTTGACAGCCAGCATCGGTTCAGTAATAGTATTAACTCAAATTCCTAATCAAAATTAACTTTTCAAATAATTCTTGAAAGGAGAACCAGAAAATAATCTTAAATGAGAGGATAAGAAACTCTGTAAAGCAAATCTATAAAATGTAATTCAATGTACTTTTGATCATGTCTGAACTTACTCAGGATTTCATCATAATCATTGTATCAACAGTAGACAGTAGAAACACCCACTATTCATACTGATTTATAATTGTTACTTTGTAGATATTAGTTGTGCATTTACCTTCTGAGTCTCATTTTCCTCATCTGTGTAGTGGGGAAAGTAATAATCACTGCTCCATAGAACAAACATGAAGACTAACTGAAATAATGTACTCAAAGCAGCAATTCAAGTGTCTTGGCCATAGAAAGTTCTTTCAAAAACAATCCAAATAATTCCTGTCCTGTGTCTTCCTAATTATACTGAAAATAAAACCCACTCTATCATGGCCTTTCATGGCCCTAAACATCTGGCACTTGCCTACAGCAACGCCCTTACTTTATACTATGCTCCCTTTGCTTCTTCTGGAAGGTTGAACACACCAAAGAAATTCTCCATTAACCTTTGCACCTTTTGCTGCCTCTTCTTGGAATGACCATCCTCTAGGTACTCATTTCATCCCTCAGGTCTCAGCTCAGTGGGGCTCTCCTCCAGGAGGTTTTTCCTGACCAGAAGATTTAAAGCTATCCAGCTCCTTGTCCCATCTCATCTCTTTGCCCACATTTACCTGGTTTCCTTTCCCTTTATGGACTTCAGTCATTATTAAAAGTTAAATTTCAAAAAAAGGTAAAACCAAAACCCTCATGCAGACACAAAAATGAACATTTTAAAGAGTCTCTCTGTTCTTTAATTAACAACTATGCAGATGTTATAACCAGTTCAAAAGATAATCTGTAGATTAGACAAATTTATAGATCAGGAATATTGAAAATGAATGTGCAAATGGAGACAAAACTGGTTTTTCTTGGGGAGAAGTGGGTGGATATGGGGAAGAGAAGTCAATTGTGCCTCTACCATACAGAAAGAATATGCAAGCGTATAAGAATTATTTTACATTGCCATCAGTTGTCTACAGTTCCAGAACGGTAAAATTGCTCAAAGACAATGCATAACTAAAACCAGATAACCTGGAGGGATATCCTCCTGACAGTGCATGGTTTTTCATTAAAGCATAATTTTTTCCTATACTACATACTAATTCATTAATTTATTTACTTATTTTCTACTTAACCCACTTACCCAACTACTGAAGTATGTCCCCAGTGCAAACTTCCCAGTGCAGGGATTTTGATTTGTAAACTGATGAATCCCAAATTCTTGGAACCGTGCTTGATGGACAGTAGTCACATTATAAATACAGTTGAAAATCTAAAGGAAATAAGTGATATAGGGCTGTTTTCACTGCTTTCTGGGTACTATTTCCACCTTTCTCAAAATTTGTACAATCTTGTCCACATTTTTATTCTCTTCCTCTTCCCTGGTAATTTTAACATCATTAGAAACATGGAAATTTAATGTCAAGGGAGAAACTAAGAAACCAATCAAATTCAAACCCCTTGCTTTATGGCTAATAAAATTGAGGTCTAGGGTAATTTGCCAAATATTGTTAGCAGAGCCAGGGCTAGACCCTGCTCTCCTGATAGTCAGCTCAGGGTTCTTCCCCAAATAAAATCTGAATTCTTAAATCTGAATCATATAGTAATTCCTTTTAATAAGAATAAAAGCCTGATAACTTGGAGAAGCATTGACTTAAGAGCTCAAAGTTTATCAAAATATCTTTGAATTATGCATTATCACCCCAAAAGACAAGTTTGTCTTTATAATTGGTAAGTTATTAATTTAGATTACCACCAAAATTAAAACTGCAAATTAAAAGAAAAATTCTTTTCTGAAAAATCCTTGAGATTGTATGAATGCATTCTAGTTTAAGAAACACTGCACCAAATTATGACCCTCCAGCCAACCTGATATCATAGCTTTGCACCTTTTTTTCATTATCAGAGCAATCACATTTATTTTAATTCTGTAAATTTCTATAGTGTTTGGGCACTCAAAACAAGATGTGATAAGACAACAAATATAAAAATGGAGAAGCTATAGTCATTATCTTGAAGAATTTTTAGTTTGATGAAAGAATGAAGACAAAAAAACGTGTATTAGTCAAGTTCTCCAGAGAAACAGAATGAACAGGATGTATACACAGAAAGAGATCTATTAAAAGAAGTTGGCTTGTACAAGTATAGAGACTGAGAATTCCTAAAATCTGCCTCTGGTGAGATGGAGGCCTGAAAGAGCCAATGGGTTAGTTCCAGTTAGAGCACACAGGCCTGAGAATCAGAAGAGATGCTGGTGTAAGCTCCAGTCCAAAATATGGCAGGTTCATGAGGAACCCATGTTTTGGTTCAAGTCCTAAGGCAGAAAAAGATGAGCTGGTCAGGCAGGAGAGTTCCCTCGTGCTCACAGGAGGGTCAGCCTGTTCCTTCTAATTCAGGCCTTCAACTGAGTGGATGAGGGCCACTCACAGTAATGTGGGCAATCTACTTTGCTCAGTCTACCAATTCAAATGATAATCTCATCCAAAAACATCCTTGCAGACACCTAGAATAACATTTGACCAAATATCTGTACGTGCCATGTCCCAGTCGAGTTGATACATAAAATTTACCAACACAATTTGTAAATGGCCATAAAAAGTAAAATTTAATTGCTATACAGATATAAAAGGTTAGAAAGAAGAAGATTTCACATCACAAAAAGGCCATCGAGTCCCCTCATTTATTCTCCCATTCTTCTGTTTATTCAACAGATACTGAGCATTTCCATGGAAGAGATGCTGTTTTAAAGACTGGGTTTATCGCACAAAGCCCTACCCCCAAAGAGAACAAATGTGTTGGCCATATGGACAGCACCTCGATCACAGATTCATGCAACATTCCTCCCTGCTCTCCTGCTAAGATCTTGGCCATGGTGACCCAGTTCCCACACTTTCTATGGCTCCCTACCTGTCATCTCTCTTGCTTGCCAATGCTTCAGGCAAATTAGCCACTGCATTCCTCTTCTGCATTCACCCATATCCATATTACTCATTAAGGAAGCTGGTGATTAGTGGCCTGGTCTCCGCCTGTGGTTTGATTAAGCCTTTTAATCTTGTTTTCTCCTTTTTACTTTGTCTGCTGGGCCAGGCCCACATCTTCCTATCAACCCTCACTGCACCTGGATGGCAAGGACCCTCACAGTCACTGTGGAAGCCATCACACATATGGACTGTGTGCTCCTCAGTGTTCCACTGTACCCTCCATACTGTTCTATAGCTATACCTATTTAGCACAGGTCCTGTGTGATATGCCTTACAGGCATTATCACATCTTCATATCTAGGCAACCTTCAAGGATGGAAGTTATTACAATCCCCATCTGCAGGTGAGAAAACTGAAATTTCAAGAGATTTAAAAAAATCTCCAAGGTTACCTCTCATAAATGATGGACCCAGGATTTAAAGTCGCACGGTCTAATTCTGATACCAAATTCTTCCAGCTGCGTTATTCTGTCTTCTCTGTCATTATCCTCCTCCCAGGACACCCTTTAGCTCCCATCACTTTCCCTGAGCTCCTACTTCCACCTTCTGTCTCCTTTTTCTGTATCTGCCTTCAGTTTGTTTTCTATTAACTCTTTCCTGACCTCGAACCTGCTCAGCTATCTCTATCTTGAAGGAGAAAAAAGTCCTAAGTTAAACAAACACATATCTATTTGTTCAGTACACCTTTCAATAAGCCACTGAACCTTGCCAAATATCAGCCTACATGTGTTCCTTCATGCCAACTTGCAAAAAAGCAATTTCTACTTTTTAAAAAATCACATCTCTCTCTTTCTCTCAAACCCTGTAGTTGACATTCCTCTCACTGGGCCAGAATTATGCCTCCTCATCCCCTATCTGTCAAATACAAAGGCCTTTTCTGAGCCCTTGTTCTATATGACTCCTGTGTTCCATTTGATATTGTGGACCATGGAGTCATTTGGAATATTTCAGCAGTTGAATATCTGAATAGAGCGGTGGTTTTCAACTGGGCAGAGGCGAGAGGTGGGCAACTTTGTCCCTACGGGAGATCTGGCAGTATCTGCAAATATTTCTGATTGACAGAACTGGGGATTGCTACTTGCTTCAAGTGAGCAGAGGCCAGGGATGCTGCTGAACATCCCACAATGCACACACAGACCCCACAACGAAGAATTGTTAACAAATGTTAATAGTGCTGAAGTTGAGAAACCTTTAGATACAGCAAATGGAAAAGAGAATTCTTTAAATTTTCTGGGGTTCAAATTTAAAGTCTTTAAATTTTCTGGGGTTCAAACTGCCCTAGTTGAAACTTCCATAATGGGATTACAGAAATGCCCATTCCACCTCTGTTTTCCTCTTTGGCATCTGGCACAGAAGCCAGGGGTTTGACGAAATGGTAAAGGCAGCAGAAGAGCACATCCTGACCAGGTTTGAGCATGTGTCAGAATACAACACCAAGTGCTAACTACCAGCTACAAATTCCTAAGAGGTTTTCAGTTTGGATGCCTTTCAAAATCCACCTGTGTGCCATGATATTCAGGTCAGCAGTGGTGTTCCTATTAGCAGTGCTCAAAATCCAGCTTCATGAAACTAATGACAGGGAATTTTCCACAGAGAGCCTTGCTCATCCTATTTCTCCTCATTTCTGACTTGATTTGGAAGAACAGAGCTTCAGTTTCTGGTCTTCACTCCTTAAGCATAGGGGATTTTTAGGAGTTGGCTGCAGACTTACTAAAAACAAGATTTTATTACATTGCGGAATATCTGAAAAATACTTACTAAAGTACAGGGAAACTGAAGCTTAATTCCTGAGACAAAAATGCAAATGTCTGATATAGCTGTATATTTTCAACAAGTATTTGTTGAATAAATTACAAATCTTTCCGTTTTGATTCTAGAGGGTGGCATCATCAAATTCCCACCCTGAACTCCATGGTCCTCTTCAATGCTAGGACCTCCTCAATTAGACCAATTAGACCACAGGCTGGGCCCAACTGACCGTCAAGTTTTATGTCTCACTAATTTTGCCTATGAACCTCTGTTCTAGTCAAACCAGTATAACAAAGGTTTCAAAAATGCCAAGTCTGTTCCCACAAGTCTCTCTGAAGTACAAGACTCGTGCAATAGAAAAAAATGCCTCTTCTGAAAATGCAAATGCCATGCAATGCGGCCCAACAGTTTTAATTATTTTTCATGGGCAGTACTATAATGTTTAATGTTTACTAATACTGTTTATAGTAAGAAAACTCTTTATACAAAATGGAAGAAAATGAGAATATAATTGAGCTTTATCTAAGAAAAAACAATGTAAATTACAGGCTTCTATCCAGGGATCTAATACTAGGACATTTGAAATTTTGCCTTTCAGACAAGTAGAAAAGCTCGCCAAAATGTCAAAATCCATTAACAACCTGTTTCTTTACTTTACTGGCTTCCAACAAAACCTGCAGTACACAGAGCATTGACCACTCTCCATCTTTATTACAACTCCACCCACAGTTCGAATCAATTCTACGACGTTGATTTATGTGTGATCATATTTAATATTAAAGACGCTGCATCAAAACACCCTACTTCCTGGGGGCATCAGTTCCTTTTCTTGCCCTGTGTTGTGGAAGCTCCTTAGTCCCCTAAAATCCTATTGTCTTACCCAGTTTACCATTCATTAACTCTCCTCTCCATTGCCATGTTTTTTGTCTTTCATCTGAAATACTCTCCCTCCTATGAAACTCATTTCATCCCAGCTATGCTCAGTGACATACCACAGGGGTTAGAGCATTTTGATTTTGGAATCAGACATTTCTGGATCTCAGTCCATATTTTCTCACTTACTGGTTGGTATTTGAAGTCTCTCAGCCTCAGGCAAGATGGCTACTGCTCCTTCAAGCTTTGCTTTCATGTTCCACGCTAAAAGACAAGGATAGACAAAAAGTGAAAATCCTTCCATTATGGTGTTATCTTGGAAGGAATGCTTTCTGCAGGGACTTCCGGTTATAGGTTATATCTCGTTGGGTAGAATAGCGTTACATGGCCACCCTAGATTAAGGAAGAGATTGGGATTGATTTATCTTGCTCCCCTTGTCTATATTACAGGAAATGGAAGGGTTGAGGAAGAAGGGGGTTGTAATAATGCTTGTAGAGTCACCCTTCATTCTTTGCCATTGGAGGTACCCCTCAGAAGGTGTGGGAGTTCCACCAATGCAGAAAGCTTTATGACAACTTTATTCATTTGTTCAATTTCAGTGTATTACCATGTACTTAAACTTACATGTTCTTGGTTAGGTGGATTTACGGGTTATATTATCTAATTATAACTGAATGAAACCTCATACAAAACACAAGTGTCTTAAAAATGATTCTTGTGGTGTGCCTGGGTGGCACAGTTGGTTAAGGGCCCAACTTCTGGTTTTGGCTCAGGTCCAGATCTCAGGGTCATGGGATTGAGCACTGCATCAGCCTCCATGTTTGGTGCAGAGTATGCTTGGGTTTCTCTCTCCCTCTGCTCCTCCTCCATCCCCTGCTCTCTCTCTCAAATAATTAAGTAAATCTTTAAAACATGATTCTTGCAAGGAAATCATGATATGAAGATACTAATTAAATATTTAAATAATTAAAGAAACAAACTACACAAACTCATTATTTCACATAATCTGTGATTAAAATGATCACAATCCAAGAAGATCAGCCTAAAAGTCAGGCAAAACATCTTGAAATTATCTAAAAGACTCAAAGAAGGGTCACCTCATCTGAATCATATATGGGATCTTGAGATGCTAGCATGAAACCATCATGGTTTGTTTGAAAACACCCAGAATTTATTTATTTATTTATTTATTAAAAGATTTTATCTATTTATTCGACAGAGATAGAGACAGCCAGCGAGAGAGGGAACACAAGCAGGGGGAGGAGGAGAGGAAGAAGCAGGCTCATAGCGGAAGAGCCTGATGTGGGGCTCGATCCCATAACACCAGGATCACGCCCTGAGCCGAAGGCAGACGCTTAACCACTGTGCCACCCAGGCGCCCCTGAAAACACCCAGAATTTAAAACATGTAAGTGCCAAGCATGTGGAACCTGAAAACACACCTCTACAACTTTTGTTTTATTACTGTTTAAGTTCATGAGATTCTCAGTCGATTACTTTAAATTTTTCAGTAGATTTGATAAATATTCAGAACTTTCTTTTGAAGTTTTCTCACCTATTAGGGAAAGACAAAGAGACATCAAAAGGAAAACATGTGTTCCCATCCTGTAGCAATGTTGGCTAAAATGACACATGAAAGATAATATGGTGATAAACTAAAATCCATATCTCCGTCATCAAGTGTTATTGGAAGATTCATGGGGGGATACATTGCTGCCACAGATTTGGAAGAGACAGTATTTGAATAAATTATTCAGTGTGGGAGAATGGCTATAGAATTGAATAAAAGTTGTATTTTTGTAAAATACATCTTTTTTGTTATTTGTAAAATACAACTTTTTTGTAAAATTGTAAAATATTTTTAATATCTCTCAGCTTAAGGAATTTTTAAAATATCTCTTTTCAATAATGACTATAGGAATAACTGCATGTTTGTGAACCACTGAAGAAAAAATGTACCAGAAATTACATAGTCTTATGATAAAATGAATAATGTATTTATCATGAGAAGTTGTCTATACTTTGGTAACAAATTAACTCAGCATTACAATGGCCTAATATATCAACAGTTTATTTCTTACTCACAGTAGGTCTTTTATGGATCTAGTGACCTTTTCCAAAGGGAGCTGTCTTCTAAGCAATAGCTTAGAAATCCACAGTGCTTCAATTTTTATGCTCCACCACAGGACAAGACCGCCAGGTCACTGTTGCAGGAAAAGAAGGGGCTGAATCTTCATGCATGGATATTTACTGCCTCAGGCAGGAAATGATTCAGGTCACTTCCATTTACAATCCACTGGCCAGAATTAGTTGACAGCTTCACTAATGGCAAGATGGTGAGAAGTAAAGTTTCCTGTGTGCCCAAGAAATAGAGAAGAAATGAATGCTGATGACCACTACAGATGTTTTCCACATTTAATAAATACATTTTTGGAATGAAAGAGTGTGCAAAAATAAATGTTATGGAGCAGTTTCTTTGATGGAATGAGGTAAGGAATCCAGAGCAAGTGCTGTGGAGATAACACCATATGTAACATTCATTTGTTGCATATTTTACAATGTATTTTAGCAGTGAGGCTGAAGCCAGGATATCACGGAGGAGGTTAATTTTAAAATACAAAGACTTCTCAACTCATCAGAATCTTCAAAATACTTACATGAGATGGAGAATAACTAGGAGAATTATTTGTATTCCATAGAAGTTTGCTAGCAATCTAATGGTAATATATGGTACAGTTATGGAACTTAAAGTTGAATTATGCATTAAAAATACAATAGCAAGAGCTCTAAATTTTTTTTTTATTTCTGTGAGGACAAATAGCTGCTAGTTTTATGTTGCCTAACACATTTTTGGGAATAAAGCATTCAAACCTTGAAGATAAGTGACCAATTTGATGTTTAAATAATAAATGGAAAAATAATTACTCTTCAAAAAATCATACTATCAAGAGAGTATTTTGAAAACAAATGTATAGAAACATGGAGATAACTTTACTCGTTATTAAAAGCATCATGGGAGTAGTGTTTACATAATCACTGTTATCAATACACTAAAAATAGGATTCTGAAAACTCAAGAATTAAAACAAGGAACATTGAATAATTAATGGAGAGGATTTAAAATAAAGATATATATATATATATAAAATTTGGTAACCACTGAAATCCAATATCTAAATAAATATGAATCTAGAACAGCTTAGTGCCCATGTAAAAAGCCCTCAATAAAGGCAGTGGTGGTGGTAGCGGTATTATGATAGAACAGCCTAATTATGTGTCAGATGCCCATCTAAGCAAGTGGGGTTGCAAGATCAAAACCAGAAGACTGGCTCCTAGAAAGATCAATCTAGTAGACAGTAAAGTCAGGATCATGACGCAAAAAAATTGAATATTCATTCAAGCACTCAATAAGAATTGAACACTAACTTTATTTTAGGAATTTCTTTAGGTCTGGGAATACAAGGATAAATAACCACAGTAACAATAATAACACCACTAACATTCTTGAGCACTTATGTGCTATGTTCCTGTATCAGGGTTGCAAAATAGCTTCTTCCGTTCCAGCATCATTTTTATATTCAAGAAAGAAATAAATGGAAGTATAAAGGGTCAAGGGCACTCCTTATGTATGAACATAACACTAGTTTTATATGGCTTTAGGGTGGTGACAAAATTAATTAAAATATCTCCCCACCCAGATTCCCTTATAGCTCTGGGGCATGTCATCCAGTTCAAGCTAAAGAGATAAAAGTCAAAAATTTAGAGTTAAGCTTTTGGGAAAGCCCTTTAAAGGGCACTTCTATTTTTATTAGGTTGAGATTTTTTTTGTCCTTATTCTTAAGCTTTAAGAGTGCTTTATGTATTCTACATACAAATCCTTTGTCAAGATTCATGATTCATAAATATTTTCTCTCTGTTATAGCTTGTTTTTTTTCATTCTCTTCAAGTGTCTGCAGAGCAACATTTCAAAATTTGCTAAAGTCTAAAATATCACTGTTTTCTTTTATGGATCATATGTTTGTTGTCATATCTAAGACCTCTTCACCTAATCCAAGGTTACAAATTTTTCTTCTAAAAGTTTTATTAAAGCTTTGTATTTACATTTGGGTGTGATGTATTTTAAGTTAATTTTCAAATCATTTGGAGATCTAGATTGAAATTTATTTTTGTTATTACTGTTGTTGCTGTTTAGAGATGTCCAGTTATTTCAGCACCAGTTGTTGAAATGATCATGTTTTCCATTGACTTGCCTTAGCACCTTTATAGAAAATCAGCTGACCACACTTGCGTGGGTCCATTTCTGGAATCTCTATGCTCTCCCACTGATTTGTGTGTCTATTCTTTTACCAGTATCTGATAATTTCAACAAAGGAAAAAAGAAAGCAAGTCATGGAAACAGGGACACACACATACATATGTATTTATATATGTATTTATTAATAAAAATTTTATATATTTATGTGTGTGTATATTTCAGTAATCCAGGCAAGAAATGATGGTGTCTTGAAACAGGTGGCAATAGCAGAACTGAAAATAACTCACCAAATTCTAGAAATATTTAGAAAGAAGAGTACATAGGATTTGCTTAAAGATGCAATATAGAGTGTGTCAATGTGACTGCAAAAGAGCAAAGTCAAGGATTTGGGCCTGAATGACTAGAAGAAAGCTGGTTCCATTTCCTGAAACTGAAAACACTTGGGGAAAGGCATGTTCGAGATGAATAAAGAGTTCAGCTGAAGGCATGTTAAGTTTGAGAGTCCCAGTAGAACGCAGTGGAGTGGAGATGTCCAGTAGCCAGTTTTATATATTTGAGACACATGTGGGGTAGAAATTGGTGCTCGAGACACATATTTAGGAATCATCACCAAGTGATACTACTAAAATCCATGAGACTGAATGAAATAATCTAAAGTACTTACACAAAAGACCTGTGTGAGACCAAGACCCAAGGCACACAAATGTTTAGAGGTCTAGGAGATGGGTAAGTGTTAGGGAAGGTGACAAATAAAACAGAGGAAACGATACAAAAGGGCAAAGACAATGGTATTCTGGAGGCTAAATAAAGAGTCATCCATTGTATATATGAATGGTTGCTCACAGGCTGAAGAGAGTGAGGCCTAAGAATCCACAGTGAAGTTGATATAAAACCTTCTTGGGGTTGGTTCAAGAAATAATGGAGGGAATAAAGTTGAGATAGTAACTCTAGAGTTTTGCTGTAATAGGAATCAGAGATATGTGTAGTAGCTGGGTGGAATGTGGGGTCAAGGTAGTTTTCTATTAAGGTGGGATAGATTACAGAGTGTTTATATAACTTTGGGAATGATTCAGCAGAGCAGTAAAAAGTGATGGTGCAGGTGAAAGTGACAATTGCAAGAGCAGAGATGAGATTGAGTGCTGGGGCAGAGGTGTCGACTCTATGCCTTATAGAAGAAGGAAAGACATAGTGCATGCAGGTGGGTTAGCAGACCTGGCAGTGCAAGCATGTTCACATTCTCTTCTGGTTGCTTTTATTTTCTCAGTAAAATAACAAGGAATTTATACCAACTGAGCTTGAAATAGGAAGCAAAGGTGCTGAAAGTCCAGGAAAGAGGAGAAAATATGAAATCATGTATTAAGAGTGGGGGGTGGATTGATGAAGAAATGTAGGAAAATTTCTGGGCAGCACCAAAGACTTGGTAGCTCACTTAGCTTGGTTGTGTGATTTCTCCTGTCATATGCACATTCTCAAGTGTGGGAGTGAAGTAAGTGAAGAGCTGAATTTAACCACCTGTGACAACTATGATGGCAAGAAGGAAGTAATAGTGGAAGGGGATACCAGGAGGTGATTAGAAAGATACACCCAATTATCTAAGCAGGGCAAAGAGAAAAGTAAAGACATGAAGTTCATCAATGAAAATGTGATAGGATTTGTGAAGATGCAGACCAGTAGTGTGAAAAATATTTCATTACTGGATTACAAAGGCAGTTGAGTGGGTCATGGTCAGCATTTTTAAGAATAAACAGAATAGAATGGGATGGATTAGAATACAAAATACCAGACAGCATCACAGATATTAAGTATAAACACTGTTTCATGAAAACATTTGTTTTAGTTATGTACATGAATATGAGTGCTGGGTGGCGATATAAAATATATTATTTAATGTGGGTCCTGATCAAAGCTCCATTATCTCCTTACTTAAAGGAGGTACATGGTAAAGGCCTGGGGCACCAAGCCTCATCTATTACTACAAATGCAGCTTTACTGGTACGGTTTAGAACTCTTCTGTTTGGGCAAAAAAAAAAAAAAAAAACAAAACACAAACACAACCACCAGAAACACAATTGACTTTTTCAACTCTATTATGCTCCAAATTATGGGGCTCTCTTTCAATCTAGATTGCGGGCAGGGTCAGAGAACATCTCTCTTAGTAGTGCCAATACTCCTTCCCATCTTAGCTTTCTGACTGGCGAGGTCTAGTTTGAGTCCATATTTCTTTTTTTTTTTTAAAGATTTTATTTATTTATCTGACAGAGAGAGAGAGAAAGAGCACAAGCAGAGGGAGCAGCAGGCAGAGGCAGAGAGAGAAGCAGGTGCCCTGCGGAGCAGGGAGCCTGACATGGGGCTCGATCCCAGGACCCTGCGATTATGACCTGAGCCGAAGGCAGATGTTTAACTAACTGAGCCACCCGGGTGCCCTGAGTTCATATTACTTAATTCAGGCATTCTTGCAGAAAATGATAAGAAATAATCAGTATATACAAAAAAATCTAGATTTCCTGCATTTCCCCTAACACTGCAGCCTTAATAGGGATATGACTGGTGTTTCAAGATTGGCCAAATGTTTCACCACTACATAACAAAAGTCCACAGTCTTCAGTAAGTATGCTCTGCATCACAAGGTCCTGCTAAGCTAATTCCGTATGGTAATATCCACTTCCTCTTACCAAATTGTGTGTCAGACAAGGGTAGCAATCAGTTGAATGCAGCAGAGAATACAAATAGTTGTTTAAACAAATGGGAATTTTATTTTTCATGAAACAGAATAACTCAGGGCTGTTAAAGCAACTCCTCAATGCCACCAACATCCCAGAGTCTATCTTTCCACCCAGTTATCTTTGATTATTTATCTATCTTCTACCGGCTTTCTGCCTGTTTTTCTCTCCTCTGCTTCAAACTCCTGGCCCTGGGACTCTGCAAACTATGTTTCCCAAATGTTTTAGGCAGCTGGCTTTTTATTAAATTCTGCCAAAAAGGAGTCACTGATAGATTTTAAAGTGGGAGGAAGAAAGAATAATTCTGGGACGCCTGGGTGGCTCAGTCGGTTAAGCGTCTGCCTTTGGCTCAGGTCATGATCCCAGGGTCATGGGACCAAGTCCCACATAGGGCTCCTTGCTCAGTGGGGAGCCTGCTTTTCCCTCTGCCTGCCACTCCCCCTCCTTGTGCTCTCTCTCTCGCTCTCTCTCTGACAAATAAGTAAACCAAAATCTTAAAAAAAAAAAGACCCCCAAGTACGATAATTCTGAGTCTGCCTCTGAAAGCACTGGCAGTTGCTCTAGTAGCTGTTGGTTTTAAGAGCAGCGGAGACCAGAAGACTGTGCACTTACTCCAGCAGGCCAGCTTTCCCTGAATTCTGGCTCTGGCCAGGGTAGCACTCTTTGGAAATGCTAGGAAGTACACGAAAATGGGCTCCATTACAGAGGTCATAGCGGTTTACTGATTTCAGGGTGACATCTTTTCTTCCTTCTCTTCCAGTCCTTTTCACACATTTTAACAGTTTCCCTGTCTCTCTGCTTTAAATACTTAAAATTATACATATATTATATATATAATATATATATATTGCTTCCTAAGTAGACTATTATTTTTTTCTTTGTAAAAAGATGATCAGAAATAAGAATCTGAATGAACTTGAGCAAAACTACCACTCATTACCAGTGGAAAATATAATACTGATAGCCTGGGACATGGTTAATTTTCACAATTATTTTAAGTATAATCTGTTGAAAACTGGGAAAGAGTGCCTATAGAAGACAGGGCTTGGGGATCCAATTGAACACTGAAGAAGACCATTAGGGTGGTAATGAATGCACAAGAAAGATGAGATGATTTGGTTAGTTCTGATTGCCCAAGAGAGCTTACACAATGACAATAATAAGCTCAAGGCTTAAAACTTTCACCATAGTACAACTGAGAGCTGATATTCTGAAAAACTCAGAATTTGCTTCTAGTTTGCAAATTACAATGTAAGTAACATTCATACACTTTCCAACTCTCTCATGTGAAAGTTAGGGCCTTAACTGGAATGAAGGGAGACCCTTTGCACTGGAATGGTACAATTGGGTAGAATCTGAGAACCACAAACCCTCCAATTTCCTCAGCATCCTACGCCAGTAGAAGAAACCCTTCTTCCCCTATTAAGGACACTAACTTGCTGGAAGATCCCCTGAAGCAGGTGCCTTCCAAGAAGATGTTCATTCTCCCCTAGATCCACTCCATTACCGCTAATTACCCATGACTAGACACATAACTAGAGAAAAGCTCTAGAAGGAAACTTAAAAACTCTAACTAGGATAGAGCTGAGTTGGAACTAAATAGTAGAAAAATGTTAATTTATAATAGTGGAAATTTGGAAAGTGTGTGTTGAAATGAACTCTAAGGGTCTTAACAAGAGTTTATGGAGATTAGCTGTTAAATGGGGTTGGAGTCTATCTCACTGTGGGCCCAATGGATTTAACCATTCTGTGGTTATTTCTTCAGTTCCTAAATACAGAACTGGGATAGACACACTCAACAAATGCAAAACCATCACATTGGTTCAGGAACTTCCTCTTCCTTTCAGCATGTCAACCAGGCCCAGTCTTTCTGTATGAAAGTATGGCAGAGATTAGTGACGTCATCAAAGCTTGAGAGTGACAGGGATGATGTTTCTTATCCCACTGTCGTTTAACCACCCTGATTGGCAAGTGGATTATAGACAATGACTATAGGGGATCACAAATCCAATTAGGTGGTTATTTCCTTTTACAGACACTCTTCCAGATGTGGTGTATTTATTGAAACAAATTGACACAGTCCTTGACAGCTGACATGCATATCGATCAATTAAGAGCTTTTTCTCCCTATTAACTTCAAGGACCGGAAGCAGTTTGTTTTCACCTGGCAGGGAGAGGGCCATAGCAACTCTTCTCCTCTTAGCCGTAATAGAAAGTGGAGAACCTTGGCCCTCCTGACACCCCAGAGATCATTCATTATATTGACTGAACCCAGGAGCAGTTCATGACAAGCGTCACGGAAGCCTAAATAAGACAGATGTGTGCCAGAATGTGGGACATGAACACCATGAAAATTCAAGAGTTTTTTCAAAAAGTTTCTAAGGGTTCAGGTCTAGGGCTTGCTGGGATATCACTTCCATAGTGAAGGACATGTTTTTGTACCATTAAGAAAGAGGCACGATCATCTCTTTGAATTTTGAAAACACTATATATCAATATGAGGGTGCTGCCCTTATTTGCTGAGGAACTGACAGTTGGGTGAGGCCTGGAGCAAAACAAAGTTTGCAACAGGACCAGGATGCAGGGAAGGCTACTGCATCACTGAGGCCTTTTGACCCAGCTGATACAATGGTGCTGAAGTCTGTGGCAAACAGGGATGCTCTATAGACCTCTAGCTGCTGCTTGCTGCTGGGCCCAAATAAAGGCTCAATTTCTGACCTTGGAATACCAGGTGCTCAGACAACCTGAGCTACCTGTCATGAACTGAATGATATTGAAGCCACCAAACAAAAGTCTATGGCCGTCAACACTGTTATTAAGTGGAAGTGGAATATTCATTCTGAACCAATGACTACAATATGCTCATTAAAAAGGGTACTTCTTAATCTCATAGCCAAAATACTATAAATTCAGGAATCAAAGGGTAGAGGTGGAAGAGGTTTCTCCCAAATTACTTTTAATAACCCACCCCCCAGTGTGTTGCTCCCTGTCCCTAAAACTTTGAGCTCTATTGATTCAGAGATCTTAGTTCCTAAGAGCATATACCGGTTTGTGTTAAGTGCTTCAAAGGCCATCAGTTAGTCCCCACAACAGCTTAGTGAGGTAAGTAAAATTGTCCCCTTCTTACAATGAAGCTTAGTAATGAGCCAGAGGTCTTCCAGCTGGGAGTCCAAGGCAGTGCTGGGATCTGAACCCAGGTTCTTACGCTTCCAAAGCCTGTGTTCTTTCCCACTGTGTAATTTTAGCCTCAAAGAGAACTGCGAAAATGCTGCAAGTCAGTGTTGTCAATACTAAGGCACTAAGCACTCATCCCTGGCACAAAAGAAACCATGTTTTATTGGCAACAAGCCCATTCATTCTAATTACCACTGCTTTGCAACAGTTACTCCAAAACAATGATAGCTTTTAGTTGGCTCATGAATCTGCAGTTTGGGCAATACTCAGTGGAAATAGCTCTGCTCCATTAATATCAGGTTGAAGGTTGAGGGCTAGAATCATTTGAAGGCTTGTTCACTCACATCTGCCCATTGATTGTATCACTGGCTATCACCTCAAAGCCTAGCTGGGGCCACAGACTGGAACATCTATGCATGGCCTCTCCTGGAGCCTGGGCTACCTGACAACATGATGAATTATTCCCAAAGGTGAACAAAATATAGCAGAGAGAGCCAGGTGGAAGTTTTGTGACCTTTGCTGACCCAAATTCTGCTGCATTCCATTTATCCCACAAAGGCTGGCTTAGTTCAAGAGGTAGGAAAACAAACTCTACCTCTTGGTGGGAGAGTAGTAAGGCTCTAAAAGAGCATTGAGGTCAGAAACATTGCCATGGCCATTTTTGGACAATGCAATCTGCCACACCATTACTAAGGCTAACAGAGCAGAACTAAAACTTATTGGTATATATGCAGACTTAGCCATGGTGAATTCAGGAGGTCTTAAGTCTATGAATGGGATCCATGGTCTATTCAGCTATAGGAAGTTGAGAAGATGAGTCAATTACTTAATATATGGAGACGAGTTTAGGCCTATATATATATATATATATTTTTAAACATATATATATAATTGTAAGAAATTTAATATATATAATATATGCTAAATATATATATAATATATAATATATAATATATAATATATATATATTTAGTTGTAAGAAATTCCTGCCTCACCACCCACCCACATAAAAAAGAGCCCACTCTACTCAGTTTGTCATGTCTGTTGAGCATTCTGCACAAGCGTCTTTGAGTGCAGCAGTGAATTTTTACCGCTGTCTTTGAGAGGGATAATACCAAATGTCATGAGGATGATTTTTATGAGGAAATAGCAGCACCTTGTTCCCACTCTGTCATAATTTAAAAAATAAAGTCATTATTAATTACCAAGCCATTTTATAACAAAAGTTAAGAAGAAAATATATGAGGAAGTCATGTTATGTACAGAGGGTAAAATCCAGTCTTCCCATCTATCTTTATTCCCCCTAGAAGATGAAGGAGCAATGTAATAGCTTGATATATAGCATGCTACATGAACGCTGACACACTAAAAAAGGAATAGGGATAGACCAGCAATAAAAATTGGTGAATGACACTCAATATCTACCTGAGTAATTCCTTGTCTAGTAAAGCCAAAGCCAGTTTCTCTGGGCATCACTAGCTCATTGGCTGTTGGTGACCTGCCCCATGCAAAGACTTAATCCCTGTTCCGTCACTACCCTAAGTGTCATGGGTGGTTCCCAGGAGTGAGACTGGGAGGTAAGAATGGGTTTACAGACATTTCTCTCAGTATCTACCTGCTTCCTGTGAGCACTCTCATTTCCACACCAACATTGTTATCTACCTGTGCTTCCCAAAGGGCAAGACCCGTCACAGGGCCTGTGCCATGTGACATGTGAAGAACAGGGGGAGAATTTCTCTGCCAACTCCCCTGTCACATGTAACCCCTTTATACCTCTCATGAGAACCCTGGGGAACTAGTTTCTTCAGTTTCCCCCTCCATTAACCTGGCACACATCCAAGGGGCTGGACTAGAGATTCAGGGTGCAGATGAGGGTTTCCATACTATTCATTCCCTTAGGCAACCCACAAGCATCACCCATGTTTCTAGCTATGCCCAGATGGGTTTGAACCTCAGTTTAGGCTCAATGCTGGGTCTTTATTACAAATACTTTCATTTTGCAGCCCATTTATGTTTTTCTAGTATTTTCTAATTGTCATGCTGGGTCATGGGTAGTAATGAGATTTGGTGAGTAAGGCAGGACTCATGGCCTGGAAGAAGTCTGAACTGTGAACTCAGAGGTTATTCTGGGGAAAAAAATTAGAAATAAGGACAAGGCAGAGATGGGGTTGTCAGAAAACACTGCTTGAACCCTGATCAGATATGCAGGAACCAGCCACTGATTAATTACCTCCATTCTCCCCTTAGCCCCATTTACTTTCATCATGGAAGAGTCAGATGGAGACAGAAGTGGAAAACACTGAGTAAAAAAGTTAAACATTTCTAGAACATGAATTTTTTAATATTTCTACTTGATTTAAATCTTTTGATAGTTCTCCAGTGCCTTTATTTCTATGAGTTTGGCTTTTTTAGATTCCATGTACAAGTGATATCATAAAGTATTTGTTTTTCTCTGTTTGATTTACCTCACTTAGGATAACGTCCTCAAGGTCCATCCGTGTTGTGGCAAATGACAGGATGTCCTTTCTCATGGTTGATAATATTCCATTACACACATGTGCGTGCACACACACACACGCACACCCTTTTTGTCCATTTATCTGTAGCCTTTTCAAGGAGGGTAAGAACTATTTCCATTTCCTTCTTTATAATTTTCTACATTAAAGAAATTCTTTATCATTCTTTTTAAATTAGAAACATATTTTAATCTATATCCAGAAAAAAATCCTTTAAATTTCTTTCATAAACAGTAAGATAACCTATAGTGCTAGAACAGTAATAGTTCTATTTTTTTATTTTTAAAAATATTAATTTATTTTAGAGAGAGAGTGTGGTCGGGGGCAGACAGAGAGGGGCAGAGAGAATTTCAAGTAAACTCCCTGCTGAGTGTGGAGCCTGATGCAGGGCTCTATCCCATGACTCCAAAATCATGACCTGAGCTAAAATCAAGAGTTGGATGCCCATCTGACTGAGCCACACAGGAGCCTCGAACAGCAATAGTTTTATTTTTTTAAAAGATTTTATTTGTTTGAGAGAGAGAGAGAGAGCACGAGAGAGAAAGCATACAAGCAGGAAGGAGCAGCAGGGTTCCCACTCAGCAGGGAGCTTGACATGGGGCTTAATCCCAGGACCCTGAGATCATGACCTGAGCTGAAGGCAGATGCTTAACTGACTGAGCCACCCAGGTGCCCCAGTAATAATTTTAATAATGACATTTGTAACGAATTATTGTTAAATATATACTGTATGCCAGTCAGTATATTAAGTGTTTGACCTATACTTTCTGATTTAGTCCTTGCAAGTATATTATTTTTCCCACTTCTTTGCTCAGAGTTCTTAGAGGAAAATAGAACCTAACTTGGATTAATTTAGGGAAGGAGTATACCAGATAGATATGGGAAAGCCATATCGATTCTCATCTCTCCATCCTGTGTCCACTCCTCCCTCCAGAGACAAAGCCTCAGCAGGAAGAACCGTTGGCTGAGATGGGGTGACATGCTGGAACATTCACCAACAGGGTGGGGAGTTGATAGGATATCTGGCCTCTTGGGCCTCTAGGGGAGAAGGCTTACAAGTGGTGGATTCCTCAAGAGGAAGCAAAGGAAAGTGTGTAATGCTAGGTAGGGAGAAGGAGGGGAGGGAGAGAGAAAGAGGAAGAGAAAGAAGACAAGGAGAAGAGGGAAGTGAAGAGAAAAGGACAGAGAAAAAAAATCTCCATTCTCATTTTACAGGTGAAGTAACAAAAGTTAAGTAATGTCTTCTTAGACTTCCAGACGGTAAGTAGTAAAGCCAAGAATCAAGCCAGGAATCCTGATTTCAGATTTTGTATGTTTAATCATGTTACTGTTCTTGTGCCCCAAAGTCTGATAGGCCAGACGCACAGAATAGAGTGCACTAAATACACACTTTGCTTTTCCAAGGCTACCTTACTTCCTAGACTCTGCAGCTTTCCAGGCTCAGTGCATAATTGCATATTGGTTTGATTTGAACATGACCTCTGCTCCTTAAAAAAGCAAGTACTAATTGAGAAAACGAAATACCCTACACATATGATGCAAGCCAGAAAGAAAAAAAATGCTGATCTCAACCAGGATATTTGGAGGTAAAGCACATTTGTTGGTAAGCAGCTTTTCCCAGGCCTAGCTCAGGGCCCTTCTTGCTGTACTCCCAGTGAAGCATGAGCAAAAGCCAGCACTGACTGTTGGTTGTGGCTTTACTATCTTAACACTAGTCGTCACGTGAGCTACCAAAAAAAAAAAAAAAAAAAAAAAAAAAACAACCCACAACAACTTCTGTTTTTCCTTAAGAGTATGCCTTTCTCTGGGATTTTTTTTTTTCACATCAATACAATAACCTACATTCACAAAGTATTTAAATTAAATGCTCAATTTTCTAAAATGAGATCCACCACCAGGACAGTGACTTGCATGGTTTAACAAAATTACTCCTCATTTTGCTTACTGAACTTATTGTTACCTATAGGTTTTTCATTCATGATCTTATCTGTCATACTCTATTTCTCAGTTGCCTTGACTTTCATCTCATAAAGACAGTGACGCTGGCCATTTGAATTTTCTTCTCCTTCTAAGAGACCTTTTATCATATCTGTTCTTTGTGGTTCACAATTCAGTTTCAGAAAGACTAGAATTGTTTTTGAGGTGATCAAAAACCAGATGGAGGGGCACCTGGGTGGCTCAGTCTTTAAGCCTCTTCCTTCAGCTCAGGGTGTGATCCTGGCGTTCTGGAATCGAGCCCCACGTCAGGCTCCTCTGCTGGGAGCCTGCTTCTTCCTCTCCCACTCTCCCTGCCTGTGTTCCCTCTCTAGCTGGCTGTCTCTCTCTGTCAAATAAATAAATAAAATCTTAAAAAAAAAACCCAGATGGAAAGTAAAACAAGGATCTAAACAATCATCCCAGGGATTGGGGTGATGAAGGCCTTGGAGGGGTGAACACTAGAGTATGGTAGAAAAAGCTCCTGCTTGGCTTCAGGAGAGCTGGGTCTGAACCCCAGCACCATAATGTATTAACTGCATGACCTTGGGCAGGTCATGCATCCTTTGTTAGCCTTGATTTCCTTGTAAATAAGAACAGGACACCGTGTTTCCCTGGGTGGATACAAAGCTCAAGCCGGATAATGTGTGTGGGTGAATTTGAAACTAGCAAGTGATTTATAAAAGATGCCACTTTTGTTTCTGTGGACAGTCTGAAAAGAGTCTCAGAAGCTAGGAGAGTAGGTTTCAAGTTTTTCTGTCTTGCAACAAACATTGCTTCTTTGGACAGACATGAAACAGAATTTCCCAGGCTGTGGTCTATCATAGACAGTTCTGGCTAGGGCAGGGGGAGGGCGGCATCCCTGGTTGTCAGACAGCAGGGTGCCCCCCCCCCCCAGCTTGTATCTGGCCAACACACCAATGGACCTTGACTCAAGCTAAACAGTGGGCTGCAATATCCACATGGGGCAATATCCACACAGAAATTGTGCTTCTGTACCATTACTAGGAACATTGCTCTGCACATCTGTGCCAGGGCCAGACGTGGGGAGGAGGAGGCTGCTTTGACTTCATGTTCTCACATTCTGCTCTTTACTTTTACTTTATATCTTTTATCACAAATTATCATATTTGTTTATGTGAGAAAAATGTTTAATGCTGGTCTCTACGTCTATGCTATAAATTCATTGGAGGTATAGAAGATGTCTATTTTTAACACGTTGGGTTCTTAGCACCACGCATGCCTGTCATAAAGTAGTCACTTTAGGAAAATTTACTGAATAAAATATTCTCAGGAAATTTAGTAATCAAATATAGTTCCATAGTGACTATCACCTTTTGTAGGAATATTTTCCTTTCTTTTTAGTATCCTGTAAAAGTGGAATCATAGGATAGGGAGTTAAGAATTGGTATGGATACAAGGGTCAATGGAAACACTGTATTTTTTCTATTTCATATTTAATCAATTATTTGAGTAGCTTATATTGACTGAGATAATGTATGAAAAATATATTTTGTTTTTCCTTTTGTCTGTCCCTTTTCTTTTTTAAAGATTTTGTTTATTTGAGAGAGAGAGTGAGCATGAACAGAGGAGACAGGCAGAGGAAGAGGGAGAAGCAGCCTCCCCTCTGCCCAGGGCCCCGGGATCATGACCTGAGCCAAAGGCAGACACTTACCCAACTGAGCCACGTGCCTTGTCTGTACCTTTTTACTGTCTAAAGCATAATACAGCAATGAAGTGTTCAAGCTTTGGTTCACTCTTCAGAGATCCTTTGGGAACACTGTACTTTTAGACAAGACCCCAGAATCTCAGGAACACAGCTGCATAAGTACGTGACTGACATTCACCAACTTGGTGAGGAAAGAGACCAACATAAAAACAGTGGGAAGACATTTGTGGGGCACGCATAGACATTTCCCAACTCACTTTTCTCTTTCCATGGGCAGACAATTCACACAGCTAATGACAGATGTAAAATGTTTTGTGAAAACATTTCCAGAGAGTATCTACAATTTACCTCATCAAGCAAGAAACATAATTTATTTCTTTATTTTCTTTCTTTCTTTCTTTCTTTCTTTCTTTCTTTCTTTCTTTCTTTCTTTCTTTCTTTCTGTGTGTTTAAGAACAAAAGATGCTTTCTCAAATTCATCCTGGCATTGATTTTTTTCCAAAAAAGAATTTTAGTAGCTCTGAGATACATTCTCACCTGACCATCCCTATTAAAACCCCATAAAAAATTCACAATTATGGCTGTTGCATGAGTTGGATTTATCATACTATCATGGCACAGTGCTTTGCAGGCCTCCGGCAAGCCCAGTAACTAATGGTTTACAGCTGTCATGGGCACTCCAGTGGGGGCTAATAAGAAAAGTTCTAGGATGTCTAGTAAAGCAACTGGAATGCAAAATAAGAAAACAAACTGAGTTGAGTATTCTGCCAGAGATAAGGACCCGATCTCAGAAAAGCTGGGGCTTTCATGCCATTCATTCAAGGCATGTATTGAGAGGAGGCATTACATAAATAATGCCTGCATATAGCTTGGGCTTCTGCCAAAATGCAAACAGATGTGAGGAGAAGGGAGATAGAGCAGCATGTCAAGAAGAATTTTTACCACAAATATATATATAATATCTCTGCCCATTTGCAAATAAGCATTACTTATTTTAAAATGCCATAGATTTTTAAGGTCCCTGAAATCATCACATATGGGTAAAACTGAAGCTATTCATTTACACAGTTATCAAGCACATAGAATGTGCCACATATTATGCGAAACAGTGGCCTCCAGAAGCTGATAGTAAATGATGAAAGGAAGTAAACAAACACTAGACAGTATGAAAAGAGCTAGACTAGACGCAGGGCTTCATAAAGGGAAGACTTGTGTCTTTATCTGTGTCTCTAGCTCTTAGCCCAGTGCCTGGCTTATGTATTTAGTTCTTAATAATTACTAAAACTGGTAAGAACTGAAATGCTGTTATAGAGCTTCATCACATAGGAGCTCAGAGGAAGGGCACCTAATGTAGTCTAAGTGGTGGGAATAAAGAAGGGCAGAGACTTTTCAGAGGAAGTGACATTTGAACAGAATTGTTAATGACAAGGGCTAAATAAGCAAAGAAGGAGGTCAAGAACATTCTATGTAGTGAGAAAAGTTTGTCCAAAAGAGAGGAGTGATTGAGAATGGGGCGATTTCCTAGAATTGCAAAAATACTACTTTGTTACATCTGCAGAGAATAGTCAGACATGGGGCTAGACAGACGGACAGGGACTGGATTTTGGAGAATGTCATGCTAATTAGTTTGAATTTTAACCTTAAGGCAATTGAAAGACCATTGAAGCATTTTTTTTCACTCCTAGGTCGTTAATTTTTTTTAAATTTTAATGTTTTTTTATTAGATTATGTTAGTCACCATACAGCACATCCCTGGTTTCTGATGTAAAGCTAGATGCTTCATTAGTTGCGTATAACACCCAGTGCACCGTGCAACACGTGCCCTCCTCCCTACCCAACACCAATCCAACCCATTCCCCCACCACCCTCCCCTCTGAAGCCCTCAGTTTGTTTCTTAGAGTCCATAGTCTCCCATGCTTCATTCCCCCTTCTGATTACTCCCCCTTTCTTTATCCCTTTCTTCCCCTACCGATCTTCCTAGTTCTTATGTTCCATAGATGAGAGAGATCATATGATAATTGTCTTTCTCTGCTTGACTTATTTCACTTAGCATTATCTCTTCCAGTGCCGTCCATGTTGCAGCAAATGTTGAGAACTCGTTCTTTCTGATAACTGAGTAATATTCCATATATGGACCACAACTTCTTTTTTTTTTTTAAAGATTTTATTTATTTATTCAANAGAGGGAACACAAGCAGGGGGAGTGGGAGAGGAAGAAGCAGGCTCTTAGCGGAGGAGCCTGATGTGGGGCTGGATCCCATAACACCGGGATCACGCCCTGACCCGAAGGCAGACGCTTAACCGCTGTGCCACCCAGGCGCCCCTGGACCACAACTTCTTAATCCATTCATCTG
>NC_048231.1:5220749-5221573 GCF_002007445.2 Ailuropoda melanoleuca | reverse complement strand
GCTTTTCCCTATTGAGAATGATATTTGCTGTAGGCTTTTCATAGATGGTTTTTATGAGATTGAGGAATGTATCCTGTATCCCTACACCTGAAGGGTTTTAATCAGGAAAGGATACTGTATTTTGTCAAATGCTTTTTCTGCATCAATTGAGAGGATCATATGGNATATGGTTCTTGAGTCTTTTCTTGTTGATATGATGTATCACATTGATTGATTTGCGAGTGTTGAACCATGCTTGCATCCCAGGTATGAATCCCACTTGGTCATGATGGATAATCCTTTTAATGTACTGTTGGATTCTATTAGCAAGGATCTTGTTGAGGATTTTGGCATCCATATTCATTAGAGAAATCGGTCTGTAATTCTCCTTTTTGAGGGGGTCTTTGCCTGGTTTGGGGATCAAGGTAATATTAGCCTCATAGAATGAGTTTGGTAGCTTTCCTTCTGTTTCTATTTTTTGAAATAGCTTTAGGAGAATAGGTATTATTTCTTCTTTGAATGTTTGGTAGAATTCCCCAGGAAAACCGTCTGGGCCTGGAGTTTTATTATTTGGAAGGTTGTTTATCACTGACTCAATTTCTTCATAGTTAATTGGCCTATTTAAGAAATCTATTTCTTCCTGTTTCAGTTTTTGTAGTTTATAGGTTTCCAGGAAGGCCTCCATCTCGTTCAGATTGCTTAATTTATTGACATAAAGCTGTTGATAAAAGTTTCTAATAATTCTTCTAATTTCATTGGCGTTGGTTGTGACCTCTCCCTTTTCATTCATAATTTTATTAATTTGGGTCCTTTCTCTATTCTTTTGGATAAGTCTTGCCAGCAGT